>NC_085042.1:9660447-10002947 GCF_963692335.1 Osmerus eperlanus | reverse complement strand
ACACACTGCCACAGTCATGGTAATATAGAGCTGTGCTTCACATCTAGAATCAGAATGTCTAGGTTTAAACTTGTAAAGCCTGCCAGAGTAAAAAAAGAAGCAATGTTTCGATGTTCACCTAAACTAAACACGTTTCTCTGTAGCCAGGTCTATGAACTGCTGCACTATAACCAGTCAGCCTAGGTTAAAGTCTAATATCATAGATCATAAAAAAATATGTTAAATCATTTATATGTATAATAATATGCTCATTGAGTTGAAGAGTTTTTGTACCTATACAAACAGTTGGCCTACTTTGATAGACATCTACATTAACTGGGTATCTAAATACATTCAAACTAAGCATTTAAGTTATTCTTGATACCAAAACCACTGTTATTGGCGCGCGCTGTGTCTCTGGTGGATAGCAACAGTGAGCTGAAGCCTCGACTGGACACACACTTTAACGCACAGCTGGTTCATTTCTCTTTAATGATTGGGTAGGTCTATTTAGGTCAGTTCGGTCCATATGACATCCCCCATCTGACTCAACTGTGTCCCTCCTGCACTTAAAGAAGACTGCGCGTCATTTTCGCTCTTTTCCACCTCCGACTGTGAGGTGCCGGGTACAGCTAGTCTTGTGTCGACATCTGACAGCAATCATGGTATGTATATTTTACGTTATAATTTATTCGAAGAGAATGTTTCGGACCCGCCGAAATATTGATATTACGATTATGAAAAAGTGATGGGCTCAATCACATCGTTTCCATCAAGATAGGCTACTTGATATAGGCTACAGGGCCCAAATGAGTAGGCTTTTGGGGGGTTTATTAACAGTAGACCTATATCCTAAAATCATAGTAGCTTACTTTGCGTAACATAACTTATAAATTGGTATTTTAGAATTCATTTAGCTTTACGTTGCAGTCTATAAACATTTAAAACAATTTATCTGGATGCGACGACCGTCATTTCGGTGCGTGCAAGTTGAGGGGTATGAATTTTGGAATACCGTTACCCCGTTATAAATAGCATGTGCACGCCCACTGTTCCCGGAGATGGCCGTATTAAAGTTACATGTTCAGATATTGTGCAAGCGCTTCTACAGTAGCTTATCGTTGTGGACATCGTATCGTAGAAACACGAGACGGTGTTGTCTCGGTAAACAACATTATACACCTGCAACAATATGAGCAGGTGCTCGTGCCCCGGTCTTGGCATATTTTGCTTTCACTTGGTGCGTCATAGGCACACTGCGGCAAAGGCCAGGCGACTGGATCTAAAACATTTCTCACTATCTCAAGTTATTACAAGTAAGCGAGTACGCACACATCTTGATCGCTTTAAGATCATCCGTCTACATCTAACACTTTGTTCTGTCCAATTTAGAAACACTTCAGAAAAGTTTTTGAAACAGTTGCTCTGTCATTACTCACCCGAGAAACCCAAACACATTGTGGTTTTAAGATGTGAAACAGACAGTTTCAATGTAATGTGAAGTGTATGTCTCTGTATAAATAGTGGATCTCTGTACAACTTTGCAACCCTGATGCATCCTCCTATTGATAATCCGTGTCATGCCCCCTTCAAGAGGGGATGCCTGCTAGGTCGGATCCTAGAGGGAGCAAGGGTGGCATCTGACCCATGCTAACTGTTTACATTATAGTACATTTCATACAGTAATATTAATATTGGATGCACATTATTTAAACTACAAAGTTTGAATAATTTATGGTGGCATACAACTACCCTCGTGCCCCCCCTCACCACCCTACAACTACCCCCTGCCCCCTCCACCCCCTGCCCCCTCCACCCCCTGCCCCCTCCACCCCCTGCCCCCTCCACCCCCTGCCCCCTCCACCCCCTGCCCCCTCCACCCCCTGCCCCCTCCACCCCCTGCCCCCTCCACCCCCTGCCCCCCAAGGTGAACATGTCTAGATCTGCCCCTGCTTGCCTGTATTTGTCACTGTAACATCTCTCATAATCAAAGACATCCTGACCTTCATCCTCAGGTGAACTTTACAGTAGATCAGATCCGTGAGATCATGGACAAGAAGGCCAACATCAGGAACATGTCTGTGATCGCACATGTGGACCATGGGAAGTCCACCCTGACAGACTCGCTGGTGTCCAAGGCAGGGATCATCGCGTCGGGCCGGGCCGGGGAGACCCGCTTCACAGACACCAGGAAGGACGAGCAGGAACGCTGCATCACCATCAAGTCCACGTAGGTGTTCTAACACAGGCATCGTGGAGCTGCAGAAGTAGATGCCATTGGTTAAACACATTACACTTTATGCAGACTAAATCTATGCATATTACTATTTCATGTTGTGATCAATTTCTCATATACATGAATAGCTTGATTTTAATTTACATGAGATATCATCTTACTGCTGGTGCATACCATCACAGTGCTCTTACAGGCCCTACAGGGGGTCACACTTTATCTTAATGTCCAGTGGAGTTAAGTAACAAAGTAGAAATGATTGTAATTTGTTCTCCTCTCCTCCTCCTACGATGAGGCTGTAACATGTTGCTCTCCCTACAGAGCTATCTCTCTGTACTACGAGCTTAAGGAGAGCGACTTGTCCTTCATCAAGCAGAGCAAGGACGGTCTGGGCTTCCTCATCAACCTGATCGACTCCCCGGGCCACGTGGACTTCTCCTCCGAGGTGACTGCAGCTCTGAGGGTGACAGACGGCGCGCTTGTAGTGGTAGACTGTGTCTCAGGTAGGACGAGCCTCCGGCCTCAGGCCTCGGGCCTCAGGCCTCACAGTGTTGTCCTGCTGCTAGTGCTTGGCTTCACAAGGCTTGACAAGATTTGAACTGATCTTGGCTTAATGAAACATGCTACAGTCCATCTTTTGGAAATGGTCGAACCTTTTACAATTACAGGTCTGAAATGACAAGTTTGATACGGATAATTTACTGAAACATGCTACCAGCTGCAAAAACAAAGTCTTAAACAAGTGTGTTTGAACAATATAGTTGCAAAGGACATATACCCAAGATACTGTTAACCTAATCGTTTTCCTAGAACAAGTCCAATTTTCTTCTCCAAACAAGCGACTAGAGAAAGTTGCTTGAGCACAAAGCATATCGTCACTGCATGCACCTGGCAGTCTGAGTGATACAGGTGATCTTTCTGGCACACAGGTACCCTTTACCTATATGGTCCGAGCCCTATATTCTACATGTGCAACCAAAAAGTCTGGCAATTATTTATGCATGCTCAGTATTACACATCTGTGTTTTGTGTGTTTGTGGTTTTTACTGTTACTAGACTAATTCTAGGATAAATGCATGCATGTCAGATGGGACATCTGTATTTATTATTATTACGTATATTTTACGTAAGCATTCATATGTGATATGCCCCACTAGTGAAACATCATTTAGGTACAACATGTTGTGTACTATTCGCATCACACCACAGCATCCTGCGAACACTGAAACGAGCTTCCTCTGCAGGTGTGTGCGTCCAGACAGAGACTGTGCTCCGCCAGGCCATCGCCGAGCGCATCAAGCCCGTCCTGATGATGAACAAGATGGACCGTGCCCTGCTGGAGCTGCAGCTGCAGCCGGACGAGCTGTTCCAGACGTTCCAGCGCATCGTGGAGAACGTCAACGTCATCATCTGCACCTACGGGGAGACGGAGAACGGGCCCATGGGGAACATCCTGGTGCGGCACCCTGGAGGCTGAATTTCCCTTTAGCAGACTAGTCAAAGCACAGCTAACGAAGTACAGGTCACCTTAAGGAGAAGCATTAAACACTGTCAGGCACCCAGCCAAGCGAGATAGATAAGTCAAGCTCAGTCAAATTATGCTAAGAACATTTGGTAATTTAACCTGTATAACATTAATGTTGATTTCCTTTCAAAATCGAATATTTCGCTTCTTCTCTTGTGGTGGTTGGGCGGTAGATTGACCCGGTGATCGGGACAGTTGGCTTTGGCTCCGGGCTGCACGGTTGGGCCTTCACCCTCAAGCAGTTTGCTGAGATGTACGTGGCGAAGTTTGCAGCCAAGGGCGACAAGAAGGCAGAGATCCCGCCAGCGGAGCACTGCAAGAAGGTGGAGGACATGATGAAGAAGCTGTGGGGAGACAAGTGAGTGTGACTCAAACATTCAGCCCAGACTGGACTGATTCCAAATACAGTGGTCCCTCAGCTCCATAGCTACATATAGTAACAGAATTGGGCCTATTTCATCTACACCATAAATTAATATACACTTCAAGTGGGCATTCAGGATTCTTCAATTATAAATGAGTTCTAAATGAGAACTAGTTTGCTACCACACCTACCAATAAGTCTTTAAGTAGTTAAGTACTTAAAACATATCATTTTCATTCCTCCAGGTACTTTGATCCAGCCGTTGGAAAATTCAGCAAAACGGCCACGAACGCAGAAGGCAAGAAGCTGCCTCGCACCTTCTGCCAACTGGTCCTGGATCCCATCTTCAAGGTTTGCTGATGAAAGAGTGGAATGAATATTAACAGTTTACAGTAAATACATCTGTTAAAATATGTTAGAACAGCAGTAGTTTTTATTTCGTCCAATGGGGACATTTGCTGTTTGAACCTCAATCGTTGAATCATTCATTACACAGTATTACAGCACAGCAACAAAATAACATGTCAAAATCTTTTGTTTCAGGTTTTTGACGTCATCATGAACTTCAAAAAAGAAGAGACACAGAAACTGATTGAGAAGCTGGATGTGAAGCTCGACGCCGATGACAAAGAGAAGGAAGGCAAACCTCTCCTGAAGGTCATTATGGACGTTTTAACGTCTCTGTCCCATGACAAAGTCTGACTCGAGACTTTTATCCAGTAAACAGCACATCATATTTAACCTACTAACTAAAAGTAAAAATAAGCATGTTTATATTTTAATACACTGTGAAAACCTGTAGTGAACTAAGAACAATAGAACAATCTAAGAACGGTCTGTCCCGGCAGGCAGTGATGCGGCGCTGGTTACCTGCCGGCGAGGCCCTGCTCCAGATGATCACCATCCACCTGCCGTCGCCCGTCACCGCCCAGAAGTACCGCTGTGAGCTCCTGTACGAGGGCCCCATGGATGACGAGGCCGCCATGGGTCAGTACACATCAGACAACCCTCCATTAGGACCACGAGACGCGAGCATGGAAGTGGATTTTAAGCACACAATTACTGTACAATACAAATGATCCAAATCCTCACACTCGAGTGTTGGACCTCAAACTGGAAAATGTGAGGAGGTCAAAGTATGTGTTGAGTTGTGAAAGCTACACTTGGTGAATTTACAAAAGACAGTCCTGAGGTCAATTCTGTGTTTCACAGGTGTGAAGAACTGTGACCCTAAAGCACCGCTGATGATGTACATCTCCAAGATGGTTCCCACCACAGACAAGGGCCGCTTCTACGCCTTCGGCCGTGTTTTCTCCGGCGTTGTTTCCACGGGACAGAAGGTGCGCATCATGGGTCCCAACTACACCCCTGGGAAGAAGGAAGACCTGTACATCAAGCCCATCCAGAGGTCTGTGGAGAGCACAAACCACATGTGCTTTTGGGATTTAAAACAATCTGTAAAAAAAAGAAAGCATCAACTTGAAAAGCTTTAAAAAAAGATTACAACTTTTTTCTAATGTGAAAACAATTCTCCCACCTCTCTCCCATACACACACTCTCCGCCTTACCCCTCCACCTCTCCCCCTCCCCCAGGACCATCCTGATGATGGGCCGCTATGTAGAGCCCATCGAGGACGTCCCCTGTGGCAACATCGTGGGGCTGGTGGGCGTGGACCAGTTCCTGGTGAAGACCGGAACCATCAGCACCTTCGAGCATGCCCACAACATGAGGGTGATGAAGTTCAGCGTGAGCCCCGTGGTCAGGGTGGCGGTGGAGGCCAAGAACCCGGCCGACCTGCCCAAGCTGGTGGAGGGGCTGAAGCGCCTGGCCAAGTCCGACCCCATGGTGCAGGTAAACACAAGAGCTAGAACACAGGGATTCACAGGAGTATGTATGGGGGGGTTTCAAACCTGAAACCTCTTGATCTGCAGTCTAATGTGCTACCAGGGGAGCTCTCCTGACTGCTGTGTTGTGCTGTCTAGCTGTGCTGACTGCGCTGTGTTGTGTGCAGTGCATCATTGAGGAGTCAGGAGAACACATTGTGGCTGGAGCGGGAGAACTTCACCTGGAGATCTGCCTCAAGGACCTGGAGGAAGACCACGCTGGCATCCCCTTAAAAGTGACTGGTCACACAGCAACCACGCCTTTTCATAACTGGTACCCTTTTCTCAAGGTCAAAGACATGTATTTCAACAGCACGGCTACTGTAACACAATCGTCTTCCCCACCCTGTGTGATCCCTCCAGAAATCAGACCCGGTGGTTTCGTACCGTGAGACCGTCCAAGAGGACTCAGACCAGATGTGTCTGTCCAAGTCCCCCAACAAGCACAACAGGCTGTACATGAAGGCTCGCCCGCTGTCGGAGGGCCTGGCGGAGGACGTGGACAAGGGCGATGTGTCAGCCAGGCAGGAGCTCAAGCTGAGGGCTCGCTACCTCTCCGAGAAGTACGAGTGGGAGGTGACTGAGGCCCGCAAGATCTGGTGCTTCGGCCCAGACGGGACGGGACCCAACATCCTGGTGGACGTCACCAAGGGGGTGCAGTACCTGAACGAGATCAAGGACAGCGTGGTGGCCGGGTTTCAGTGGGCCACCAAGGAGGTGAGGAGAGGGAGGTGAGGGTGGGGACAGAGGGGGGGTAGGCTAGAGTGAGTGGGCCACCAAGGAGGTGAGGAGAGGGAGCTGAGGGTGGGGCCAGAGGGGGGGTAGGCTAGGGTGAGTGGGGGAGAGGGAGGTGAGGGTGGGGACAGAGGGGGGGTAGGCTAGGGTGAGTGGGGGTGAGGGAGGTGAGGGTGGGGACAGAGGGGGGGTAGGCGAGTGAGTGGGAGTGAGGGAAGGAAGAGAGATGATTTATCTTCGACAGCTGTTATAAATCGCTGCTAGTTCCTGGTCTCAATACTGAGACCAATACTGTGTACCTGTCAGATAAAGACTTTGTCTTGAACCAGGGAGCCCTGTGTGAGGAGAACATGAGGGCCGTTCGTTTCGACATCCAGGACGTCACCCTTCACGCAGACGCCATCCACCGTGGCGGTGGACAGATCATCCCCACGGCCCGCCGCGTCCTCTACGCCTCCGTGCTCACCGCCCAGCCACGCCTCATGGAGCCCATCTACCTGGTGGAGATCCAGGTGAGGCCACCCTGACCAGTCAGTCACTTCTCTGTGGAAGACGAGTTGGCCATCACGTTGACCGGTTAACAACATCGGTGTAGCAGAGAGGCTTAAAGGCAAAGCTGCTACAGAAAAGGATTTGAAACCACTGATAAATTCATGGTCAACTTGAACGCTCCTATTTCCCTTGTTTCCCTTCAGTGTCCTGAGCAGGTGGTTGGAGGAATCTACGGTGTGTTGAACAGGAAGAGAGGCCATGTGTTCGAGGAGTGCCAAGTGGCTGGAACACCTATATTTATTGTAAAGGCGTATCTTCCTGTCAATGAATCATTTGGTAAGAACATTGTCACCAAGTTGTCTCTTTATATTCTGGTATTTATTTTCTGTCAGTTTATTAACAACGGGATGCCAGTTCAGTCGTTCGGACTGGGAGCATAAAATACTAACACAAAACATATTTCTGGTTTCCTGTGTGTGAGGGCTTGAGTAGCTCAACATTCCTCAATCTGCCAGGGAAACATACCTTCAGAGAATTACATGTATAAATAATTGTTTTTATTCCCCCGCCCCAACAGGCTTCACAGCTGACCTGCGGTCCAACACGGGTGGACAGGCCTTCCCTCAGTGCGTGTTCAACCACTGGCAGATCCTGCCTGGAGACCCCTTTGACGAGAACAGTCGGCCATGCCAGGTGGTGGCAGAGACCCGCAAACGAAAAGGCCTCAAAGAGGGCATTCCTGGCCTTGACAACTTCCTGGACAAACTATAATGGGCTCGTTTGAACTGCTCCAGAGAAATTTGTCATTATAGCACTTAACTGTCAAAACAAAATAAAAACAAAAATAATGAAAATACAACTGCGCAACGTATAAAAACAAAACAAAAAATGAAAACATGGGGAAAGGTTTACAGTAAATATAGGATAGGGTGAATAAAATCCTTGACATCTGTTGAATCACATCCAATAAAAAATAAGCACCATATTTTGTGTTGGTTTGCTTACAATGGTAATGGCATCAAGAATGATCCCTTATACAGATGAAGGTTCACATAAAAAACAAGTTAGGTGCTCTATTTATCTGCTAAAACAATGCCACTTAACTAGGTAAAAAAAAGTACAGTATAAGATTTCATTTTATGTTTTTCTCCATTTCTCATTTCGGTTACAAAAATGCTGCTCTGCCAATTTGGAAATGACAATGGTGTTTTTTTGTTGTAATTGTAGCTTGTACTCATTCCTGTGGATCTTTTTGATAAATCACCAAATACAAGAGCAATGTGGAAACTGACAAAAGAATGGAGATGGGTGCAGTAATAACACAACAAGCCCAGCCCTGTATGGGTGTGCACCGGCTCATCTGGGCACAAAGTCAGGTGTGAGGATGCAGTGTCCAAGCCTAGCACCAGGCTGCCTTCTTCCTCTTCACCCGCTTCCTGCTTCCTGTCCAACAATCACCAAACATTCTGCTGTTAGCTGCTGGGTTTAGAATGTTTGAAAACATAACTGTCATTTTCACGCTGCCCCAACAAACACCAACAGGCACATCACACCAAACCAACACAACCCAACAGCTGCTGGTGTTTGTTGGTGTTTGTTGGGGCAGGGTGACCTGGCCTGAGGCCTACAGGAGCTGCTTCTCAGAAGGGAGCGTGGCCAGCGCAGGAGGCTGGATGAGGAGGGGAGGATGAGGGAGGAGGTCAGTCGAGAGAGATGATGTCTGATATGCTGCTAGGGCCCCCTCCACCCGCCAGGCCCCCGCTGGTGATGACAGCCGTCTCGTGGGCCGGGGCGGAATGGAGGCCGTCGTAGTGAAGGCTGGAGGACGACACCAGGCTGGTGCTGGCCGAGGCTGCGCTCTGCAGGCTGCTGGACAGGTTGTCCAGGAACATGGGGGCTCGGTAATGCTGAAAGAATAACAAAAAGGGGGTCATTGTACGGATTTTGCAACATGGGATTGTTTTTTACCTGTGATTTCTAGGTATACAATTCTGAAGGGACATTTTGTGTTTCATAATAATAACTTGGACTAAAACCAATAGCTGTTGCTGAAGAAACAATCAAGGAAAAACAGTTACCTGTGTGTCTCCTTGGATTAAGGAAAACAAATCGAGATCTAAAAATACAAAACGTTTGTTAAGACACTTGACTACATCGCCATGGTAAAGGTTATATGAGTATTGTAAAGAGTATATTAGAGCCTGTGTGGCTGCGTACTCTGCATGTCTGTGGGGATGGTGGAGAGGGAGGAGTGGTGGAAGGGGACAGCGTAGTCCGCCAGCGAGGAGGCCAGGTAGGGTGCGTCCAGGGTCTGCACGGTGGGCATGCGCACTGACGCTGGCTGGTACGTCAACACCCTGGCAGGTGTGAAGACACACACACACACACACACACACACACACACACACACACACACACACACACACACACACACACACACACAAAGCTTCTAAAGTAAAGATGCTGTTTTAACAGGACAAGTCAGTGGTGTTCCTGTGTGTGTGTGTGAGAGAGGGTTTCCTACCCCTTGCCGTGCACCTCCTCGTTCTTAGACAGGTACACACAGCGCTTCTTCAGTGGAGGGTCCTCCTCGTCATCCTCGTCCTCCTCTGACGAGCTCTCCAGCGTCAGGTCGATCACGTCTGCCTTCCTGGAGGAGGGGGGCTCGCTGTGGGGGGCCACGGAACACTGACGCACCGGGGCGGCTGGGGGAGGGAGGGCACTGACTTAAAGCCACATACACACACCCATACACACAAAAGCTGCACACACACAGACATGAGAGGCACTGAAGCAGCCACAACCCCCTTCACAGGATAATACACATTCAGACTTCCTCCGTCCACAGGGGGCTCTTCTCAGTACTCACTCTCCATCTTGGGGAGGCACTGGGAGGACAGCTTCACTGCCTCCTTCTTCGGCCTCATGGGACACCAGGTTCCATCCTCCTGGAACTTGATCTCGTCCACGTCAGAGCAGTCGTTCAGGATCTCCATGAACAACCTGGCGAGCATTAGGAAACCCAACACACAACTTTTTATTCACACGTCTCAGACAAATCTGGCAATCTCTAAATCCTGAAGGGACTTTTTGGGGTGTTTTCCGAACTAGACTGAACTACACCGGATTTGAATCCAGGCCGCTGCGGTGAGGATCTCACCCGTCGATGATGAGGCTCTCGTAGGCCGCCTTCTTGTCGCACACGGGGCAGATCCAGGTGGGCTTCTTCTCGTTCATCTGCAGGTAGAGCGCCGCGTCGAAACACTGCAGGTGGGAGCAGGTGACTGCCCGACACGGCACCGTCAGCCTCATCTTACCCAGCTGGGAGGAGGGAGAGACACACAGAGAGGAAGAGAGAGGAAGAGAGACATGCATCAATTAACTACTATCTGCAGATGCATCAATAATCTCATGGTATAATCCTGACGTTGATATTAACACAGGTCTGACTTACAGGACACATGAGAGACACTCTCAGGCTGGTTGTAGCAATCTCGCTGTCAGGGTCTGCGGTCAGCTTCTCCTTTACTGCAACACAGACGCAGTAAAAAGACTACAGATTAGAGAGAAGCGTTAAGAACCCTGGAAGAACTACAGTTATGGCCGCTCAGGCACAGGAGCAGGGAGAACACTGCCCTCTAGTGGCTCATGGATCATGGTGGATCCTATTCACGTTTGTGAGACACGATTTCTGTTTTGAGAGTTTCCCCAGAGAGGCCAAGCTCTCAGAAGGGTGGTTCACGTGCCAGAGCTACGCTAGAGCGTAGTCGTGTGTGTGTGTGGTGCTGCAGCGGGGCGTGGGGATGGTTCAGGGTGAGGTCACTTCTTACTGAGGGCTCTGGAGTGGTCGGGGTTCCTGATGCCCTTCATGCGTAGTCTCTGTAGCAGCAGGGGGGAGGTGAGTTGGCGGACCAGGTACACCGACATGGAGTAGGTCTGGGAGAACAGACATGATGTCACACCTCAGCTGAGGGTTAGGGGGAGCTGCTGAACTGTGGGCTTCTGGGAAGCCCTCTGTGGCATGGCATTGCTTGTAAAAAGGGCTCCGCAAATTAAATGTGATTTTTCTGAAATATCTTCCAGCTCTCTCTCTCTCTCTTTATTTATAAATAAAGCACTTCACATGATTCAGCCAAAAGATACATGTTTATAATGACACTCCTAAAAGTGATACTTTGTGGATGCTTGGCTGCTAACAAACGTACCTTCCCGATTTCAGGAGCCCATGTGACCGTTATCTGATTGGGTACCGCCGAGGACAATCTGACCAATGAGGTGATGTTTAGAGGTCTTCCAGGTCTCTTCTGTTCTACTCCATTTTTTGGTGGAGGTGCGTAACCCTGGAGGGGAAATAAAACGACATAATAGCCCTGAAGTTCTGTCAAGTCAATAGATGTCACAGTGTAAACCTTGAACTATAACATCAATATTGA
The DNA here is from genome assembly GCF_963692335.1 of Osmerus eperlanus. Taxonomy (NCBI): domain Eukaryota; kingdom Metazoa; phylum Chordata; class Actinopteri; order Osmeriformes; family Osmeridae; genus Osmerus; species Osmerus eperlanus. The sequence goes on along the minus strand of NC_085042.1, from coordinate 9,991,302 downwards.
TCCTGTGTTCACTGAAAAAAAGGGAGGGGTTTGTAAAGGTGGGACTAGATGGGACTGTTGACAACAGTCCAGTCTAGTCCCACCCTTTTTTGACAGGAGAGCAGCCATCGACCAAACAGAGAGCTTATCAGGACCCAACCTGATAAGTCATGAACCCTGGTCAAACCAACTGACCAGGTGTTGTTTAAAGTTATGTCACCAGCCTCTGTCCATGTCTCTGTACAGTCTATAGAGCATGGAAGTGGGATATTGGGAACTTTGTGAAGATTGTATAGATGTGACTGTGAAATCTTGAGACTACGGCAAGCGCCTGTTAAACCATCCGAAACAGACAATACTTAATCATGTCAGCTGAATAAAGAGAATACCAACTGTGCATACAGGCAAGGGAAACAGCTTCCCATTGACTTTGATGCAGAGACTGTTTGGGTAGTTATCCTCCTGCAAACAACTTGTCTCTGACAGGCAAAACCTACATGGACAAAACAAACATCATTCAAAAATTAACATTTTAGAAAAAGAATATAGTTGTAAAATGTTCACAAGTTTGACGACATTCAGTGAACATTCTCACCTCAGTTGAATTTGAACCATGTAGTCTCTTCGTCCACCGGGTAGAAAGTCCCTTCAAACACAATGTACCATAAGACTTCAAACCCAGACAACGTGACAATGTGACAGTGTGACAGTGTGACAGTGTGACAATGTGACAATGTGACAGTGTGACAGTGTGACAGTGTGACAATGTGACAGTGTGACAGTGTGACAGTGTGACAGTGTAGTGTGACAGTGTGACAGTGTGACAGTGTGACAGTGTGACAGTGTGACAGTGTGACAATGTGACAATGTGACAGTGTGACAGTGTGACAGTGTGACAGTGTGACAGTGTGACAGTGTGACAGTGTGTTGAGAACACAGCAAGTACCTTGAAATGCAAACTTCCCTGACTTGCTGGGGGGTCAGGGCAAAGATGAAGGTCTTCTCTTGGTGGTATCTTTGAACAGTGCTGGCTCCTAAAAAAACAAACATGCCCTTTATCAGGATGATTTTAGAAGAGAGACACTTCAAAAAAAAAAAAAGAAGGACACTTCTAAAAACAGGTTCTAACCGAGGCTAGACGGCTTGATGAGGACGTCCAGCACATCGTAGAAGGGCAGAGATTTCATCAGCACGTCAGGGTGGACGGGAGGGATGAGGGGGGCCTGCTGCTGCAGGGTCATCCTGGGCTCGGTCCCGGACGCCACAACCCAATCTCTGCTCGACAACTCAGAGTCACTCGAGTGACTCAGACTGAGTGACAGGTCAGAGTTCACAACACAAACACTCCCTTCCGTAGAAAAGAAGGCGGTTTTGATACTGGCCAAATCCGGCAGACTCGCGTCTATTGTTTTGGGAAAGCGTTGTCGATAAAGATCTTTGATTTTGACCTGCACGGCTCGACTGCAGCCGTTTTTCAGCAGATGCAAAGTCCTCAGAAGGAGTTCATGCTTGCGACCACTTCTGTTTCGTCCGGCAAAGCCCAATAACACTTGTAGTTCTGACACTCGGAAACTTGATATCATGCTCTGGAAAACAAGGAGAGACAAAGTACACAAGACATGAAGCCACTGTGTACTGTACAGTAAACATATGTAGGCCTTAAAAGTTGGTAGCCTATTGTTAATGTTCACAAACCTACTGTTTTGCAACTGTACCACTTAAACACACGATAAAGCCAGCATCGAGCCAGGTTTCACGTTAGTAAATTTAGAACAGGTCATATTAAAACTAGATCTAGGCAACATGTTACTTAGGGGAAAGTGCCAACAACTAAAGTTGGAACTATTATAACTACAACGCTATTGCTGAAGTGGAAAAATTACAACATAAACCCTGGGAGAGGCTAGAAGCTCTCAAGCACATCTAACATGAAATAACGACTAACGTTTTATCTTTACAATGTAACATTGGCGTTAAAACATAAGAAACGGATACACTAATTATTCAAACTGGCTTTTATATTTCCCGTGTGATCATCACCCTCCCAATCAAACACAATCCCACAAGAGAAGAAAACCCCAACTGACCCTTCACTCTACGGTCCATGCTGCATTGTTCATATGTGTATATCCTTTTCATACCCTTAACAAATGTGACTGCTACGCATCTAAAATGTAAAAAAAAAATCAACATAATCCAAGACCAATTAGATAATACATGAAATGCCATAGCAGGAAAAAAAAGAAAGAGTTCCATTAGCCAAGGACTAAGACATATCTCAAGTGCTACGTTTAAGGAAGTTTGCTAGGTACTGTAGATAGCTATCAACTTAAAATACCCCACAACTAAGTTTCCTAGGTACTATAGATAGCTATCAACTTAGAATACCCCACAACTAACTCCACTTACTGAAACGTACCTAAAGTACTTTCCTAACTAGATAACGTCAGGTAGTCCTAGTTGCATGAACAAACAACAACAATCGTAGCTAGCCTTGTAGCTATGTTATTGTACTAGCGTTAGTAGTGTAGGACTGAGGTACTAACCAGCTACATGGTTAAGAACTTGTTGTGGTTATTATATTTACTGCTAGTGCAGTTAACTATCGAGCAAATTCATTTCGCTAAATATAGCCTAATTGTTTAATCGTAACTGTCATTATTTCAAAAACTAATGTAAAAACTAGCCAGCTCTAGCCTAGCTAGTTAGCTAACAAGTTGTTTGCAATGGCTAGCTATCTCAAGTTAGCTGATGGTCTAGTTAATACTTACAGTGGGGACACGACATGCAAGGTATTTACGCTAGTCCAAATACAACACGTATGTCGTATGTATGTGACTGTAGTGCTTCAACCATTAATCATCACTATAGTTATTAAATGCACGGCGACAAAGGCATAGAAGCCATATTGCTATCTCCCTGTCTTTGTTTTTTAGCCTACCCGGAGCTCGTCAAAATCCGCCATTTTCCCCGATATTATCCTGGTTATTTGTTAATTCGTTTCGGTTACGCGGGCAGCATTGGCGGCTTATCCGGATTCAATCCGGTGAAAACATGAACAAGACAAGCATGTTGTTTCCCTGCTGATTTATCTTCATAATTTTGTATTTTGGTAATTTGACAATATTTGCAATAAAAATACATAAAGTTATGGCTATAGGTTATACTTCTTCCCTTAACTCCTTATCCGTTTGGCTGACCAACATGAGACATCATAAACCAGTCCTATCAAAACAAGTGGACCTGCGGATTCCCACCACCAGATATATTTCCGGTTGACCCAGTATTTAAACAAACTTCACTTAAAAGAACTGTACCCCAAACTCTTACTGGAATTTCAAGGAATGTTCTGTAATCATGCAAAAACTATGTAGAATCATGCTTTCAGTATTATCTATATTTTGATTGTTAGTGATTTAGAAGATAGACATAAGGTGAAGAAGGGTGTTGTAGTTTATCTAGTTTACGTTAAAAGTTGGGGAAACCCATGGAGACCTAGTCTATCCTATATAAGTGTCATTCGCTTAAAACGCTAGCAAAGTGTCAGTTCTCTCTCAAAAATAAAGGTGTATATAGGCCTACAGGAAATGAAAGCCAGGTTCATGAAAGAAGGCAGATGACATGCATTTAAAATTAGTCAGGGACATTTAAAACCAAACAGCGATGTTAAAAACTCCATCCCATTAACTAACAATCAACCCAATTGTTGAGAGGTTGTTATCACAATAGGCATATTTATTAGTCAAGTAGGTCTATTATTTTACAAATCAAAGTCCAAGTACTTTCATATCACCACAAGAGGGAAGTATTTTACAGGGCAGTCATAGATCCAGGTAGGCTGCCAAGTGCAACCATCCATCATCATCATCCTCTTACTAAAATGCCAAGAATGTCTGTCCAGTGTTTCCCACAGAATGTGATTATATTTGTGGCGGTAATTTTTTAACCCTATGAGTAGCATCACAAATATGTGATCGTTCAAAAAATAAATTGACCACCTCCGTATACATTATTTATAAGCCAATTTATTTTTCGCTAGCTAGCTAGTATATCGGATCTGGCGAACTGCTAACCCAATCAGCATCCTCCTAGTCTCACCTGGCGATGACGATAGAAAAGGCGGCAACATTCATGCGCATGCGAATGTTTTCATAAACCAATTTCCAAATTATCAGGCGACGGTGTGTTAAAGTTGAAATGCTGTTCGCATTCGCCCCCCAAATATAGCCCTTAAAAGTATACATCTTTCTATAACAAACTCCTTAAAGACTCGGATTCTGCGAAACGTTGCCTCTATCGAAAAGTACAACAGGCCATCGGTCTACACCCAAACAAATGAGCAAAAGTGAGAGGAGTAGCTAGCTCTAGCTTGTTGGCCTAATTCAGTGATGTTGCTGCTCTAGACTACAACAACTCACTACGGTTTAGGCCTGTATATTACAGCAATTTGATGTACATGTTAGTGAATTAATGCGTTTACGGTAGCAAAAAACGCTTGAAAAAAGGTAGCACTAATTCCCGAATCATCAGACATTCTGACGTCATTGCAAGAAACTCAACACAACACCATCTGCTGGATGACTGTAAGAAGTACAAATGCAAATCTCAACAAAATAGAATGGAAAGGTATGTTTAAAACATTACTATTTATTTATTTATTATTTAGTCAGTACTGACAGCATACTCATATTTAGTCCATATAATTAAAATGCTACATTGCACTGCATTTCATAGAATGATAGAAAAAGCAAATACTTTTATTTAAACTTTATTATTTGATTATAATTGTCAGTATTGTGAATCTCTTCAATAGTGCTTGTTAAAAGGCACACATTTTCTTAACAATACATTTTCCCAGGCTTCTTGCTCCATCGTGTTGCTGGCTTCATGGAGGCTACGAAAAGCTGTTTGTCTGTCCAGTTGGAGGTAGGAATACTTTATCTCACAGGCTCTTTGTACAGCACCACGAGACACATGAAGATTGCATAATTGATTGAAACCAATTCCGAAATTGATTGAAACAAACACAAAAACCAAGGGTCAATTTTTTTCCATTGCGCTGTATACAGTATTTGCATCTTTAAAGTTTTGACATTTAAAACTGACATGGAGTAGAGTAGAGGTTTGTTACAATCCACGTGCATAAATGTCCACATGTCCAAATGATTGAATCCTTATAAGTTTCCCTTCATCTCTCTTACTGCTCTCTCACTCCAACCAGGCTGGTTCTTTCAATCTTAATCCAGTCCGAGCCTTTTCAGAAAGCAGAACTGTTGGTGTACATGGGGAGGGAGGGGTATAGGGAGACCTTCAGCAGTTCTGTAAACACGGGTGGTCTAGACTGGTAGAATGGAGGTCATTTCTCGAAACAGTCTCCATAGTCCTACATACAACTGTCAGCTCTCAGTCTCAAGTGAATCAACATCTGGTCTCGGCAGTTACTCTGGAATTTGAAAGTGAAGCTGTAGCACTGACCCAGAAGGGCTGTTTAAATCTTCCAGATAAACTGACTACATCCAACCCTACTCTCAGTGTTGTCATAGCATCCATTGCCATATCTAAAAGGAAAAAAAAACATAGTAACCCTTTTTTGGCAGAATAATTTTGAACTAAGTGTTGGCAGCCTTGTTGCTGTGATTCCATCTGGTTCTGTCATTTCAACAATCATGATAAATCTCTCTGTTCTGATGTTACACCAAGTTTATTTTGATGGTGAGCTGTCTCTCAGGGTAACAGTTTAAAGATTAAATTCTCCAGATGCAACGTCAGTAGAGTGAACTAGGCTAAATAGGGGTCAGGTGGCTGAGCGGTTAGGGAATTGGGCTAGTAATCAGAAGGTTGCCAGTTCGATTCCCGGCCGTGCCAAATGATGTTGTGTCCTTGGGTAAGGCACTTCACCTTACTTGCCTCGGGGGGAATGTCCCTGTACTTACTGTAAGTCGCTCTGGATAAGAGCGTCTGCTAAATGAATAAATGTAAATGTAAATGGTTAACATCTTGACCCAATTTTGATCATTAGATGATTTTTAATGCACCCTAATGTGTCAACGACAAGTGATGATTGAACATCTACAACACTAAATCGTGTGGTTTTCCTCTAAAGCGACTTCACACAGACAGTGTTCTGTATCTGTGATGGAAGGATGTTACTCTTCCAGCTTCTGTCTGTTTGGAATGAACTGGCCTCTCTGTGCTGTTTACTGTAAATGATCCTGTTTCTAACCATCAGAGCGCTGGGCACATACGAGTGATTGATGAAGACTCCTAGTGTGCCTGTGCTTCAGCATCGGTGACCAGGGCAACCGCCCCTAGCTGTTCATTAGCTGCCCTTTCCTCTCTCTCACACACACACACTCACACGCACACGCACACTCTCACACATGCGCACACGCACACGCACACACACACGCACACACGCACACTCACACCCACATTCTTGCATACAGTACAGTATACACACACACCACCAAGCCTCCTGAGAGTACTGGCTTTATTAACCTCAGCAAGGCCTATATTGTCAGGAGGCCAGACAGAGGCAAGACCCCCAATTATTGCTGAAATCAACCCCCAGCTAGTTTCCTCCTAAAGCAGGTGATGTGAGCTTCTGTGTGGGGCGGCAGAACCCTTGTTAGGCTGCTAAGCGAGGCGTCCTCTGGGACCTGCCTTTTCAGATCTGTCAGTGAGCGTTGCTATACTTGTCCTTAGCAAGAAGCCAATCGAAGGCCATGGATGTTGTTGCTGCCATGCCAACCCTAGGAAACGGCATCATAAAACAGACATTTGTTGGCCTCCTGATTCCAGTAACCTGGGGTTGTTAGGTACAGCAGTGTTTAATCAAGGGGCCTGTTTTAAGCTTCTGTTACACGATGGATAAAGATGTTAGCATCTATATTATGCAACATTAGTTCTGTTTGTGAAAACATTGTCATAAAGCGTAAGTTTCATAAGGTAATTCTTTTATTTTTGAATTTAATAAAGTAGGCCAACAGAAATCTCTGGTGTGCCCCATTACTCAATTATAAATTAAAGCACAAAGACTGAAACAGTAAGATAATATGTATTCATTCAGGTAATAGCTTTAAGAAAATGACAGCTTCCTCAGACAACAACAATCTTATCAGATAGAAGTGTAACTAATCAACTTCCACAGAAACAGGAAGAGGAGTACATTCAATTATATAAAAACTGCATAGAGTGGCACTGGAAGCAGTCAGAGTTCCAGACCATCTAGCATCTCTGTAGCAGAAAATGAGCTCTTTAGCTCTGTAATGCTTTGAATTAGCGCATGGCAGTATCTAACTAGATGCTCAAATGTATCTCTATCTTGCTTAGTGACTTGATGCATTCTTCAAGAGTTAGCTTTCCACCAGCTAGCTTGTCTCCCACAGGAGGATCTCGTTGCTTTCTCAAGGTCACCACCTGTTTCCCATTGGACGTTTTGGTCCAGCAAGACATACCTTTATTGATATTTCCATGATGAAATTAAGCATGTTTGTGTGAAGATCTAAATGCTCTGATAGTCTGTGATAAATCTGTGAGAATGTTTGGAGTGTACACACCTGGCCTTAGGGCTTGGGCAAACACTTGTGTGAAATGACATTGTATTTTTTGTGATTAAGTCAGGGTCTGTCTGGAAGTAGTGCCGTTAAGAGTATTATGGGGGCAGTGGCTGGGAGCTGATCCAGACAGCACTTTAGTTTCTGTATCCGTCTCACAAACCAAAATGTCTTGGGACATTATAAGATTGCCGACTAGTATCGTTTTAGTGTCAACCAATCCAGTAGCTGGTAAAATAAAAGGAGGGGATTGTGTGTGTGTGGGAGGGGGGGGGGTAGTAGAGGAAGATCTTCATATCTTTTTGTCAGCAGAGACCCTGAACATGCTCGCTTTCCTTCTTGTGACCCTCACCCCCCCTCCTCCATTTGTGAGGTGAAACAGGGAGTGAGTGGCAGGTGTGGAGCTGCTGTTAGTGGGACTGGCAGCATGTTGGTGGTCACACATTCATCTGGAGCTGTCACTGTGTGGATCTGTGTGTGGTTGGAGCTGTCACTGTGTGGATCTGTGTGTGGTTTTAAGCACATTTGCATATTAAATGCTTTATATCCTCTCGACCCGAAGCTAGACTCTGAATCGCACTTGTTTTTTTTTTTTTTTTTACTGTGCATGTGCAGGTCTTTGCAGGCCTGGTCAGTAGCAGGCAGTAGCTGTGACTGTTCGTGACTGAGTGTTCGGAGCATAACCGAATAATGTCTCCCCTAACCCTTGTTTCAGTCACTCCCCTCCGGCGTTTCAGTCACTCCCCTCCGGCAGAAGGCTGCGGTCCATCAGGACCAATACCTCACGCCACAAAAACAGTTTCTTCCCTTCCGCTGTTGGCCTCTTCAACAAGGCCAAGGGACCACACTGACTCTAATGACTTCTTGCTTAAAACACACTGCTTTGCACTGCATTACAAAATGGTATCTTGTACATTTGTATTTTTTGTAATATTTGTATTTTTGTATTTTTATATTGTAATTTACGGCAACTTATATTTTATTTTATTGTATATTTAATTCTATTCTAATCCCACTTAGTACTGCTAGTTTATGTCCCCTTAGTATAGATAGTCCACATATTAAAATTTTAGGTATATGTTTATTGTATGCACCTTCCTGCCAAAGCAAATTCCTTGTCTGTGCAAACTTTCATGGCGAATAAATCCCATTCTGATTCTGATTCTGAAAAGAATTGAGTTGTTTAACTTGAGTAACTTTTTTGTAATGTATTACAAAATTCCAAAGTAGCTTTGATATTGTGCATGATCTTGGATTACAGAGTAATGGATCACCCAATTCTGGATATTATTATTGATATATTTTTTACAAAACAAAATGTTTGAAAACAAACAAACAAAGAAACAACAACAATACTTACAAACCTAAAACAATATTTTGTCAAAAAGATTTTTTACCCCAATGTTTTATTTTTTTAAACAAATATTTATTTTCGAAATTCTGATCAGCTTATTTAGCTAAGGATCAAATTGATGAAAAGTTGCCAAATAAAATAAATCCTGTTGACACAGAGGATGGAAGATAATCTGACAATTATTTATTTGTAAATATTGATCACATGCGAGTTGCTAAGGGTAACCATAGCAACCTTAAGATGCCATCTTGACACCAGTGTTTGGTGCCACGGAAACTAAAACGATATTGCTGACATCTTTACCACAACCATCAGCACATGCGGCACATTTCTGAGTAAAAAGCTGTTTTAAACTTGACGGTTGTATGTAAATCATTGTTCTACAGTTGGATATTATTGTACACACAACCAAAACCTTAAACTCAGCCAGGTGCTTGGCATAGAAACGACGACAATAGGGAAACTAAAGAGTATATCCACACATTGAATTGATGCCTTAACGCTTAAAGCATCTTTTGTCAACCAGCTACCTCTGGTGTCAAACTAATAATGCATCACCCACCAGTAGAGTATGAAAGCACTTATTCTAGACGACAGGCCTTGGACCATGACCCAGATATCCGTTGGCGAAACATAATCCCATCACTATATATTAGGTCCCACACCTAAACCCTCTTTAATAACTGGAACGTAGCCCACGCCACCTCCACCTTTTGAGAATTTGTCATGATTTATCTCAGTATTACTCAGACAATGCCTATATCAGACTCCTTTCATCACGGGTTGTTTGTGCTGGTATTAAAAGAAGCATTCACTCATTGTCTGACTCACTGTCTGACTTCCAGTGTTCCAGTTTTCACTGACTTTATGAAGTTATATTTCCAATGTGAAGCCCAAGAAAGAGACTTATTCAGCATATTGGTGCATTGAAACATAGTTCATGGTGCATATGATCACTCTGGGGAGTGGGTGATGGTTGGTGATGTCTCAAATACTAGTATTGCATTAGAAATCTGTGTGTGTGTGTGTGGGGGGGGGTTGTGTGTGTGACCTCTGATGCCAGACCTTCCTCATAATTAAAGGTGGGGGCAGCATGGACTTATCTAACTAGCGTTGTAGCATGAAGAATGAGCTTATCAGGTTACCTTTGAGGCTACTCCAAACCCCCACCCCTGTGAATTTGGGCCGGCGCAATAAATGTCATCCCAGTTCTGCACTCGACACCACACCCAGGGGTTAGACTTGACATGAGAGAAAAGAAACTTGATCCTTTAACCAGAAAAGCGCCAGGTTTTGTAATGTGCCAAAGAATTTTCACTCAATGGAATGTTGTGGGTGTTCAGTGACTGAACAAATGATTCAGCTGAATAGTAACCTGTGTGAATTCCTCAATAATACCTACTCGCGCCAAGGTATTTGATTGTGACCAACAGAACAATAGACTGCAGTTGAATGCTGTTTGACAAACAGATGCTCTTACATTGAAATGTTCTGTCAGTGCCAGGGGCATTTAGAGACACTGAAAATCTTACCAATGCAACTTCATCCATGCAGCAGTCAAAAATGCATCCGTTGGGCTTTAGACATGTTTCATGTCTCTGAAGGTATGTAGCTTATGGAAGTGTCAGAATGTGTCATGAGCACAGAGGCCTTTTATAATCTACATACAGACACCCAACGCAATTGACTTCCATTAACTGCCTTTTTTTCTCCTTACATATCCTTCTTTAGATTGTTATGCTTTTGGATAACATGCTTTTGGCCTTGGGATACCCTACCTCAAAGCGCTATATAAAGCCCCACCTCTCTCATCAATGTAACATAACTTTGTGCACCCAGTACAGATCTTTATATTAAAACCCTATGGAAACATGAATACATTGTTAATTTAGCACACATGTCTGTCAAAGCTGAACACCCAAGCAACACAACCAATCACTAAACACAAAACTTAGTTATAGGGGATAAAAAAAAAATCAAACAGCCACAATGGCCATTTTATTAGATGACAATATTCATTAGTCTGCAGTTGCCTGGGATTTGGCCTTCAAACTGCATTGAATCAATGACATTCCTTCTTTCATCTGTATAGCTTTCAATAAGGTGTCCACACAAGAAAACATGTATTTTTCAGTAGGTTCCTATGCTCTTATGGTCTAAAATCCCAATACGTCCTTGAAAAGGGAAAAAATAAAATTCAGGTTGCCAAATCAAAGGCTATGTGCTAAACAACAACGCTTAACATATCCTTTTATCTGTTGACTTTGAAACCACACGCACTATTATAAATGTTGGCATATGGAAACATCACAGACCGTCACAACATATATTCTTTTGGTTACGTTCACATCTATTTTCATTAAAGTTGAGTTGATATAAGACAGAGATCGAAGAGTTTTTGGAAATAATTTCTCATGGGGGTAGAAATTGACGGGTAGAAAAATTAAGTAAATTAATTAATATTCCAGTCCTTCAGTTGTGCAGCTATGTGCTGAAGTTGCTAATTGGTATTGACAGAACAGGAGCCAGTCTCAGATCAGTGGTGCAAATCTGCCCTGACAGCTAGGAGGTGATTTTGGTGTGTGGAATTCCACTACAGAGGTGAGAGGTCACCATAGAAATCAATGGCCACTAAAATAGCAGATGGGGGAGACAACATCTCTGTGTGTCTTATTGATGGGTCATCAAACAGAACTAAGAAGCTTGTAAGCATAAGAAAATGCCTGAGAGCTGTTAGACCCTGGAAACAGCGGGTTTTATTTTTTAAGATTAGAATATAAGTACCACAGCAGTAGCTGTTACCAGTCCCACACCAGTAGCTGTTACCTGTCCCACAGCAGTAGCTGTTACCAGTCCCACACCAGTAGCTGTTACCTGTCCCACACCAGTAGCTGTTACCAGTCCCACAGCAGTAGCTGTTACCTGTCCCACACCAGTAGCTGTTACCAGTCCCACAGCAGTAGCTGTTACCTGTCCCACAGCAGTAGCTGTTACCAGTCCCACACCAGTAGCTGTTACCTGTCCCACACCAGTAGCTGTTACCAGTCCCACAGCAGTAGCTGTTACCTGTCCCACACCAGTAGCTGTTACCAGTCCCACACCAGTAGCTGTTACCTGTCCCACAGCAGTAGCTGTTACCAGTCCCACAGCAGTAGCTGTTACCAGTCCCACACCAGTAGCTGTTACCTGTCCCACACCAGTAGCTGTTACCAGTCCCACACCAGTAGCTGTTACCAGTCCCACACCAGTAGCTGTTACCTGTCCCACACCAGTAGCTGTTACCTGTCCCACACCAGTAGCTGTTACCTGTCCCACACCAGTAGCTGTTACCTGTCCCACACCAGTAGCTGTTACCAGTCCCACACCAGTAGCTGTTACCTGTCCCACAGCAGTAGCTGTTACCAGTCCCACAGCAGTAGCTGTTACCTGTCCCACACCAGTAGCTGTTACCAGTCCCACACCAGTAGCTGTTACCTGTCCCACACCAGTAGCTGTTACCAGTCCCACACCAGTAGCTGTTACCAGTCCCACACCAGTAGCTGTTACCAGTCCCACACCAGTAGCTGTTACCTGTCCCACACCAGTAGCTGTTACCAGTCCCACACCAGTAGCTGTTACCTGTCCCACACCAGTAGCTGTTACCAGTCCCACACCAGTAGCTGTTACCAGTCCCACACCAGTAGCTGTTACCAGTCCCACACCAGTAGCTGTTACCAGTCCCACACCAGTAGCTGTTACCAGTCCCACACCAGTAGCTGTTACCAGTCCCACACCAGTAGCTGTTACCAGTCCCACACCAGTAGCTGTTACCAGTCCCACAGCAGTAGCTGTTACCTGTCCCACACCAGTAGCTGTTACCAGTCCCACACCAGTAGCTGTTACCTGTCCCACAGCAGTAGCTGTTACCAGTCCCACAGCAGTAGCTGTTACCTGTCCCACACCAGTAGCTGTTACCAGTCCCACACCAGTAGCTGTTACCTGTCCCACACCAGTAGCTGTTACCAGTCCCACACCAGTAGCTGTTACCTGTCCCACACCAGTAGCTGTTACCAGTCCCACACCAGTAGCTGTTACCAGTCCCACACCAGTAGCTGTTACCTGTCCCACACCAGTAGCTGTTACCAGTCCCACACCAGTAGCTGTTACCAGTCCCACAGCAGTAGCTGTTACCAGTCCCACACCAGTAGCTGTTACCAGTCCCACAGCAGTAGCTGTTACCTGTCCCACACCAGTAGCTGTTACCTGTCCCACACCAGTAGCTGTTACCAGTCCCACACCAGTAGCTGTTACCTGTCCCACACCAGTAGCTGTTACCAGTCCCACACCAGTAGCTGTTACCTGTCCCACACCAGTAGCTGTTACCAGTCCCACAGCAGTAGCTGTTACCTGTCCCACACCAGTAGCTGTTACCAGTCCCACAGCAGTAGCTGTTACCAGTCCCACACCAGTAGCTGTTACCAGTCCCACACCAGTAGCTGTTACCAGTCCCACACCAGTAGCTGTTACCAGTCCCACAGCAGTAGCTGTTACCTGTCCCACACCAGTAGCTGTTACCAGTCCCACACCAGTAGCTGTTACCAGTCCCACACCAGTAGCTGTTACCAGTCCCACAGCAGTAGCTGTTACCTGTCCCACAGCAGTAGCTGTTACCAGTCCCACAGCAGTAGCTGTTACCTGTCCCACAGCAGTAGTTGCTGCTGACCTCCTGCAGCGGGTCAGTCAGCAGCAACCTCCTCCAGCAGGAGAGCAGCATCAGCAGGAACCAGCTCAGTCTGACGGTGAATCACCGTCCTCCTCAGCTTCAGCACGCCAAATAATGTAGTCAGACCCAAACAATTTAGGAAAGCAGTGACATGTTCTGTCTCCCTCTGCAGATCTCGTCTACCCCCTTCAACCCAGATTGATGGTTCGCCTTACTTTATAGTAGCGCTATCGATCAGCAACACCATTGTCAGTGGTGCATAAAATTAACACTGTGTTATAGGAGCATGGATTTCTGTCAATCTCTGACAAGATAGCCCATTATTGGACAACCACCCCTAATTTGTTTTTGTTTATTCAGAAGTATAAAGTAACACCGAACGAGCCCTTATAATAACTCAATTACCTGAAAATCCCTGCAAGCCCATCAACGGCCACTAATCTTTGCTGGCACTAATTACATCAGGGTTCTCAGCCTTAATTAACCAATCTTTACTCTATTTTAGCCGCTTAATGCTGCACACATTGAGACATCATTAGTTTAATTGCCTACATTTGCCAAATTGTACTTTGACCTTTGTCCTGCAGAGTAGACAAGTTCTGTCTCTCGCCCGGCACACTGAGAACACTAATTGGCAATTTGATGTTAAATTCTGACATCTGCATCTGGAAAATATGACCATCCAATCTTTTTATGCAATCTTAGTATATGCCAACATGGGAATTGTCCTGTAATGCTACTAAAAGTATCATGTGACATTAGTTATCTGTTGGACTTGCTATGCATTCTGTGGCTTAAACAGATTTTTACATTTTATTTGCACAAGGTGGACTTGGTATGGATTTCATTACTTCAGGGTGCCTTATTGGGCAAATGAGAAGCTCATGTGCCTGTAGTTTTTCCAATATCTGAAAGTGTTGCATGAATAATCTTTTATTTCTCAGGAAGCTCTCTGTTTCTTATTATATCAGCCATCTTACCCATAACATATTTTTATATTATAAAAGTAGATGCAAAACAATCCTCATTGATGTTTACTATATTAACACTTGAATAAGTATGTTGAATCTCCAAATTAATACAGCAAATTCTTCACAGTAAATCTATTTTTAATGTGAAACTCCTTGACCTATACAAAGAACTAATTGAAAAAAGAAAAAGCAATCACAATGAAGTTAAAAGCAGTATTTTATTTCTAAATATGCTACAAATCAAAATGGCAAAACAAAACATCTCTTTCACCAGTTTTTTTTGTATTTTTTTAACCCCTGAGCACCACAATCCAGCAGTCCCACTACGCACTGGATTCATCCAAAAGGTAAATAAAAGAAATATTATATATAAAGCTTTATACACAGCGAATAAACTATTATAGTATCTAAATTCTACCAGCATAAAATACAGTAAGTAAACCACATGTTATTTAAGTAAATCCATAAGTGAAAGTTTTTTTTTTTTTTCTTCTTCTTTATTTTACTAAAGCCAATGCTGATTCATCTCTCTTCTGTATTTGGTTATATTCTTTTACAAAGTGAGCTTAGTTCCTGTTTCTAAGGATCTTTGGTTGTAAGAATGATAGTGATTGCATGTTCTTGTTTCACAGTCAGCAAACTGTTTCACTGTCCAACAATTAGCAACATTTTCAATTGTATTTGCCTTAATAGTGTAGGAAGGGGTGAGGAAATGACAGTCATGAGAAACTGTGCCAGTGCTGTCTTCAAAACAAATAACTCTGATATGTCTATCACAAGCAAAAGGAAACTTTATTGTAAGAGTAAAAATAAAAAATAAAGAGATGTGCGCATCATTTGTGCCCTATGTACTTTTGCACATAAATAGTTGTGCTGAGTCTGTCCTTCAGTAAAATGCATCTTCACAAACAATTATGGATAGTTGGATATTGTGATGTTGTGTAAATTTTGCTACGATAAGGATGGATTAACATATTTTACATTCATGAGAAACATGTATACATTTTTGCAGTCTTAAACTTAATAGGATGCCAACAACAAATCCTGGGATGAAGGAATAGCTCATCCATTGGTGGAGTTGCTCATGAACATTTACGCATGATTAACATGCAAGGTTTGAGATGTGC
Organism: Osmerus eperlanus; assembly: GCF_963692335.1. Classification (NCBI taxonomy): domain Eukaryota; kingdom Metazoa; phylum Chordata; class Actinopteri; order Osmeriformes; family Osmeridae; genus Osmerus; species Osmerus eperlanus. The sequence continues at coordinate 9,975,613 of NC_085042.1, read as the reverse complement.
TAAAACTTAATCAGGATAAGGACCCTTTCCTATTCATCCACAATGTTTCATAGAGAAAGAACGGCTTGTTAATCTATCAACTGTTACACAAGGCAAATTCTGACACACAGACTTAGCCCTGGAGCAAGACCTGAAGGACCTGAATTGAATGTTTTTTGTTTGTCTAATATTAGGCCAAGTGTAGGTAAAAGACCCCTTATGATATTAAAAGATACTCTTTGAGAAAGGGGACACATGTAGCCAGACTGTCTTTCCTTGGGGGAGTGAGCAGTGATGTCACTGTGCTCAGTGATGTCACTGGTGCTTTCTAGCACCAAGCTTCATAGAAAGTCACATATACAACAGAAAATTACCACATCATGACTCTCAGAAAAAGCCCACATAATGACCTGATTTATGAAGAACACATTTCAAGTAAACACTGGAATTAACGAATACAACCACCTTCGATACCAGCACTGACACCTGACATTTTCAATTATTTCCAGTTTGGTGCTTGTCCTCTATTGCGATTTGTGTGATTTAAAAGTTGGACCAAACTTTTGTTACATTTAGTTACATGTGTCATAGCAACAGTAGAATGCCTGCATCGGTGTATATTGTGAATAAATCATGACAAAAAAAAAACAAGCTGTGTTGCTTCACACCTTAAATGGTCCACCTACTTTGCTTCAATACATTTTTTTTGTTTTGTTTTTGTGTTCAAGCAAATACATGTGTATTGACTGTGAAGGCTACACTTAAAAACTGGCAATTAAGTATGTGGTTGTGTGTTGGCACAGTCTATAACGAATGAGGTAGATGTGTGTTCATAAAATATTCCCTTCTTTGGTATAACTATACAAAATATGAAAAAAAATCCAGTGAATTGTTGAAACACATTGATTTTCAAGTGGCTTTACAATAAAATAATATAAATGAAATATATGAGGTATATTTTGTATTTATATTCTATTATGTATATATACAGTTAGATTTTTGAGGTATCTGTCTGTGATAGAAACAACTCCTTAAATGGATTCAAATAAAGTGGTGTAGATGAATGCAAGTTTGAAGCCTGAGGTCAAACATAAAAACAAAATAAATACAATTTGAAATTATGTTTTTAAAGACTTAATAAAAAGATATATATTTAAAAACTGTTTCCCGTTTCCCTTCATAATAGAGAATGTATCTTAAATCTTTATTAAACAACCCAGAGAATTTGAGAGCAAGAGAAAAAAAGAATGAGAGAAAGAGAGGGTTTAACTTTAGACACGAGTGCATTACGAAAAGAGAGAGAAAAGAACTGGATAGTAATGATATAAAGCCACTGTGTGATTGGAGGGTTGTTAAGCACTCTGACCCTGGTCTCTGGCTGCATGGGCCATCTCAACTCAACACGTGGTGAACTGCTCATCATTCCTACCACCGTCAGATTGGCATTGTTTTGCAAAAGACTTCTCCCACCTCATACCAGTTGATACCGGTCTGGATTTGTGCTTCTAGCTGATTGTAAAAAAACTTCCCTAAACTTCACTGGTTATTATTGATTGATCCTGGTATGGGTTTTGGATGCGGATGGAAATGTGTTGAAAAACTTTTGTTAAAAAAAGCCATGCAATCTATAGAGCATATCTACCCCTTTTGAGTATAGGTTTTGCAAAAAGCTTTGACAATAACCATTAGTTGAGCATGTTGTAGTCTTGCTATTTAGTACAACCAATAAATGAGAAAGGCATTTAAATTAAACAACCACTCACTTATCTTAAATATCAGTGCCACTCCTGCCTCAGTATCTTGTTCCACAGTTTCAAACATTGTATCCATAGCAACTTAGATATTGTGTTTAAACCTACATCTTCAATAGATAACATCATCATGGTGATATCTTCTCTATATAAGAAAAAACTACAATTCCTTGATTCTGTGGTATATGCTTTGTATGAAATATTAATGAGATATTACTCTAGTTTGATCATTTTGTATTATCGCTCTCTTTTTACGCTATGCGCTTCTCTTAAGATCAACATATAAGCTTCTTCTTTGGTATAAGCTCAAAGCAGCAACATTTACTGATTTGGAAAATAACACAGGTATTAATCAGAGGTCTGTAATATCGAGTGGCAAGACATACTCCCAAAGCCAAGGGGTAACATACCCAGTAGATCAACCAGTTCCTGTTTAGCTTGAGGTCAAAGGGCAAGCTGGCTGGTTGTCTGTAGGCATCGCAGCAGAGAGAGTCAGCGTCCTCTTGCCTCGGTGCCAATGTCCCGCTGTTTTTGGTGCCCGAGGTGTCACTGCATCGACGAGTCACTCCACGTTCAATGAAACTGCTCCAAATCGAGCAGCTGGTCTGAAGAAACCGAATAACAGCGATTTCATTCGCATACACACACAAAGGTGAAAGGTCCTCTACATACACCATTATTCAGAGCTCGGATGAGGCGCAGAGTACAAACGAGATAGTTTATTTCTTTCTACAGATTTTTTTTCTTCCCTATAAATAAAAACATTGTTTTCCTATAAATTCTTTCGATTTGGAATAAGGGAGCTTGTGAAAAGGAAGGGAGGGACAGGGTAAAAAACCAGCTTCGAAAACAAAAAAGTCTCTCTCAAAATATCTCAGACTGCTTGTTGTCTTGGGGAAGGATGGGGAGGGGGGGCTGGGCGGATGGGGGAGGAGGCTGGGGGGGCTCAGGGAGAGGAGTTTCCAAGTCCATGGATCGAGGATGAGGAGGAGGTTGAGGATGCAGAGGAGCAGGGCGGTTGGATCTGTGAGGGCAATCCTGGACTGGTCTTTTCCTGAGAGCTGGTGTGGTTGCCTTGGTGACCGCCTGGCATTCCTGGAATGGTTGGTCTCCGAGCAAACAGGACACCTGGATAATCAAAAACAAATCAAAACTACGTTGAAATAAAAAAACGTGTATTATTTTTATAAAAACACATGCATATCCACTCGGAGGCGTATGTCAGTACATGATGGGGACTGAACATATAGATAGGTAAAATAACAGTCGACTAAAGATTCTGTCCGAAATCAACCCAAACTCTTTCAATCGGTTTCCTCTCGGTCACATTCCAAGTCTACAGGGGCCTCCTCAAGATTACATTCAGCCTAATTAAAGTAGACGTTAAGTGGGGGGAAAGATCAACTGGATCAAGCTTCACCTCACTGAACACCGGCTTTAGAGAAAAAGCTCTCGACTAAATATGATAGCCACTTCAGGTCCAATGGAAGTTTCCAGCAGGCTTATGGCATGACATGTATTGCCTATCTTTAGGTAATTACCGCTCCTCCGCTCGAAGGCACAAGCGGTGGTTCTTGGGGCTAAACTGGGAGGCCTTCCATCCCAGGCACGTAAGACAATAAGCCCCATCGACCTCAAATCCACAGGCCCCATTTTAAGATATTTAACTTTTTTAACACTATTGGACTGCCACTTCATTACAATGGATTTTATAGCAAAGACATCAAATTGCGTGGAGGACTAGGCACGGGGTGCTGCTATAACTTATTGAATTTCCTGCCTGCAATTACATCAGCAAACGGGTGCTCTATTTACCTGTGTAGACAACTCCATTTATTTCTATTGACATGTTGATGCTGCTAATGCCGTTGGTAGACAGGTTCAATGCGGTCTCTTGTCTATCATCTGTCAGGAGGGGAAGCAAAGAGCGAGAAAGAAAAACTCAATATGAGCATTTAAAAAAGGAACACAAGAAGCAAGAACTAGGGCTCCGAAGCAGTATTGGCGATATCTCAAAGAGTGACAGGATAAGAAGCAGTTTATTAAAGAGTTCTGAGGGAGCAAGAAATGTCAAAAGATGCTGCAGCTATTTGTATATGTTGGTCGTAGGTCAAAGCAGTATCGTGACACATTAAACAAGTGCTCAAAAACTTTGATGCTATCAATATGATATAAAATGTGGAGAAAATACATGAAAACACACTTTCTCTCTCACACACAAGCACAGCCAGAAATACCCACAATTATTTCAGTTTTAAGTTATGATATCAGTATTCATCGACAAAGACTTGGTAAATGGTAGATATATCCAGATAAACATTTCTTTAAATCTACGTGTCCTCAAACATCTCATGGACATCTGCAGACACTTTCTGGTCACTTCCAAATCATAGTGTTTTCAATGTAATCTTTAAATTGTAGTGTCCATGGTGAGTGGAATTAAGATTGTTACTCATTGTGCCATCAAAAGTGAGGTGCAAAGCCCACTATTATTGCTATTACGAGAGAGGCGGTCATGCGAAAAGAAATGTTATCACACATGAGCAAATAGGCCTCTCCTTCTTACTGTGAGCCTCAATCATTAAGTAATGACTTATTGCTTGTCCAACACCAACCTTTCTAGAGCCATCACAATGAGGATAGACACAAGGCAGTTTTACTGATAACATGTCATGGAACTGTATTTCTTCATAGTGTCAGTGGAGTTTATGGCAAATTGCAGATCTTATAATGAGTCATTGGTGTATTAGTGGTATTTCATAAATATATCCAACCCCACCATCTTATGAAATAGCATAACTTAACTTGGTTATACCAGCCAAACTGAGCTAAACTTCATACAATGTAAGTGGCTGTTTAGGAAAAGTAAACATACTGAAGTTTGAACAGTTGTTGACATACGAGACAGGAAGCCCTGTATAGAGTTTCCGAAAAAAGTATTGCTTGTAGAATATATATATATATATATATATAGCTTTTTCCATTTACTTTTTGTTGCATAAAGCAACATTATTTGAAACTTTTATTTTGGTAAAGGTTGAGATTAAACAGTACGAACTGAGTGTCTGTGTGTGAGAACTTCAGAAAATCAGTGTCATTGATTGGCCAATCAACAACCAACTAAGAGAACCAGGAAGGGCTTAAGTACTTTATCTGACCATTGAACATCCCTTCTCATTAAAAATATCTGCTGTAGCAACCATGTTAACTTCTAGCATAACTGGGTAAAAGTGCATCCCATTAACACAGGGGCTTGGGTTAGAATTCTGCTCCCCTCTCTCTCCCTGCATTCCGGTCTCTACAATTGGCCTATCAAAAAATAAAGCAAAAAAACAGGGGCAGAACTCAAACAACAAAATGAATATGCGACCGCCTTTCTCATAATAGCAATGAAAGCGGGGTTTGCACCTCACTTTAGATGGTCCAATGGCTTCAGATCTTGGATAAATTACTTCCACTCTCCCACAATGCCTCTGGCTTCACCCTCTTGAAAAGGATCCAACGGGTTGGGTGCTTAAACCCACCCCAACAACCCTTTCCTCACCTCTGTTGTTGAGCTTGATGTTCATGGGCAGCTGAGTGGCCATCGCCAGCAGGTTCTGCTGCAGCGCGTTCTGCATCAGCCTCTGCTGCTCCTCCGCCATCCTCATCATCTTCTTCTCTGGTGGCTCTCCGCTCTCCAGCTTCTCCCTGAGCTGCTCCAGGGCAGCTGCCTGGACGGCCGCCTGCGCCGCTACGGCCTGGGCCGCGGCGTGGTGCCCTCCCAGGGACAGGGGAAGCCGGCTGGCCAGGCAGCCCCCCATCATGGGCTCCTCTGCAGGACGGAGCGGAGAGGACAGAGGTCAGATTTCGTATCGTCGTTGTGCGACGTGGCCTATTAGTAATGCGCGCGTAATGTTTGGTTCCTTCCTGGTTGAACTGATTGGTTGATGGTCCTAGACAGGAAAATCTATAAAGTTCAAGTTACCGTAGTTTTTTCTACAGCTAGTCCTTGACAGATAATTCCTGTGTCAGTTTAATACTTGAGTATCGTCCAGGAAATTGACCCTAATCAGAACTCAACTGTGTGAAGCAGGAGCTGTGGAATACTGATTAATCTTGTGATTGTACATCGTGTTGTGTTTGTGTTCCACATGAAAAAACAGTCTGCTGTTTTGTATTTTCCCTTTCCTTTATTCCTTGTGGGTCCATTATTAAAAAAACTATTATGCCTCGCTCCACATTCCACTCACTGATCTGAGGTGGACATTGGCAGTGCTGGTACGAGGAAGTCCTGCCAGACGCTTCCTCTTTGGAGTGAAGAGCATACCACCCATCGCTTACATAAACATAAACATGGCACAGGGGCTGTTGCTATATACTTTCAGACAGGAGAATACTTTTCCTTCTGCTGGTTTGTGAGCAGACAAGTATAGAAATAAGAGTCAAAGCTGCACAGATTGCATACCCATTCAGAGGGCTGGTGGTTTGGACACTTGAATAACCAAAAGCTTTTCATGATCAAATATTTCTGTGCAGCGACTGAGTCAAACCTTGAGAACTTGACAAGATGTGGAGTTTTGGGGGTTGATATCTAGTACAAACTTTGTTAAAACATGTTAACAATTGAGCTGCACAAGTCAGCCCATTTGAAAGTGTTAATTTAACACCAGGAGTGTATATTTTACTCATTGAGTGTTTATATAAGACCAATCTCATGAGATGGACCTATATAAACCCTCCTGGTGTTAAATTAACATTTTGTCTCACTGTGATGAGGATCTGACCATGCCTAGCGAAAAGCATGAGAGACTACGCTGGGGTTGTGTGCTTATGATATCCTTAGATGAGCCTTCTCATCACACCAGTGACTTGTCAGCCTGGTTGGTGGTCAATTCTGGTAAATATCCAGGTAGGTCCCCTTTTCTACCCACTCAGCCGTAGCAGGCTGATGGATCCCCATAACTCGCCCCCTCACCTTTCTTGATGACCGGGGACTGGGAGAGGTGGCCGCCGTTGGCCAGGTGGGCCATCTGCATCTTGGGAGAGGAGAGGAGGGAGGGGGTACCCACGGGGGAGTAGTTAAAGATGGCCGATCCGTAGCTCTGCCGGCGGCCCTCCCTCCGGTTGCTGTCGATGGCTGCCTGGAGCTCCCCAGGGGAGCTCAGTCCCCTCTTTTCACATTCGTATGGGTAGAGGTACTTCATATACCTGGGGGGTGAGAGGGGCCACACGGTTTGCCTGTAGCCTGTTGTCTTGGCTGTAGTCATGTGCAAAGATTTAAGCAAGTCCATTAAATAAACGGATGTGTGATTTCAAAACCACTCAGCATATTTGTATGATATTGTGTTTGTGACTGGATGTTTTGATGCTGGGTGGAAGTGCTGACCAGGCGACAACATCTGCTTAATAAAGGAGAACTGTCACAAGCACCCACTGTTAAGTAGGGCCAGAATGATTTCATTGCTTTCAATAACAGTCTTTTATATCATGCACAAACAAGCTTACCGTTGTGGTACAGGTTAAATCCTTTAACTACCACGCCTATAATTATCCTGCCACATACTGGTGTGATCAGTACTATAGGATTCACATGCATCTATCTTGGAAGAAAATGAAAGGTTATTTAGTCTATTAAATGTCTAGGCAAGTCCAGCTATGCTGATCTGATAGACGTAAATATACTGTATAGTCTGCCATAACATGGGCTCTGTCATACACTAACCAGAAAATGCTTCACAGGCAAAAACAACAACAACTCCATCTCAGTTGTTCAATGTTCATAAACAATATTTTAGTTTTGTACTTTTTTGTACAAAATATATCTTACTGTCCCTCCTCTGTTCATTCACATGCCTTACACTTGTGGCTCCAACAAGCCATGATGTTTTTCAATTATTATTATTATTTTTTTTCCATGCTTTACTGGAAGGTTTGTAAGTGAAGTGGAACAGGAAAGGCAGGGAGAGAGAGATGCAGCAAAGGGCCAAGGCCAGAATTGAACCTAGGTTGCTGTGGTAAGGCCTCAGCCTACATGGTACGCACACTTATCCAGTGAGCTAACAGGGCACCCATGATCCGAGTAAATTTAGTTACCAGACGGCCGCAGGTCTTTAATCATCTTCTGCCTTTCGTACTCACTGTGTTCGGAGAGTGAAAGCTGCACTGGTGATAGAGGTAGGGAGGTTGAGACCTTTGGTGATCTCGCGCCATATTTTCTTATTGATGACCTCCACTAAGCCTCCTTTTTCGGTGACAAGCTTGTAGAGTGTGTAGAGATCCAACACCTGCTTGGCCATGATAGGAATCCGATTCACTGGAGTCCCTGCAGATAGAGAAACACAATATCCACAATCAATGGCATTAACTTTAGACCTCATCGACAGGGCTTCTCAGGGTTCTTATGGGGCTGGTTTATCTGAGACATGTCAGAGGCCTGACAGTTTGTTAAGAGGGAGTATTACTTTAGAAAAACTCTCGCAACTCCTTTTTGTTTTATTGGTCCGCACTGACAAATCAAATCCACATTTCTGTCTATGGTCTCTAACGTCTTGACATCATGGGTAAAAGATTGTAGCATATTATATAACTTAACCTTCACAAACATGTGATATGTTTTTTAACATTTATTTTTGAGGACGCCATCAAGACCAAGAAAAGTAAAAGACGCATTTAAAATACTTCTAGAACTCAATGGCAAATGAAGAGGTGATCTCATTTAAGTTGTATTCTTTTCAGCCTGGTTTTAGCCTTAATTAGCAGAATGAAGGGGACTAGATAATCATTTGTACTTGCAATTTAATTTAAAGCCATAAAGTGTGAAAGCCAACCCTGTGTAGGGATTCTGGAGAGGCTGACCCTGACATAATTAACCTGCATTTTGCTGATAGAGTTCCACTGTGCACATCGGATTTACCATAATAGCAATCAATAGCTGCAGAAATATATTGCAAACAACAGCAAAGGGAGGGGTTGGGTGGGTCTGAAGTAACCTCCGACATGGTAAAAACTCATAAATTAAGACAGGTAATTATGGCTTCATTTTGCTGCAGTAGCATGTAAACGGGTAGACACTATTAAAACAAAAGATTGATCTTCCCTCTGCTTGAGGACAATGACGGCTTTTTTTAAATCTCAAGCAGCGCCACCCAGAAGAAACACATTACTATCTACAACTTCCTACTAAACTGTCTATATATCACAGCGGCACAACGGCACATTGTGGTCTTAGGAATGGGGGGATCTCAGAAAGGTTAATGGACATATTTAGAAAGCAGTCAAATGAAGATTGAAATCATTGATACCCTCTCTCCTAAAACAGTCAGTCTGGAGTTTCTTAGCGCTTTGTAGCCTTCAGATCAGTCAGGTCAGATGCACTTATAAGAATGTGACAGAGACCTACAGAATGAAAAACAAAAGACAAAGAAGCTCCTGTCCCCCCCCTCATTGTCACAGCACCGGGTTATAATGCAGAATACGGAGATTGATCTATAAAACAATTATTTCTGGGAATGTACAAAAGCTAACCAAACGAACACTGGAGCAATAAATAACAGACTTGGGCCCAAAGCCTTTGTCTGGCAGAATCTGAACCGAGACAAGCCTCTTAAAACTTGATTTATGCGCTTTCGATACTGGGGGTGATGTATATGTGTCCCTGATTCTGTGAAAGAGATATACAGAATAAAAGAGAAGGCCGACGAGGACAGCCTTTTGTTAGCAGAAACAATCTGATCAGGCCATGGATCATTATGACAATGAGCAATGGTGGACTGCAGGAGAGACACCCTGTACTGAGTCTAACACCAGTCTTCTGGTTAATCGCTCACTTGCTGAAAAAATGGGGGGCTTAATTGAAGCTGTGAGGGGAATCGGGCCTGGTAGCCGAGTAATCATCTTCGTGCTTGGCTTCATCGCTGATGTGTTCACTTCGCACCTACATCCGATAATGGGATGGGAATTACTCCTCCTCTTTGGCTTGCTCTTTTAACCCATGAAATGAACGATTTAAAGCAGCGACTTGGGGAAAAACAAATGTTTACCTACTAATGCTACTAATATGTACCTAAAGAGGCTAGTAGCGAACTTAGTTTGAATTACCACTATTGTGCTAAAGATTTTATAGAAAGGATTTACACTATCCTTCAGGCACATGTGTACCTTGCGACGACAGCTAGGATCAAACATGAAAGGGAACTAGCTTTAAAACCGAAACATTGGTTCAGACAAAAACATCTTTCCTGATTTGACTGATATCAGAAGTTGAAATACAGAGCAAGCAACAGTATGTTGAAGTAACATGCTTTTGTTGACTTTTTTCACACAAAAATACATATTATACTTATTATTTAGGTGTCCCTTATTCCCCAAGGCTAATAAACAACAAGGGAAAATATACAAAGAAACTCAAATCTAAAAGACCATCAGTGTGTGTATTATAAGAGGCATAACTATAATAAATCTCCGTCATTCAAGTACTATAAGAGCAGAGCTACACTGCCCACTATCTTTTGTTAACAATACACCTTGGTCTTGCCTCAAACAAGATTATTTAAAGGAGGAAAGGAAACAGTAGGAATGCCAGTCTTCTCTGGATGTTTAGTGTTGCAGAAATCGAATACGTTGTCATTCTTTCAGGAAAGCAGCTTCTTTGTATTCCAGGTAATTACATCAGGAGACAAAAGTTGACTTATTTGCAAGAAAGTGCTGATGGTAGTTCTGAGGCAATAATCAATTAATACCCAGAGCCTTAAGGAAACAATAAATCAAACGGGATATTTATCAGTACACAAAAGAGGCTGACACTCATTGTGTGGCCTTGGTGTGATGAGAAGGCGATCAGAGCACGTCCGTCATTCTCCAGCTGCTCCGGAGGTTCAGAAACAAGGCTGTTTTTCTCTGGCTAAAGGATGAATACTTATATTTGTCAGAGACAACCCTATCTAGTTTCAGTGTATTACAAGAGATTTATAATATGATCTGTACTTAGCAAAGGTCGAACGTGGGGTTCATTTATGAAGAGCCATGTTGTAGTTGTTCTCTTACAGGACAGGGATGATAAACATCAGCTGAATTATTCTTGCCAGAAATCCTTTCTGCTTTGACAAACCCTCAATAAAGCACCATTAAAAGACGTTTATTAATGCACACGGTTATATTGCCGGTACACCAATATTAGCTTGGATTTTGAGCTTCGACTGGCAAGATGATCAACTATGCTTTTTTAATTTATTTTTTATGAAAGGGGATCCCACCTCTTCTGTTCTCAGAGGAGCCTGTGAGCTGTGGCTGTCGCTTGGCAGATCATGATTAACGATGGTAGGACCAGAGCACAACCCACAGGTCACCACCCTGGGATCCAAACCCAACCCTTGTGGGCCGAGACCCAGATTCACTAACTAGACCCAGCAGGGGCCAGATATCAAGAACCAATCACAGGAATTTATTTTTATATATATTTATCTAAACATATTTTGGTCCTATTTTGATCACACTAGGAGATGGGAAATGTTTTCCAAAGAAGTCAAAAGATGTTTTGAGGCCTAGTCATGAATGACTATTGTGGCTGAATGTGAAATGCCATGTGTTACAGTCTGCTTTGATGGTTGACAGCTTCTTGTTCATTTGGACTTTGAGTGATACTAACTCATTAAATCAAGATTTTATGACATGATTACAGTGGTGAAAATCAAATATAAAATTATATGTTCAGATATACTGCACCGTAACACATATGGGATCTAAAAACTTTTGAATTTCATTTTTTTATAATGGCGCATTAAGAGTTTATGTAAAATACACCAGATCAACAATTGTTACATTTTTTTTCTGCGGTCTGAAATACAATGTAGACTCAATGGAACAGGGACTTTCAAGATTCAGTTATTTAAACTAGCACCTAATGGTGTGTGATGAAGGTTAATGTAATATTTCAGACTGCTGGGTAGGTCAAAAAATCTCTGTGATTATAGGTTAAATACTGCTGTCAAATGGTAGTTATTTTCTAACAGGCCATTTGGACATCACAAATGAATATGATTTAGTTTATTATAGGCTTCCCTGCATGTCTGGAAATGACCTGTGCTGCAGTGAATCAATGACCACATACAATGGACTGAATCCATAGCGAGACATGCAGCTGCTTACATGATAATGTGTGGATGTCACCTCACTTGTCTGTTCTCATGTGTGGGTCCCTGTGTGCGAGGGAGGCTGGAGATGTTCAGAACACCGTAACTCTATACTGACACTCCAAAGTTCCCACGTAAATAGCCCATGAACCCCCCCCCCCCCCCCTCTTTAGTGTCTGTTTCATTTACATACATCAGGCTCTTGGTGATAAATGAAAACATCAAACACAAATGGAAACATTAATAGACGTCAAGTATGATTCAAAAAATATTAGTCCATTAAAATAATTTGTATTAAATTAAAATCACTTAAGTTTCCTCAAACATCTGTTCTCACCCCAAAAATGTAACACATAATTTTCTCTACCAAATTATTGATGTCCATGTGCCATGATTAATTCAAACTAAAAACTGAGAAATTGAATCTTTTCAACAGTATCAACTTTCAGCATCCTGACCAACACGGTCTGATTGTTTATAACAATTTAGCAATAAATATTCCCACCCGAGGCTATTCTGTCAAACAATAACACAGGCTTAGGGAAGCTTATTTTGTGATGGAAGGAGGCGTCGATGTCTGTCCTTGGGAACTTAGTACTGCATCCCTCAGGGGGAATCAACAAAGGGGAAACAGACAGAGTGTGTGTCTGTGTGTGTGAGAGTGTGTGTGTCTGTGAGAGAGAGAGTGTGTGTCTGTGTGTGTGAGAGTGTGTGTGTCTGTGAGAGAGAGAGTGTGTGTCTGTGTGTGTGAGAGTGTTGCATGGTGTTGGCTATAGTATATGTTTCTTTGACCCTTTATCTTCATTCTTGCTGTCTGTCTACGGCCAGTAAGTTAGAGGCTGTAACTCAACAGTTAGACTCGCGTGAAAGAGGGTTATTTTCATCCTGTTTAAGAGGAGATTATTAGACATCAGCTGCAAGGAAGCAATAACTACATAAACTACTGTTTGGTAGGGGGGACATTTTTATCTTGTTACCCAAGTGAAAGGGACTCTAAAGCACTGTGAAATAGCCTACTATGTAGATAATTGACCAGAATATTTCTAATACATTCCTCATTTGGTTCATTTCTGTGTTTTCTGGTATGACTATCTATGACAGGAAATAGCTCACTACCTGAGACCAGTCAGCAGTTGAAAATATACTTCCAAAAGTCAAAGAGTGTTAAACAGACAGTATCTCAGAATGTAAGGTCAATTTAAATTTAAATTATCCACACTGCTCTTTACATGAGATTTAGGACAACTTGTGACAGCAACTCATCAGGAAAGTCTAAATATACCGTATCCAAATATCCCCCCACCGCAACACACACATAGCATATCTTTTAATTTCACCTCTAAATGTTTTTTTGGGGGTTGCGGGTTCAGATTCCACTGTAACCCACACTGGGTTAAGAGTTATAAATAAAATGGTGGCCAGTATCATTGATCAATGACCTTTCATCTGCCAGCTTACGACTGAATTTAGACCACACTAAACATGACCCAACGGTCAGTCAAATTTAGACCACCGGCATAACTGCAGCTGGACACTTCACAACCTTTGCTTAATCTGTATCCATCCGCCCACGGTTTGCGAATGGAGAAAGCATAGAGGCTGACTGTGTTTTGCACAGTTCAGACTCAAACAGGTTCCCAGTTAATGGACACAAACCTGTTACTTGAGTGGGTGGTAGGAGGGCCACTGCCCAGTGTGTGTAAATCCTTCCTGTCATGTATCAACCTACAGTTTAATACTATTTCAACCCTGGTTGCTAACCATTTCACCTTGTTGCCGTGGTCAGGCTGAGTGAAACGGACTGAGGGGCTGTTGAGATGGAGACAGGATGGCTGAACCTGACACACAACTCGCTGTTCAGAATGTGAGAGTACGTTGTGAGCGGACATGCTAACGGACGCGCTAACGTCCCTCCAGGGCGGACGACGCAACATCAGGGACACGATCAGACCAGTTCCATCACCTGTCACTGTCCCTTACCGTATCCCTGGGGTCAGCTGTAATATGAATCAGGGGAATCATCGCTCCCCCCACTACAGATGACCTCTTTGTACAGTCCTGATCCTGTTCATGGACCCACATGTGAAGGAGATGGTTCAAATAGGGGATCTGCAGCTGTCATCTTTGGGCACAAAAGGCTTAATTCATGTGGATGGGAGTGGGTGTCTGACAGGGAGTTGTGTTCAGCTCTGAACCGAGAATGTATCCACACTATCAATCAAACACAGGAGAGGATTTAATTTCCACCTCAAACATCCTTTGTCTCTCAGGTAGCATTGAGACAACACTGGGGATGTTTAAATCAACAAATATATTTTGAAGACCAATAAAATATATGCTCATGTTTTCATTTATAAATGAATGTTGTGCTGAAAGGCATATTAACACTCCAATAGAAAAGCGATGCTGAACCAACAAAGTAAATTTAATTCACTTCACTTTATTAATCCCGAAGGAAATTCAAGAAGCCATTGATTTGTGTTACGAGTGTTTGTAGTGTTTTTCATGGGCCACTGTCCTTGAAAGGCACAAAGATAGTGAGGGGCCAGAGGCTAGGGCTTCATGCTGGTACAAGTATTGTCTGGTGGAATTCAAAAGAAGTCAGGCAAGTCTTTTGCCACTAAATAGCCCACACTTTTCTTTTTTTTTCTTCACGATTTTTTCTGGCCTTGAACAGCTTTTATCATTGATAAGACAGTTGGAAACAGGACAGCAGTGAGAGAGAGAGGGAGAAGACGTGCAGGAAAGGGCCTCAGGCTAATTCAAACCCAGACCCCTACACTCCCTGAGTGATCGTGTCGACACCAAAGCTCTTTCTACTAGCCATCAACAACTTAATAAAATAAAATGAGCATAAGGCAACCAAAAACAAATATGGATGTTTGACAGAAGTACTGACGTTTTTAGAACCGATGCAATTTATTGTGTTAAACACAAATACAACCATTACTGTCTCAGTGTTATTCAGTACCAAGACATGAGGGAGACTAAATTAAATCTCAGATTTAGAGATATTAAAAGCCCACTAAATGTAAACTGGAACTTGAGACTTTTACAGAGTCAACATTCCGTTGTAGAATGTATACTTTTAACCATCTCTTAATTGGGGATGGAACTGCAAGATGTCAAGTGATGTTTTCAAGAGACATTAACTGGGACAATTAGCTAGTCTGCTGTGATTAAGTTTGTGGAAAACGACAGAGTGCAGATCAGGGTGTTGGCGATCTGCTATGCACTGACAACGTCTCCTGACGCTAACTCCAAAATCAATTACTAATTGAACGTCTCCCGACAACAATCCATACCAGATCTAAATGCCAGTGACCAACTGCACCAACTAGATCATCAACACAAAAACAGGTAGACCTGCATCTGCCAAACATATAGTTTCAGATGCTTCACGAATAGTATGGGGATAGTATTGTTCATCCAACTGACAATGAGTGATCTTAGCCTTAAGGTAAAAGCTAGTCACACCTTAAATTCTCCAAGGCATCCATTAATGGATTAAGAACAACATTTCTCCCTCCCCCAAATCCTGGGATGGAAGGTATTTGCAGTTGTTTTGTTTGAGAGGCCAGTGACTAAATCATCTCCACCCTGAGGAACTTCTACCAAGGACGAGCAACAACCAGTGTGACTACCAAACATGTCTAAACTAACGCACATTATCTTTAACAAATTTTACAGCGTCTGTCAGAAAGTTGCAATTGATTTACCGTCTCCGAGGGCATTGATCAGGAATCCAGCTGTTACATTGTTCAGGTGCCCTTTGCTTTTCTATAGTAAAAATAAACATTTTATACAGCTTTTGGACATGGCTTCTTTTTGTTCTTTGGGAGAACAGGAAAACCATTGTTACCTAACTCACAACCAACTTTACTGAGGCATTTTTATTTACAACTCCTTCATGGGATGTGGAGACTATGCTGGTAGTGGTGGTTTCTAAACATCACATGACAATCAAGTTTCTTGCTTTTTGATCTGCAAGATTTTACTGATATATTGTACTGAAATATATATTACTTTGTAATCTTGGTAAAAAAGCCAGGAATGGGACGTTATCTACACAAAACATGTAACAAATGCAGGGTTTCTCACAGCACTTTTCAGTTAAGGCGGCCGCCTAATCAATCCCCCCCCTCCCCCCCGGTCTGACGGCAAACCCCACCCTACCACCTTAACTAACACATATTCTGCGGGAAACCCTGGAATGTTTAAAAAATAATCATCTCAGTATGTATTTGTAATAATGTACCAGTGGATAACAAAAACAAAGTGGCAAGGCCAGAGGCACAGTAGCTAAAATAAATCAGCTTCCAGTCTGAACTACATGAAGAGAACCAACACAACACAAACACGCAAGTCCTCTGCTCAAAATAGTGCTGTCATTGTGTCCAATCATTGTATCTTTATTCTCTCATGGGGTAGCCAACTTCCTCATATTATGCAAGACCTTCAATGCCAAAGCCCCCTCCCCCCTCCTTCTCCTGCCCACCCCCTCCCTACACCAATAAAGTGCTGTCTCTGGCACCAGCAGATTCCTGATGGTGGGAAAACTCAGGGGCGATTTGGCCACCAGCCCAATAAACCTGGGGAATTCCTTAGGCTGAAGGAGCGAGTGAATACCAGGATGCTGCCCTCCCTGCAGTGGCACAGACTTCCTGTCTGTCCTGTTTTAACATCAGCTGGGGGGTCATTATAAATCACACAGACCCCACTGTTGTGATGATGAGAGTGTTGTGCCACTGATATACAAAAAAAACCCTGCTCCCTCCTCATGTAGAGAAACCCACTCCTCCCCTCCGATCAGGAAACGCAACCAGGGCTACAACAAACACTTTCTAAACAAGGAGCCACATTCTCCTATTGTTAGAGGAATCAAACGTTTGCAACATCTGTGTTTTCACAAGACTGAGTGTGAGGAACACAGACAGATGGGTAATGATGTGGGACAAGAAAGATCAAATGTTTATAAACAGAAATGTATATGATTAACCAAGATATAATAAAATGTTTATATTAAAGGTGTATTTAATATAGTCTAATAATAAACATTTAACTTTTTAGTTTTAGAAACATTTAATCTGATGTTTTATACCATACTTGACAACATTTCATAGTTCTGGTGCATATACCGTATTTCTTCGAATAAACGCCGCCCTCAAATAAACGCCGCCCTCAAATAAACGCTGCACCAAAAATGAACGTTGTGTAATAAACGCCTCCCTCGAATAAACGCCGCACCAAAAAAATCTGAAAACGGTTATTTAATTGGTTAAATTCAACCCCACTATTTATTACACATGTACATAACTTTCTGCACAGCTTTCTGTTTAAAAGCTAACGTGTATGAACGTTTCGGCATGCTGCTTCAGATTTCTACACAATGTAGAACACTTGAGACAGTTGTACTACCAACGCACCTAATTGATTGCCAATGAAAAAGGGAGTTGCCGCACTCATAGACAAACAAAGAATAGACAAGGAGGTCAGCGGTACTAAATGAAACCTGTGTTTTAGCTGCATGATTCATTTGTCACAATGCCAGCAACGAAGTTGTCTATGGTTGCACTGCAGCTACAATTCACAAAATCTATCTTACTAATTAAACGCCGCCCTCGAATAAACGCTGCCCTCGAATAAACGTACCAAAAATGAACGTTATTTAATAAACGCTGCTGCGTTTATTCGAAGAAATACGGTATATGATATTTTTTTACATCTCTTAAACAAAGCTATGCTAATAAAGTGTTCAGTTCTGTCACATTTGACCAAAATAACCACAACTCACCTCTCTTCTGCATGAAACTGAAGAGGTCATCCAGAAACTCTTTCCTCTTGTCGTCATCATCCAGCTCATACAACTAGAAAAAGACAAAGAATGATTAATATCATAACATATTCATAACATAACTCATAACATAACTTATTCCAGTCACAGAGTGTCTGTATCTTTTGATATACACACCCTAAGTCGAAGAAACCTAGTAAATGAACTAAAAGGTTATACAATATCTCTTGAGAAAATCTAACATTTACTTTTGCAGCAAATAAGCAACAATGACAATTGTGCTCCGAGAGAATGTTCTGTGTGGCCTTGGGGCTGTTAGCAGAAACCTGGCATCACAGTGGAACATATTACATAACGTAATACACATTTTGTACAAAAAGGAATGCAAAAGAATGAAGGAACCATTTTAGTAAAATGCATTCATCCATCATACACAAAGAGCTGCCTTGCAGCTCTGACGAGACTTCGAACACTCTCAGAACAGAAAAGAACAGGGATCTCAAACTCCTTCCTGTAAACACAACTGTATGTTGTTATGTTGTTTACCCAGGAGAGAGAGAGATTTTTTTCTATTAATGAATGTTAATTTTAGATTCAAACTCAAATGTATACAGAAGCAAACCAAAAATACAAAGTGAGGTTTGCTTCACTGTTATTCCACTGCTACAGTAAATGTAGTATATGAAAACCGTAGAAATAAAAAGGCAAATGCATTCGACATCAATTGACACAATGCATGGAGATATTCATATATTTGCCACAAGCATTCCTCGGGGTGTATTTTAGGAGCCTTATGCTCCTTATTGGCAGATCCATTATTCTCCTCATCCTGTTCTATTCACTCTCTACCATGCTTTCAGTGAAGCCACTTCTGCTTGATGGCAATGTGTTCCTCCGACGCTCACTTTCAATAAGGGCCAGGGCCATGTTAGCAGACGAGCCGGATCGATGCAGGGAGACTGAAGAGTGACCTTTAGGAATCAGCAGGAAACCCTGAACGAGGTCCGGAGATAATAACTGATCATTTAGGAGTGTATTAGCTGTCACCAATATTACAGAACCAATGCAGGTCAGCGCTCTGAGGGGGACGCCAGGGGGTCAGACTGTGAGGGGGGGTGGGGGACAACTCCCTACAGGCATTCACCGGTGAAAATATTATTGAAATGGTCATAAAGAAAGCACATGCAAAACAAGGTTAAGTGCAGGACTGAGGAGGTGACATTGATTGTTTTAGGTGGAGAGCAAAGGTTGTGCACCAGTGAGTCTAGTACACACGCACTGTCAGTAAAGGGTAATGATACACACATTACAAACACCATGTGTACTTCTTCTCATGGATCACAAACCGTGTCAATGTGCAAAAAAAGAATATAGTTTTTTTTTTTTGTGAACCACTCGAATCAACAAAAAAAAGAATACTTCCATGTTTCTGTTTTTCTTATTTTTACATTTAGAAGCATTGTAGGGAGTTCTGTTTTATAAATACACATAATACTTTACATGATATAGCCTGTAACAAAACTAATTTGTAACTGGTATTTGAGATTATGAACTCTCATACTTTTCCTTCACCAGCCTGTTGTGTTGTGGTTGTGTCTGTGCTTTGTGTGGCCTCTGTTGAACACGACTCTGGTCAGAGTGTGTGCTTGTGCCCGTCTTGTAACAAACTGTTCTTTCCCACGCACACAAACACCAGTGTGGATGGATCTGTTCCTATCAACAACTTCATCAAAAATAATCAGAATTTAACACTTTGCTGCACTTAGCTAAATGTACTGTACACCTTGAGAGCTTAACACTTTGCTGCACTTAGCTAAATGTACTGTACACCTTGAGAGCAACGGCATCTTCTTGATGCCAAGTAAGACGCGCCGCACATGCAGTGCTTGCAATGCTTTCCAGACAAGCTGCTTTACATTTACATTTACATTTAGTAATGTAGCAGACACTCTTATCCAGAGCGACTTACAGTAAGTACAGAGACATTCCCCCGAGGCAAGTAGGGTGAAGTGCCTTGCCCAAGGACACAACGTCATTTTGCACGGCCGGGAATCGAACCAGCGACCTTCTGATTACTAGCCCGATTCCCTAACCGCTCAGCCACCTGACTCCCTTTCCAGACAAGCACATTCATGGCTTACAGCAGAGGGAGCTGTTCACAATAATTAGAATGAGCCATTAACAGATTTAATCCACTGTGGGTTGTAGTCCAGTAATGTCCACCTTTATTTTAACGCTTTCCTTTTAACATCTATACCCCAACATAACACCAAACCCTATTTACTATTTCTAAAGACTACATGTCTAAAGACTATTAAGTATTAACTTAATGGCCTTCTTGACATTTAAATCAAAACAGACTTTTTCCAACTCTGTCCCTCTATTTGTTTAGATTGTTTATGGTTTGTATTGGCCCCCGTTAGTTCTTGATGCTAGCTTGTCTTTTAGTTGTATTAATTATGCGTGAAAGTTGTGTCTTTTGTATATAGATGATCCCAGCCATGATACAGAGAAGGTTACTACACACAGAGAAACTGTAAAAGAAAAATCAGGGGCGACGGCAGTTTTAACACTGCCCCGCCCCTTTAAATGGTGTCAGAAGTCATCTACAGGCATAGCTGTGAGGACGCAGGGTTCAGACGAACCTCTCGTACAGGCATAGCTGTGAGGACACAGGGTTCAGACGAACCTCTCGGCGTCTCGCTTAGCCTTGTCTCACGTCTTCCACAGTTTTAACCCAGAGGGAAGGTGCTGTCGACATTTCTCGTGAAATTCTGTCGTCTCGCTGTCACACTAGTCTGGCTGGGCGTACGACCCTTTCAGCTGTAAATGTGACTTCTTTTCCCCCAGACTCCTTGGCTGCCTGCTACACTGAAGGTTAGGTTACAGCCCTGCCTATCGAGCCGATAGCATGAAACACTGCTTACATGGATCTGACCAACGGATCAAAGATAGTGGAAAAACACCATGTTTTTCCTCAAGGAGGAACTGGTCACATTCTTACGAATCTTGTCAAATACTTGGCCGACTTGTCAAATTGTCTGGAAAAGTTCACTGTTGGGAACATTCTTAGAATATTATAACTGGTTTAGCTTAGTTTCTGGTTAATCTTTACAGGCATGGCTACATAAATAAAAAAATTCACATCCATCTGTGTATACATGCTGAATTCACATGAGGATGTGTGACATGCCAAGGTGGCGTGACATCCAGTTGACACGCACATATCGCATCAGCACAAGACTGTGTGTGTGTGAATACTTTCAAAATACTGTACAGCGAGCCAAGTGTCTCCCTTCAGCTCCTAGGAACCCACTACCAGTGTGTGTGTGTGTGGGTGTGTTATTGTGTGTGTGTGTGTGTCATTGTATGTAAGCCCTCTTGCGCATGTGTAGGTCTGTGTGAGCGCGTGTCTGGGTGGGTGTTCGAGTGAATGAGAGAGTGTGTGTGTGTGTGTGAGGGCTGGGCGAGTGACAGAGTACTCAGTGCCAGGCGCAAGGGGACAGAGAGTTAATGAGAGAGTGGTGCTGCTGCCTGGTCATGCTGGCTCTCCTCCAGCTGGCTCCGTGCCAGCGCTATCAGCACTCCTCTAGCTCACATTCCCCAAGTACGCTCACACACACGAGCATACACACATGCTCACACACGAGCATACACACACAGGCTTGCGCACACTGACACACACTTGACACAAGCATACACACTCACACGCTAACACACACAGACAGTTCCAGTGAGCGTACAGGAGCCCTGGTGTGCTGATGTAACGAGGCTGTGAGCTAACACGCCGGGTCGGCCTGGTCCTGGGCGGCTGGATCCTAATGGGATCTGCCAGACTCTGGAGTTCACAGCCTGGATTAAGGGGCTGCCAGTTCACCTCATGCTGGCTGGCCTCAGTGTTGTTTCCCTGGGCCAGCGAGAGGCAGGGCTACACAGTCAGACGGCAGGTGTCAAATCTTATTTTCCTAATATTCTTCTGTGTAACATACATGTGGAATGTTTGTCTTGTATGGCTTAAGCCCAAGCCACATTTTCCACTTTGTAAGATAATAAAGTTAATATTGAGTCTTGAACATGATGGAATTCTATTGAGTATGACTTAACAGGAAATTACATCAACTTTGCTCCAGTGTCAAATCGAGTATCTGCCTGTTCCATTCAGATGATGCTCATAATCAGAGATAATAAACTGGGAAACAAACACCCTCATCATGAAAGGTCCTATATAATACTGTCCAATCCTACATGGCTCCAGCAGAGGTCCAGTAAATCATGCAGGCAAGCCCAGCCATGTCTCAGACCTTTACCACTTCCTGTATAAGGCTGCAGTATCCCATTAAACTACTGATCCTAGTCAAGTAAATGACAGAGATAGAAGATTAAGTGCGGGGGGGATTTAGTGGCCAAAGTATCCTGATTCCCTCTGAGAGGAATACAGATTATCTCCCTTTATTCCCCGACATAAATTATTCCAGGAGAGAGACCAGCCTGATCCCTACAAGATGTCTCTGTCAGCCCCTCATCCTCCATCTTGTAAATCCCACCTTGATATGAACAGATCTTGCCTGAGGCCTGTTGTTTTGCCCTGAACACAAACCTCCTTCAGGAGAGGTGGTAGTTTACCGGAGAACTGTACGTACGCTGTAGGCGGAGGCCTTACCACAGCGTCCTGGGTTCGAATCTGGCCTGTGCCCTTTGCTGCATGACTTTTTCTCTCTCTCCCTGCCTTTCCTGTCACACTTCACTTACCAACTGTCCAAAAAAGCATGACAAATGTTACCAAAGTAAATGGACAGAGGTTTACAGTTCACATGGGCAATAGTAGGACCCCAAGGGAAGACATATCCCGTCTTTGATAAGAAACACCTCATTTTTCTACACTGTTGAATATGTCAAACAATCGTTTCCATCATGTTACTGTTAGTAGCAAACTTTTTTTTTTTTTTTTAAGGAACGGTTGGAAGATTTGTTGAGGCCCGATTTCACAAAACGAGGTGTGAAATAACAAAAAATCAAAACACTAGTCCGCAGGAAAATTAGATCAACAGAAAATTCTGTTCTTGACAAAATAAGTGTTTTGTTCAATATCTACCGTACATCATTATTTTCAATATTTTTATGAAAATAAATTAAAGGGGTGTCCATCTTGGAAAGACAGGACATCTCGACAGCTCTGTTCTTACATGCACTGAAACATCATGTTTACGAGCATTTACATGTTAACTTGTCTGAGTAACTTTTTTTTTATGTGTTGCCTTACAGACACTCAGATCCTTGTCAGTTATTAACAACCCACTTGCATGCTACGCTAATCCACGTTAGGCTACGCTATGCTAGGGGCTATGTGAAGACCTATGGAGAGGGACAGCTTCTATGTAAGACATAAACAAATCCCCTTTTCCCTGAAACCATTCTCTCATTAGCTTATTTATACTTGTCATTTAGTAAGCCTCAAATGTCAGGGTCAGTTTGAGTGTGTACACTAACCAAAGGCCCAAATGAATGAGGCTCATTTTCAATTGATCCCCCCCTCTCCGCCCTCCCCTCCCCTCACTCTCCACACATCTGGTCCTGGTAAACTTCTATTACTCGTATTTTTAGATACATTGAAGATTGTTGTGAATCAAATTCTCCCTCTGGGTTAGGGTTCCACTTTGACCTGGTTCATTCCATGAAAGAGCGTGTCTTTAATGACATGCCCCCATAAAGTAATTTAAGGATTTTCTTGAAAAATACGCCCTTCTCCCTTTCCCCCCTTTTTAATTATGGCCGAGGTTACAACCCAGCAGAGCTGCAAGCACTGCTGAAGGAGAGCCCTATGAATTATAGATTGTGAAGAGGGGCCGTTTTCTATGTCTGTTTTCTATCAATTATTCATTTATATCGCTTGTATCCTTATTTTCCTGCTGTGTCCAACAAGTGCTATGATGAGGTAAAGGTGGATTTTAACAGCTTTGTAAAGCTGATCTCAAGGTGACTAGTTCTGTTGTAGTTCGGCAGAAATAGCAGTTATTAAACTAAAAAGTGTCCCTGCCTTCAAATCAATGTAATAACCACACACAACTTACACACACTGACTACAGAAGAATCTCACCCATTCAGACCGTGAAGTAACTTAAAGCATTTTCTGTTACAACCCAGTATTGAAGGCTGAGGGTTCATGGTGTTCAGGAGCTCAGCTGACACAAGTCCTGCTGTAAGAACTCCAGGCCTCCTCTCCTGTTTTAACACAAACGGCTCCAGATGGGAGGAGACCTTTTGAACTGGCTAACCTCATTCTGTCCAGACCAAGTTAATGGTCTTGGTGAACAGGATATCTTCCTCTAACCCTTATCAGTGATGATCTAGGGAGCCACTGGGATACTGGACAGGGATTGGGAGGGTAGAGGCTGCTGACTGCTTGTTTGTTAACTAGGAATTGTAAAACAAATGTCATATCAAATGGAAACAGCAGTAACAAGCTTGATATTTACACACCGTTGGTGGCATATTTTGTACTTCTAGGCTTAACCATCTCCACTAGTCTGTACTGCTACTGTAGCAGTCCAGTCCAGTGTTGGATCAAATCAAGGCACATAAGCATGTGTATTGGGTATGGATCGAGTTGAACTCTTAATGTCAAACAGAGAGCTTTAGTAAATGTGTGTGTGCATGGGGATGGCAGGTTCTGTAAAACGTACATCTTTATACGTCTTTCTCCCCCTCTATCCCCCGGTACTGTAATACAATGGCCGGGCCTATTATTACAAGCTTTCCAATGTCTCAGTGTAGAGACTGGTCCCCTTCATCTGTGCCACTTCAAAGCTCTCCATGCCCTCCGGCTACGAGACAGATACAACGTCCAATAAATCATTTCCACCACCAGATCGCCTCATTGTCGTCGTCATCGTCCCCCCCCACACAACTCCTTTCATCACTAGAAGCAACCCGTCTGATGCACCTTAATGCCATAAAAAACTTGAACGTGAGGATTGAGTTCCTTCAACCGGCGTCTGGGAGTTATTGTGTTGTTGGGTGTGGGGGTTTCACGTCACAGACAGCTCTCATGGTGGTACAGGAGGTTGTGAAACCTGCTTTACAACATGTAATTCCCCTGTCTTTGTTATTATCTTTGATCAAGATATCTAATCTTGATAGATAAGCAAGGCCTAGACATTTAATCCGTGTGGGATGTGTAGGACAATAGGACCGAGCCTTAATACGATTCAACAGCCTACTGTCAGACGGGACACACATTTCAAAAGAGCCAGGTAGATCCACACGCCTCACAAACTCCAATGATTAACGTGACTTGTGTTGGGTGTGTGTTGCTGGATAGTGTGTACTCACTAAGGCTTGCTTAAGCTACAGGTCCCCAACACAGATTAGTAATTAAATGGTCCAAATACTGATCCGAGAGCAGCGGAAAGAAATGGAAACTGAGTGAAGACTGATTTTCCGTACAATACATCTTAAGACATAAAGATGACTTTTAGGCCTTTTTTTTTGCTGATGTCATTGTGACATACGTGCGGTTGTATAAACAACGTGATGACAAAAAAAATGTTTGTTTAAGGAAATCGTAGGTAAATCTCACATTTTTGAATTCTGGGTTGTTCCATTTGAATGTATCCTTTAGGGCCATCGAAAGTGAGACTTGTTGACAGGATGTGTTTATCAACGTCAAGTCAATCCAGCATTCAGATATTCCCTAATATGTTTTCTTACTCAAGATTTGTATTCAATCTGTGCAGCAGTTTTTTGGAGAGCCACAGTAGTAGTCATGTTATGGCACATTCAAAGACCTAGCACACTTAGCGTTCTGTTTCACCGTTTCCACAGTAGAACACAGTAGAGTCTAAATCTTAGGGTTACATAACATGGTTTTCACTATTTAAACTTTTTACAATAACCTTAAACCAATAAATGCTAACTTCTGAAATGAAATGTTGACATACGGTTTGTCCTTATGCACCAGTTGGACCGTGGGACCCAACAGTTAGTGTTCTAACGAGTGACGTTCGAATCTCAAACACAACAAATCATTCAGTTGACCTTCAAAGGCCCAATCCCATGGGTATTCTTCTGGGCAGCGTATGAACATTATACCCAGATTGTTCTACGCGAGTGCTTCACAATAAGCACTTTAGAAAGAAATGTTTTTAAAGGTGATGACATTTGTATTAAAGCTGAATGACCTGGAACAATGGTTTTTACATAATGACAGTCGGCATGCTATGAAAGTGAATGCTTGAGACCCACCTTCTAAATCTTGTGCAATACTGCACATGCAATGATGTTCCCATTTCAATACACAATAGATGTTGAACACGTAAGATGGATTTTTTTTAGCATTTTGATGATAGCTCTATAATTACATCTGCGTCTTGAAATTCAGAATTCAAAATCAACGCATCAAATGGAAACCACAGTTAACTTCAACATTTATCCTTATTTTTGAATGGTTGATCTTTGTATTAAGTGATTTCTTACAGATGTAATATTTCCTTAAATGATCAAGTAACTTCCTGTTAATAGGACACAAATTGTGGTAAAAGTACAAACTAAAGTCAGTAGACGTAAAACCTCAGAGCAAGTATGGCCACACCAGACTGATGACTGGAATGAAATGCAAAGAATTTCACAATCAGCATTCACCATCCAAAACTTGTTTTGACAAACTCTTACGGAATAATTTGGCTTAGTTTAAATAAAAATAAAAAGTCACCATACAATCAAACACACACAAAAACACCTCACAATATATTTATCTAACCTTCTCTAGTAAACTACAATCCATACGTTTCTGTTTCTCATTTGACCAAAAGTGACAAAAGGGTAACCAAATTTTAACCAAAGTCTGCGTGTGATATACATGTGTGTGTGTGTGTGTGTGGACCAGAGGCAGTGGTGCTCTGGGTGTGTGAAGGCAGGGTTCAGTATAACTATGGTCCAGTCTCTAGGTTCCCA
Organism: Osmerus eperlanus; assembly: GCF_963692335.1. Classification (NCBI taxonomy): domain Eukaryota; kingdom Metazoa; phylum Chordata; class Actinopteri; order Osmeriformes; family Osmeridae; genus Osmerus; species Osmerus eperlanus. The sequence continues at coordinate 9,949,031 of NC_085042.1, read as the reverse complement.
CTACCATCCCAGTCATTAAGATTTTCCTTTCTTGTGTCCGGCCGGGTCCTGTCCTGCTGTAATTGCGTGAAGTTTATCCTTGGAGCCCCAAGGCTGCACTCCTAATTATCCCCACATGAAAACAGGAATGCCCTGCACTGTCATTAAAAATAGAGTTAATACTGAGGCCTGCTCGGAGCCCCAAAACAGGTGTGTTGTGTTCATTAGTGGGCACAACGTCCTTCCACTCCTCCCCCACCCTCCTCCCGGTCTTCTTACCCCCACCCTCCTCCCGGTCTTCTTACCCCCACACCCCTCCTCCACCCCCCTCACGGTCTTCCTCATGATCTTCCTCACCCCCTCCTGGTCTCTCAACCTTAATACATAAATATAGAACCCTAACCGTAACCCTAACCGCATTAAATAAATAAAGATGATGGCAATAAAGACTAAAAGTGACTGTGTCCTGCTGCCCTGCAGGACGTCCCCAGAGGACAGAGTGACTGCAGACTCAGCAGGATCTCCCTCTGAACGCGTTGGTCATCACAACAAAGCCACGCACGGCCGTTCAGGACGCGGTTTGCGTGGAAACTGCTAGTTTTTCCGCTGACACACAGAGGTCAGGCTAAACTCACAGCAGCTTCGCCTCTCATCAGAGGATTCCACCCTCTCTCAGGGATCGGACCCGCACAGAAATCCACCCCAACAGATCCTTCTCGCAAGGGAATTATTAGGATGGAGTCCTTGTCAAGATGGATGTGTTGAGGATGGAGGAGAGATGAGGGGAAGCAGATGAGGCAGTCTAAGCTAGCGTTGTCCTGGCCTGGTCCCTCCTGTGTCTGTCTGATGTCTCAGTAGTCTGTAGTGGGCTGTACCTTCTTGAGCGCCTCACCGCTATGCCCACGAGGCGGGGGGCAGTGTTAATGTTTCATATCAGGACCATAGAAGATGAGGCGGGAGAACAATGTCACTAATTTCAAAGTACCCTCCAAGCAGAGATGGAAAAAGTAGACACATTCTTCACTCAAGTAGAAGTACAGATACTCATGTTTAAAAAGACTCTGGTTTAAGTTGAAGTACTCACAACAATTTTTTACTTAAAGTTAAAGTAAAGAAGTGTTACTTTTTTGGGGGAACTTTTTTTTTCTTTCAACCTTTCCAAACTTTTTTTCCGCTAAAGTAACGAGCCTGGCTTGAAAATGTAAGAAGTAGGAAGTACAGATATTGTGTGTTTTTTTTTAGTTTACTACAAACGTTTATACAAAATATTGTGTTTCTGTTTAATGTACAACAAAAAATGTGTCAAATCCTATCAACCTATCAAGGCTCATTAGACTACAGCTTCAAGTTCCACCCTACAACATGAAACACAAAAGTATTTCATAATTTCTGCACCACTACAAAGCACCAAAAAACGTACCACCTTCACGTCGTAACAAGGTGGAGGGACACGGTTTGCACCCACATGAACTGGATCCCAAAACAGATGGGTCCTCACAATGTCCCACCAACCTCCTGGTTTCAAACCATTTGAGCAACAATTTAGGCAATAATAGACTTGACTCAACACCTCCGCCCACCCCCACCACTACCTACTTCCTAGAATCGAATACTTCATCTCAGAATGGGGCTCTGACTTTGACAAGCGTTTTATCATTTCATCCGTTCAACACTCATTCAAGAATTCTTCTCCACTTGATGTTGGAGCAGGCTGGCCTCCGCCCCACACAGGATCTAATTAATGTCCTTTTCAAATGTCTGTGTTTAAAGTCAAACGAGAAGCATGTGACAGCTGGCTAACTCTGGGGCAAGGGTCATTTAAATGGTTAAGCCACAAAGTTGACCAAATGCCATTTCATTTATGGTAATTAAATAAATGCCAAAAGAGGTGAACTGATGCTAAGAACTTTAAGCAATATCATACATTAAATCTCATTCTCTAATACTCATTTATTTCCTCACTGTATGGGGGAGGTGGGTGAGGGGATGTTGTAAAGGAGCAGTTGAAGGTTGTGTAACCAAAACAAGATCAATGTTAACATCCACTCACTCCTGAAAGCCCAACCTCCCCCATACCAAGTTTAACTTGAGTAACAACTTTACTGGTAAACCATCATGACGTGTAACAACATAGCAGTTCCTATGTACCTGCAATGCTGTCTATATAGGCCTGTTACTATAAATAGTAGTTTCATGGTAGTTAATGCAACCTTAATGTAAAGTGTAAGTACACTGTTTTTGCTACAGGTATTTCTATGTAGCTACATGCTAGTTCATGTAACCTTTATGTACATTCCCAGTGCCCTGTGTGATGCTGAGGCGGTTGTAAACGGTAGACTGGTTAGAGGGAACACTACAGCTGAGTGATCCACGCACTTAAAACTGAGGATCACCATCGTTGTCTGACCTGCCTGTAGTCTGAAAAGAGTTTACTGTGTTAAAATTGTATTCAGAAGAAGATCTAGTGTCTTTAATGCTGAGATACAGTAGATCTGGGCTGTGTGGGCAGAAGTGTTTGCTTACCTGGCAGGAGAAACGACCCAGCAGAGGGAGGCAGGGTAGGAGGGAGAAAGGAGAAAAAAACGTCAGGACATGAAATAAGAATAACACAACAACACAAACAAATGTTTGTTTAATCTTGACTATTTTACAGGACGCTCTATTGGTTATGTGCTATGAGGAAGGCACTGTACATAATTTGACCCTCAATGTACTTGAGTAGGAATTCATTAATTTAAGGTACAATAAAAACAACAACATGGACACTATTTATGGGCTATAATAGGGTACGATGTGTTTAGGGGAATTGGCTATTAGGACAAAAGTGCAGAGGTTGGCATTTTATCTTTACTATTCTTGTGTCAGCTGTCACTTCTCCTTGGTGTCCTTTTACAGCAAGTGAGATGACACAGTCTACCACCCTACCACAGCCCTCAGCAAACTGGCAACATCTTTTATAGTTGTTTATCAAGAACAACAGTTGGAAAATAAAGAAGTGGGTTTGGTGAGTGCAAGGCTGGCAGATTAAAGAAGCCACACTGGAACCATCCATTAAACCTTTAAACATTTTCTGTGAGTGTGACTGACAACAGCAGTTTAAGACTTCATGAATGTTCACATGGCACCATTGAACTCACACCAAACTCTGAGAATATAATGTCCACTAAAGCCCCACATGGCTACATCAACTTGTCTTTGCTGTTGTCTTGCTGCTGCTATGTCAAACTCCATTATTTAGTGCATTGGATCAACAACTCAGACAAGCGGTCTTTGTGTAGCAGACAGGTTGGGTAAGATTTTCAAAGGTTACAATAAAGCCCTCTAATTTCAACTCAAGCATATAGTGGCAAACAAGCTGCTCAACCTTTTGTGTAATTTCCTGAGGTTAAGTGTGCAATGCATGAGCCAACTACTGACACCATTATACACCCTTACAAGGACAATGACTGGGACAGGGTTTTACATTAAAACTGCAGGGTAAGATTACCTTATCATTTACAAAACAGGAAATCATTTACAAGAAACCATCTGTAATGTTAACAAACCATCCAGGTCCTATGGAAACCGTACATGAAGCACTGATGAAAAGACTTGGCAGTAAAGATAATGTAAGACAGCTTGCTGAATATCGAGAACTTAGGAAGAAACCACCAGGTGAACAAATACCAGTCTTTAATTGATGTAAATCCCTATTATGAAAACTGCATTCAGTCTCAAAATAACCCCATTAAGAGCTTGCTTGTCCTCTCCAAAAGGTCAGGTGATTCTCATTATAAAAGTGAATTTTTCACTGAAAACTCACTAATCCTGTCCAATGTTGCTCCTCTGAATAGTTTCACAAAAGGTCACAAATGTTGAACTCATGTGTGTGCTGTGTCGCAGTCACCTGGGGATGAGCACAGTTCCAGTACGCCACAGTACTCCACCCTCTACAACACATTCCTTAATGCTTGGGAGACTGTGTTTGGCTATCAAAGCAAGTCAGAGATCACATTATGTGACTTTTCTGGAATGTTAAATGTACATGAAAAATCTCATGATAAAGTGAAATCTCACTGATAGGTCAGTGAGATGCCTACTGCTTCTTCACAATCCAATAAAATAGCTGTTACCTCTTTGCTTACTGATGTTTAGCCTGGTGTATGAGAAAGGCATGGTACTACTTCATTTATTTATTGAAATAGTCATTTTCAACATGACATTATACTTAGTATATCGTTCCCTTTTTAAATAATGAAGAATTAGAAGACTAATAGTTACACTGATCCGCTGTGTGCTCACAAGTTCTCCAACTCCCCGGGACCATCACAGGCTATCAGCCGTCTCCAGTGTGCTTAAGGATCACCAATCATCGAGAACCCTTCAACAGAGGCCTCTATAGCTCTTGATTGTTGATGATTAAAATGTAACTCAGAAGCGAGAGACCCTGGTAGTTACTCATTGTAGCACAACCTCATTGACTCTGTCTGATAGAGCAACATCAAAGGTCTGCTAATGCTGTACATATTTGTTCATGAGGGTCCCCTTCTAACCCACGGACACCAAATGGAACAAAAAAAAACAACCTCAACTGCAGACGAGAGTCTGTCCCTGCCCGGGTTCCTTTATTCAGCCCAAATCCTCCTCTTGTATTCTGTCAATTGGCTGGAATGTTAAATATACAGGGGGCTGTCATTGGGCGCCTATAACTCACAAAGGGCCTAACCTTTTTTCTTTTTTTTTCTTCCTTTTAATGACCCAAAGTTTTCCATGATATAGAAGTGCTCAAGTGCCTGCATAGTTTAGTACGAGCACGGTTCACCTGTATGCAGTCCCTCTCTCCGGCTCACAGCTATAACTGGTGTAATGGTTAACCGTTCCATCCGAGAGGGTGGTTTAATGTAAAGTGATAAAGGCATTCATTTCTGTGCTTTAATAGACGTCTGTGGACTACTGCACCCAGAATGCACCCTTGACTGACTTCATACTGATATCTGTCTGCACATACTGTCACAGCCGACTCAATGTCACCCTGACTCAGATTCAAACATTAACTTGAGTTTTAATGACAGAGACACTGAGGGGATTGAGACAGTGCCAAGCCAGTGGTCTGGATTGGTTAAAGCGTAGCCATGGCAAGGGTTTGGTTAGATAGGTCAAAAGTTCAGCCATCTGGACCGTAGTAAACAGGGCCTGAATTTAATCACCTCGCATAGCAACCAAGTGTCCCTGAATGTAAGGCACCGTTTGTTTATTAGTTGGTTAACGCAAACTGTTTTGAATGGAGTCTGATCTGTGGCAATGATTGCTCCTCTCTCCCATTTCCTCTTGCTTTGTGTAAAATTCTGTTAATTCCATTAAGTGTTTACAAGTCAGGTTAAGACCAAACTGATCACTGAAGAAATCTTTCAACCACATGATGGCAGATGGAGTTAAGCTCATGCAAGGGGGAGTGGGTGGGGTGTGAACGTGTTTGTTGATGCAACACAGTCATTTCGCCTCCCAGACCAGTGACCGTTTGGTTAAAATGTGTTTTTTAATGTCTGCCGTATACTAGTGTCGCTTGTATAAGTTAATTGAGTAGGTGTGTAGTATGTGCTCACCTATACAGAACCCTAAGAAACATCCCCTCCCCTCTTAAAATAGCAGTAATAGAACATGATGTTCTTTCACCTGTTCTATATTATGTATGTGATAAGACAGCAATCCTTTCTTGGCACAGAATCAAACTACCAGGGAAGCAATGTTTGTCATGGCCTGTTACATAACATAACATGTTACATAACATAAGTTGTGAAATTCAATTTAATCACAAGGAAAGGAAAGAAAAAAAATTGATATGAAGAGAGAGAGACAGAGAGGTAGAGAAGGATAGACGGAGAGAGGGAGAGACAGAGAGAGGTAGAGACAGAGAGAGGTAGAGAAGGATAGACGGAGAGAGGTAGAGACAGAGAGAGGTAGAGACAGAGAGAGGGAGAGACAGAGAGAGGGAGAGACAGAGAGAGGGAGAGACAGAGAGAGGTAGAGAAGGATAGACGGAGAGAGGTAGAGACAGAGAGAGGGAGAGACAGAGGGAGAGACAGAGAGAGGGAGAGACAGAGAGAGGGAGAGACAGAGAGAGGGAGAGACAGAGGGAGAGACAGAGAGAGGGAGAGACAGAGAGAGGGAGAGACAGAGAGAGGGAGAGACAGAGAGAGGGAGAGACAGAGAGAGGGAGAGACAGAGAGAGGTAGAGAAGGATAGACGGAGAGAGGTAGAGACAGAGAGAGGTAGAGACAGAGAGAGGGAGAGACAGAGGGAGAGACAGAGAGAGGGAGAGACAGAGAGAGGGAGGGAGAGACAGAGGGAGAGACAGAGAGAGGGAGAGACAGAGAGAGGGAGAGACAGAGAGAGGGAGAGACAGAGAGAGGGAGAGAGAGAGGGAGAGACAGAGAGAGGGACAGAGAGAAAGAGAGACAGAGAGAGGGAGAGAAAGAGTTAGGGTGAAAAACCTCTCAGACTTGGCAAGACTTTGGTGTGTGTGTCAGAGTGTGTGAGTGTGAGCGTGTGTGTGTCAGAGTGTGTGAGTGAGCGTGTGTGTGTCAGAGTGTGTGAGTGTGAGCGTGTGTGTGTCAGAGTGTGTGAGTGTGAGCGTGTGTGTGTCAGAGTGTGTGAGTGTGAGCGTGTGTGTGTCAGAGTGTGTACACAGCGGTAGAAGTGCTTGGTCCAGTTGGCTGTTTCCCAGGCCTCCACACTGGGGGAACATCACTGAGTCAACACATGGCCAAGACACAGCCAGACCTTAACACGACACTTCAGTTCCCCATGATAAACACTCAGGCATGTACATACTACAGCAGCTCCTACAGCAGCTCCTATACATCTGGTGAACACGGTCTGCTACACCAGATTCCCCAACAAGACAATTCCAAAAAAGTGAGCAAAAATAACTTTACAATTCAACACACCAAAACACATTTGGGAATGTATAGTGCAATAAATATACATGTATTATCGTAAAAGATGTGTTCGGTTGCATTGTGATTACAAGTAAGTTGTGACAGTCATTGCACTTCATTGTGTATCTGATCTACAAATTATTTGAGTGAGGAAATGAAATTGCCATGATATTCTGAGGGCAGATTTAAAGCACAACCACCAGATTCAGATTCTAAATTCTGCTCTTTCTTCTGGTATGCAAGTGTTTTGCTAATGTATCTTCTATATACCGTATACAATGGCCACAACATAATGAAAACACTCCACAGTCTGATCAAACACCGCACATTACCGACACTTCAAGTCTACAAACAATATATTACCAGCTGTTGAGGGGATCTATACAGGCACTCGTGTTTGCCTCTTAAACACTCTTGAGCAAGAAATATTTCCCAAACACATGGTACGGTTACATAATAATTATAACACCCAATTAAAATAGTATATAATGAGACAGGGTTAGAGCAACACTAACTAGAGGCAGCTTGTGCAGGGTCCAGGGTTGGTGGACGAACGTTCAGCACATTGCGCACATTGCTCTGAAACTGTTTACCACTTCTGTTTATACAAGAATACCCAGAACAAACAAATCCCTTATTAGAGCCCAGATGATATCTTCTGCAGGCACTGGAACCCAGTCTAAAGGCCAGAATGCCAGTCCCCATTACTCTGCTCCCTGTCTGGGACTGGACCGTATTCACTTCCAGTGGGTGTGGAGTGCTGGGAATGCTACTGTGGACATCTGCAGAAGGTAGACTACCCCCCTTCCCCCTTCCCCAACCCCCCAGCCCCCCTCTTTCCGTCTTCACACCCTTTTTTCCAGATTGTTTCAGTTTGGGAAGTTAGTTCTTGTATCTTGTCTATGTTCTATCTTACTTTGTAGCAACAACCAAAAAAATATAACAACCACCAATCCAAATCACTTACATTCTAAATAAATCCCACACGTGAAGCCTATTAATTAACGAGGGCAAAGCAATATCACCAAACTGGTTCCTCAACTAATCTTTCTGCTAATCATACAATGGTATCACTGACTATGTCCTAGTCCAGTAATATATCTTTGGACACAGATTATGTCGATTAGCGTTTATAGAATGTTTAACATGATCCAGAACTTGCTCCAAAGGTTGAGTGAAACAAGTGGACTTTCATACCGGCCTCATTTTGTCCAGTAAGACAAATAACAAACGTTTGTATTTTATGAACGTCATTAAATCTTTTAAAGCAAGATACAGGAGGACAAATTAAAAACTACTGGACACAGGCCAAGACTGATAAATGTCTTATCTTAATTCAGTTGATACAAACATATCTTCAGATTCTTTTTTCTTTTTATTTATTTATTTTTTACTAAAAAGGTTGAAATAATCTTTTGCCCCAGCGAGACTGTGTAGGCATTGCATTTTGAGTGGTCGGAGTGGTCTTAAAGCTTGAGCAGAAACATTGAAAAGTTATCCAGCCTGTCATTCGCTTCAATCACTTCCACATGCGTAGACTTTTCTAGACTTAATTGACAAGAATCATCTTTCACCCTTTGTGATGGAATCTCCTCAGATATTTCTTTCTGGGAACATTCAGAAGCAGGGGAACATTCTAAGTCTCAGATAAGGACTTCAGTCTGAAGGGTGGAAGGAGAAAGAGGTTCTCAGAGAAGAATGCTTTACCAGTCATGTCCAGCATGGCCTTCATTGGCCAAATAGAGTTCCTCAAACCCACAGGACAGCACAGCCATAAAATATGGGTGCTGTGTTCTGAATTCTGGTGCTCTCTCAGACCAGGGCCTCCACCACAACCCCCACTGTCAACATCACCACCAGTAACCACACCTACCAATTGAGACAAGCAAACACGCCCTTCAGAGCGCGCTCCTATCCCCCGTCTGGGGTATGAGGTGCACTGACTTGCCCCACATGCCTGGCTGCCCCTCAATGGTGACTTGAGACAAGGATAACAGAGAAGTCAACCGGCAGGCTTCCAATCATCCGGGCTTTTAATACAGATGCTGCCCTCCATTTTGATAGTTATCTACCCTGTGTAAGTGTCCATTTTGGGTTCCTAACAGGGGTTTTGTAAAATGGACGGTGGATTTGATCACTCTCATAATGGTTCAAGTAGAATTGTAGTGCTGGTTAATGGATTAGTGGAAATGTGGAAGTCACAGGCTAATAGGACAGAAAAAACTCAAAACACAGACTACAACTGTACAACTGAGCCTGATTTTCCAGATATTAAGTTAAAGCATGATTAAAATAAAGATACAAATTGATATTGTTTAGGTAGAAAATACTTTTAGTATGTAAAATCATACTTTTGAAAAGGTAATTGCAAGCAGTAGGACCCACATGACCATGGTCCAGTTCCCTTTAACAACCCTGTTAAAGTTTGTCAACAGAACTCCACAAATGTGGAACTCTTTCCCTCATCCTCACACCTTTCTGCAACGGCTCCCAAAGTTGACAAAACGTGTCTGAACACGTCTCCCCTACGTCACATTAAAGCACATTAAGGCACTTGGATGGAAGCAGCCCCTTCACAACTGAAGCAAACATCCAGCTCCCCTCCCAAGGTGGAGGCCAGATAATGAGGGTCCTGCTCTTTGATGCTCTACAAATGAGGCCAGACCTGAGAGGGACGACTTATTTATAAAATGTTGACGGGGTGTCTTAAGAGCCCAGGGGGATGGGCAGGCAGTAAACAGATGGTTTAAAACAGTCTTGTTTTCAGAACAGTCTTGTCTATGACAAATTATATCAAGGACACGACATCCAGCGTGTTTGGTTACAGAAGTCCGCACACGGACGATTTGAAATGTTTGTGTGTGAGGTTTTGTGTGGACTCTGCTAGCTCTGTCAAACACAGGAGAGTGACTGCTGGGGACGAAATTGACACTTCTATCAAATTCTCTGGGATTGTATAAATATTTAAACTCTCTGAAAATGTCCTTGAGAGAGTTCCTCTCTGTTTGTTATTTTTTGGGCAGTAACTGTCGATCGCAATACTGTGCATTAAACAGAGCTCACTCGAATAAAAATCTCTATCTTCGAAAGAGTGATCCTCTGCTAAATAAATTAGTGGAGAGGTTTAAAGCTGTATTCCGGTCGTGGAGAATGCCTGCATTTACAGCTTAGGGAATTGTCCCTCCGGCAGGGTAGGGGGTGGAGAGGCCCAGCAGACCAAAGGAAATCCCTTTGTTTGAAAATGTAAATGCAATTAGTGGCTTAAATAAATTCTATGACTGTGGAGGCCAAGAGCAATCGGCAAATTGCCTGTGTAGGATGAGTGGTGTTTCATTTATCACTACACACTGGGGTACAATATACATGCACATGGGTACACAGTGTTTGGGTGGGCAAGGTAGGCGAGGAGAAAGCAAGAAACATGAAAAATCGTGAAAAAAGACATGTACACCAACAGGTATAAAATGTTTTGGCATCACACAAGTACAACCTTACAGTTTCTCCATAAGAAAGCTTATGGTTCTGTGATCAACTTACAGACAATGTCCTTGTATAGAATAACCCACATTCAGTTCTGTTCCAATTTGGTAAAAGAGAATTCCCTCCTTTCCCTCCCTCCAGAAAGCTTTACGCTATGAAAAGGAAGTCGAAAGTAAGAATTTGAACCTTCACAGTCCCATAAACCTGTGTCATTGTGTCTGTGGTCCCTAGTCCTGTTAAGGCCTCTTAATAAACCATGTGTGAAGGTCCAGTAAATGTTTACTTCATAATAAATAAAGTGCTTAGGTCACTCTTCCTCCTCACCAACACTTTTGGGAATAAAAACATAGTGGCCACATTTACTTGCACTTATTAATTAAACAACTGCAATAAGGAGATGAACGCTTTAGACTTGTCAGATTAAAACGCTTACGAATTCTGTAGTGTTTCCATGTCTTTCGATTTCGATTACCTGCAAAGAATTGTGGGATTATGAGTTTTTCTGCTAAAACCCATCCCCAACCCGCCCTTCTGATGTACTCTGTTACCACGACAGCGTTCCCTGACCCTTGACACACCGCCTCCCCAATCCTGATATTACTGGGAGGTGTAAAGGCAGAAAGTCAATGGGAGATTTGTTCAATTTAACCCCTCTGACCCTTCCTGGGTTACCCTCCAATCTGGCAGCTGGACCCTCCTCTTGCCCCAACTGGTCCTGCCAAGCAGAGGCAGGAAGTTAGAAGCAGGAAGTTAGAGGCAGGACGTTAGAGGCAGGACGTTAGAGGCAGGAAACCAGTGCCTGGAAGTCAGAGGCAGAAAGTCAGAGGCAGGAAGTCAAGGAGCGCTCCCTACCCAGTGAGCCACCAGGGCATGGAGCGCTCCCTACCCAGTGAGCCACCAGGGCGGCGCCAACATCCTTCACCTCAACAGAGGTGAGAGGAGAGGCAGACGGACTGAAAGAACAGTTTAAGTTTAAAGAGAACTTCCAGTAACCAGGAAGAATAGAGGAAAATACATGTGGAATAAACTGCCCCCATGTGGTGCGTAACACAGGGATGTCCTCCTCCGGAGGGGATGCAGCGTCTGTGTACATGTTCCTCCAGAACCAGACGTCACCTCCTCCTCTCTCTGCCCCAGTGAGAACAACAGGCCCTGTGCCAACGGGAGCACAGTATCAGCTGTGCGCTTGGCTCGCACACATGGGTGAAAACATGCTCTTCTCTCTCACACACACACACCTACACACACACTCTCACTGAGAAACGTGCACATAGTGATCTACGCACATGCATGCCCCCCCCCACACACACACACACACATTGCACGCACACACACACACACTGTACGCACACATACTCTCAAACACAGGGAACACTGTTCCTCTCGATGAAAAGTGAGTAATCTGTCTTGTCTGGCCTAGGTAGTGGATCTTTGTTAAAGCCAGCTGGACCCCGGCCAAGACAAGCTCTGGCAGGTCGGTCAGCAGGCTACAAGTGAGAGAGCGCTACGCGGAGGGTCAAAGAGAGTGTGGCGTGACTCAGCCCGTGGCAGACACACACACAGGGTTAGGAATGTAAGTTTAGGGGATGTGGGGGGGTCCTTCTTGCGATCACAGCTTCCCCAGACTTCTAATCTTTTACCCCGGTGACACTGTGGATCGACCTCATACCCCTGGACACCCTCTGAGGTGAAACATTGTGAGAAAAAAAAGCACATATTGGATAGGATTTTACCTCGCAGACTGAGTCTAGAACCACTGTGGATTACTGGTTACATACATGTACACAGCACACTGACAGATGTTGGCAGGACAGTGGGGGAAATGGGATCCAAAAAGCTAAGATTTGACTCCTGCTCTGATAGTTTTGTTTGCAGAAGTTCAACACACAATTATTTTTATCTAAATGGAGTTCTAACTGCATTGACACAGTACATGCTATAAGCTTACAAAAATCATAGTTACTTTCAAGTATTCTTCTTTGTATTTCACAACTTGTCAAATGTCATTCACTTATCAATATATTTAGACTGAGCAATGGACAAATCTTAAACTTTTTCGGAAGCCTTTTGCAGTTGTAAAACCGTTTTAGAGTTCATTCTGAGCGGGCTGTTTGAGAGGTGAAAGCATGTGGCAGCAGTGTGTGTAAACCAGCTCCACAGAGATGAGACATTAGCATACTCAACATAGCTCTGGCCGTAACTGGGCTGGGGTGGGGGTGAATGTGTAGACAATGTGTAGCTACTCGTCATGGAAAATCCCCACAACAACGTATAATACATGTTCTTTTAGAATCCACCTAATTGTTTGACATGGACTGGTTTTGTTTGGTTCACTTCGACACGAGGAACAAAGGCTTATCTCAACAATATTTAACAATGGTTAAACACACATGAGACACTGAATAAAAATGCCTTCACATTGTAAATGTTCTCTTAGTGTTCGGTCATGCGTTGACATCATTGTATATCCTGTTCTTCATCGTGTATTTAAACGGCTTGTCCATAAGATTCCACAAAATTAGTGTATTTGGCTGGAAAACATCTTAAGCAAATATATAATGCAAATTACAAGGAGACAACTCAAGGTAGAGCTTACAACCTGCAACAGATGCTTCCTAAAGTACAGGACCCCACCCCCTCAGAGACATCGCATACTTCCTAAGACACGGCCCACAGTGGACTCCAATCTACCGTTCTAAACTCTCACTGCCCAGCCCACCACAAGACCTGGCCAGACCCACCCAGCAACAAGCACAAGAGGACGAGACCCACAGAAAACAGTGTCTCAGCCCACAAACAAACCAGAAGAGTGAAAGGGAGGGAGCTCTCTCCACCCCCGACAGGAGGATGTGGACTGAGTCAGCGCAGGAGACAGGAGAGAGGCCTCATTAACCTGCCCAGCTGGGCCTGGAGCTTCACAGAGTCAACAAGCCGACCCTCAGCGCACCCGCCTTTCATGGGTCCTGACAGGCAGACTCCAAATGGCTGCCATTCCCATGATACCTTTGTTTTTATAGAGTAGCCAACAAATATCAGCACACACACACACCAGTGTTGTGCTGCAGTTGTCTCCATGGAGGTTAGAGAGTAAGCCGGTTTGTGTTTATGCTGCTGGTTTGGGTTTTTATGAATTGTGTGAAGTCAATTTAATGGTGAAGCAGTTACATATAGGGTATATATATAGATATATAAGGTGGGTGACAGTACAGTGACTGAAAGTGTGTTTAACATTTAGTTATGTGTGCTGTAAACTGCACATTGACAACAACAAAAATCTCTGGTAAGAATGAAAACATTTGCTTATGTGTTGTCATGGTTTTCTAATACAAGTTATAATCCTGTATAAAACACTTTTACGTTGCTAGGAGAGATACAATGAACATTAAAACTCGAGTTTTAATTTTATCAAGTATACTTTGAACAACGTGTCTTAACAGTAACACCATGAAATAACCAGAACCAAAACTGTTCGAGCATATGTCTTATTTCAGTCCCTCCATCTACCAATACAGCACCAGCACTTCTACAGCTTGGTTATTCTGCCGACATAGATTTGAATTAGATTACCATAACCTAATTTATCTAATAGATGGATGTAAATCAGGCCATAAATCAAGTGACATATGGAACAGGGCCTAAATGGCAGGAAATCACTGACCTGGGCCTTTTGTTTGGAGACACATTCTCTATATCACAGACGCAACAATTAAAACCAAAACTAAATCACATTAATGTAGGGGGGAGTGTGAACACATCATACATGAAAACACAAACAATCCAACCCCAGACTTGTATGAGACAAATTGTTGAGTTTTCTTCTTTTTTTTTGTGCTATTCTAAAGGGCACCAATGTATGGTATGTAACTGGTGGAGGACAAGAGAGGGGGAGACTGAGTAACTGGTCAGAAGGGGGGGGGGGGGGGGGGGTACATTTATGACTCACTGCCACATCATCACAGAGGGATTTCCAGACAGGCTCCCAACAGACAGGGCAAGCCACCATCGTGTAGCAGATGGACAAGAAATAACCACAAATTATGGCTCTACTTCCAAAATAATATGGAACCCATACATACAACATATCTGTCCGTTTAGTTATCAGTTCTTATCAAAAGTAGAACCAAACATCTCAACTCTTATGTTATGAAATTTGTTTCTCTATTTTATCTGTTGGTGACTCATGAGGAGGAATAATCTTAAATGCTTACCACAAGTAACAGAATATGCTCAAACCAAACATGCAAACCCACAGCTTTTTCACATTGTCCATTTCAGTGTGATACTGTGCATGCTAGAAGATCTCAATGGTGGTTTTGAGTAACTGTTACTCAAGTAGTTATAGTACTTTTAGCTTGCACTAAATAAGAACCACAACTCAAGTTTACACTCACTTTGTACATTAAAATACACCCCCTGAGTGTTTAACCCTTGTGTTATCTTCGGGTCATTCTGACCCATCAGTCATTGTGACCCACCGTCGTATCGCGACAAATTTACCTCATACAAAAACAAAGTGAAGCATTTTATTTTAACCGTCGGGCTGTCTCAGACCCCCCACATTGCAATGGTTAAAAGAAAATTATTTTTATTTGTTTTTGTATTGGGTAAACACAACGATGGTTCGTTATGAACCTTTGGGTCATGTGACCCGAAGGCAGCACAAGGGTTAAAAAGAGATTAACTGAGTGGGGATTTTGATTTTCAGAAACCACAGATTGTTGGGGGTACCATACTTCTGAAGAGAAGTCTCCTCTGAGTGTCTTCAGAGAGGAGAAAAGCGCTATGGCTGCTCCAGTCACTCTCACTAACACAGCTGCTTCCAGATTTCCTCCCTTTGCAAACATGTCAGACAAGTATCCAACAACAACATTGCATGTATGCACACAAGACTGCTGCGTTCCTGGCTGCACTTCAGCGCTCCTGTATGAAGTCATAGATCAGCTGCATTTTCAACATTTAAGCGTGGATCTGTGAGGGCTTGCTTGTTTCAACCTGCTTTCAACCTCTTGTTTGGCTTTGGATGAAACCGTCTGGATGCACTAAGAGAACACCCACTTAGCAGTGTTGACCCTAGCCTAGAAAACGTAAAATACCTCATACTTTTATGAAAAAACAGTAGTGGCTGTTTTTTCCCAGGCCCGCCCAGGCCCAGGCCCGCCCAGGCCCGGGCCCTTTGCTGCATGTCTTCCCTCCTGTCACACTTCACTTAAAAACTGTCCAATAAAGCATGAGAAATGCATCAAGCTTTGCATTTAGGAAAGTGATTAAAGAAGGTGGTTGATACAGTAATGTCCACTACAATACCATGACAAATCAAACTGAAATTCTTAGTGCCTCAAATAAAAGCAAAGATATTTGCTCATCAACGGCTCAAAGCATTGAATTATTGAACAGGAAAACTGGTGTATCACTGTCTCAAGGTGAGGCCAACCACCAGAGCAACAGCAGTGTCAGTGTGGACTAGGATTAGCACAGCACCCCAATGCTGTGGGCAAACTGATAAGCTTCCATCAGCATATGGACAACAGCAAGGTCTCGTATCAAACGACACCACGAGACGCCTCAGCTCTCATCCTTACTTGCCCCTAATTTCCTAACATAGGGGTACTTAATGGAATCATCCACACTCATGTTCAGGACACTAAGGGATTGTGGGGGGGGGGGGGGGATGCAAGACACCATCCCTGCATAGTAATCCAGAGACCTCATATGATCACTAATCTAATCTGCTGTTTTAACGCCTTGATCCCCCAGTGATCTCTGACCAAGTACGGAAGCCAGGATGTGTCGGCACCACGCTATTGGGCAGGGGCCGTAAGTAGGTCAAAGGTGGCTGGCTTGTGCTCATGCCAAACAGAAACAAAGTGTCAGCAAACCTATGTTAGATTTCACAGAAGTGGGCGTGGATCAAACAGGATCACATTACATAGGACCACATTCTTAAAGCTGCAGTGTGCCGTTTAAAGAGATTTTGTGTATATATATATATATATATATATATATATATATATATATATACGGGGGGAGACCAACAGAAAATGTGTTGTAAAACGTATTGTTAGCATGAGGAATGGCCACCACATTTTGAGGCTGCGAGAATAGCTTATAACTCAGAAATAAACATCTTTATCCAAAGACCATGTACATTTTAGCTTGTAGAGTAATTCCTTTACAATTAATTAGTTTCGTATTATTATTTGAAATGTTTCAGGATTCTTGAATTGAAAACCTTTCAATATATCAGCAAATCATAAAAAAAAGATCTCATTAGCTTCCTTGCTTTGAGTTCAGTACTTTGCAGAAGCTGATGCACCTTAGTTTTGAGGTGTTCACCAGCTTTGCTCACCTTAATGTGGGCATATCTCTAATCTTCCCTACAGATTCTCTCAAATTCAAACAGGAAACTGAGGGATGACCTACAGTCTTCAGCAGGCCTTTCACCTGAGGTTCTATGGGGTTCAAGTTTAGGTTTTGTCCGAGCCTCACAATTACGTTCACAAACGTATTCTCCAGCCCTGCTTGCGTTGTTTTGGCTGTGTGCTCTGAGTTATTTCTGAAAGGTGAATCTTCGCCCCTGTCGGAGGGGGAGATCAGGGCTTCTTTGAGGATCTCTATATGTGGTTCCATTCATCATCCCTCAAGGCTGGCCAGGTGTTCTCTGGACTGAGCTCCTGCAGTTTAGACCAGCCAGTTACATTTCTACAATCTTTTCCCCTTATTTACATTCTTACGTGTTATTCCTAGAGCTCCTCCAGCAAGCGTAGGTTTGTTTTCAAATGTGGGTGGGACAAAGTTTTTTAACAACTAAGAATGTGGCTGTTTAATATGATTTTCTTAATAAAAAGTGTGTGTGGGACACACACACTTGATCTGACAGGTATTCAGGAGGGTTTTCTGTCTGGCCACTATAGTTCTGATTGATGCAGAGAAGGTTGTCCTTCTGTAAGCTTCTCTCATCTGCAGAGCAGACGTGTAGCTTTGTTTGTGCGGCCATTTAATTATTGTTCGTCTCTCAGACCAAGGCTCCTCTTCCCCGGTTACTTAGTTTGACATAACGGCTCTATGGAGAGAGGATGTGTGTTGGTCTGAACTTCGTTTCACAATGATGGAGACCATTATCCTCCTATTTCATACGCTTTAGAAATGTTTTATAATCTTTCATAGATCTGTGCATCAACAAGTCTTTCTTTGAGGTCAACAAAGATTGTCTCAGACTTCGTTCCTTAAGCTTGGTTTTTGCTATGGCTGTCTTTCTTAGTCATGTCCAGTTACTTTCCACATGTGGATTCTGATACCGAAACATCCCTTTATCATTTTGCTGGTGCGAACGAGGCTCAGTCTCACCTCTCCATCTCCTGTTTGATGCCATGTTGCTGACTCCCTCACAAATTATATAGGCCTCTTCTGGCTTCTTTCCAAAGAGGTCAATATTGATTTTTCATCCCACCATGTGAGTGAGTCTAAATCCCCCTTCCCCCCAGCAGAACATTCTATATTGAGACATTTGTCAGAGCCGTTGATGGGCCACGGATGAAATTGGTAAAGAAAACATATCCATTACCTTGTCAAAGTTGTATTTAACGTCATTACTTCTTATTCAAGGGGATAAGGGGATAATTCCATCCGCTGATGGGATTGGCTTCATCTAAGAGGCACAATAAATGATGATTGTCCATATCTAGTTCAGCCACACTATTATTTTTAAGATACAGGGGATAGACAGAGAAAAGTAAATCAAGTGTGGTTGTGTTGCGTTTGGGAGAAAAACATGAAGAAGTAACATTTTGTTCCTGATTCCCTCTCTGATGTGGTTCAAATCAAGATAGAGTTATTTCCCAAAGGTGCCCCCATGAGCTGCTCATAAATTAAACCTTCTCACAGTAGAAAACCTGCCTTTATTTGTGCAGTGTGTTTTCCAAGCATTCTCACCGTGAAAAAGAAAGAAAGGAAATCCTACAGTTTCCTTTTTACCACCACGGGATCCATATAGCGCATTAGGAGTTAGATCTCATTTGTGTTGATTTCCACTACACTTCAAAGTACATTTACTCATCGCTTCCCCGACACCGACGGACAAGGGCAGAGCGGTGAGCTTTGAGAGGATTTCTATTTATTACAGTTGAAATGAACACGGATATGAGTTTTAATGATCTTAATCAACCAGGGTCCTCCCTGTCTCTCCCCCCTCTCACACTCTTCAAACAGACAGTACTTGTATGTAGGTGTTCATAGCATGTCCAGACAAAGTACCTGGGCCCGCTGAAGGCAGGCAATTTCCGTCTGCAAATAAGGTTTGGAATTCCAGTGGGATCTTGTCATAAACAAAAGGACATACTGATGCATAATCTCATCTGCAGGAAGGCTGGGGTGTTCACAGGGATGGATTGCTATCCAATGGAATAAAAAAAAAAGGAGACAGGAAATGCCTTGACCAACACGGGGGGAAGTTGGTATTGTGTTGCTAAAGCAACACAAAGCCCTGCTGTTTGGTGAGGAAGGCTGGCTGTGCCAAGATGATCTTTTAGAATCATTTCTGAAGATCTGAAAAAGGTTTTACTTCTTTTGCTACGTTTCAGATTGATGCATTGGTGACCTCCATGGAATATGATTGATTCTATCTCAAAAGGCGAACAGGGTTGACAAATACAATAAAACGATTAAACTTTTCCAATTATTGGCTACTATGTTTGTGTGTACCAACAGACATATTGTGGTGCTATTTTTTCCTTCAGCCCACATGAACTAAAGTATTATTTGAAATCATTGCTCTATGAAGGTCAGTGACCACCATTGTTGTGACTGTTGGAATATAATGACACAGGAAATGTCTTGGCTTCTCATTACGACATTTCTATCAGAGTTGTGTGACATCCATCTACTGTACTTGTCACAGAAAGTGAGATATTTGAAGCAGATAATCCTGTGGAGTGCACAAGGTGATCTATTCTTTTTATTATTGATGGCAAAGCAGGAACTTAAACCTACCACAGAAGAAGAAATGTCTAACTTGTTTTCTAATCTAGAGAGGAAATGCTATAGGCCTATACAATGCCTGATCGCTCTTACTATCAAAAGTATAGGGGCGCCCCGGTGGCTTACTGAATAAGTGTAGACTGAGGCTTTGTTACAGCAGGGTTTGAATCTGGCCAGGGCACTTTGCTACATGTCTTCCTCTCTCTCCCTGCCTTTCCTGTCACACTTCACTTAAATACTGTCCAGTATAGCAGAACAAATATGTCAGTGAAAACGTGTGCAGTGAGTGTGTGGCCACCGTGACGCACTCCTAATATCCCTCGATGTCCCCATCTTGAGAACAGGCAAGATAAATTACCAAGCAATTCCATCACTGCCAGTCAGCATATGAGTCCTTTTTTGTCTGCTAATCAGATTTTTTTTTCAAGAATTGATAAAAGTCGTCAGACCAGTCTGAGGGGGAACAAGGCCCTTCTCAACAGTCTTGTTGATCATGCTGACGTGATGACAGGATGTAGCAAAGCATGACGCCTCTGACTGTCTTAGTTTGATCACTTGTGTGTGTGTGTGCCTGAAGAGGGTCGCAAAATAATCACGTTCAACTATGAGCGAAAACAAATCAGAGCATTGAATTATCAAGACTATTATACCTTATCTATGTTGCCTGTTTGTGTGTATGCCTACCATAAAATAAAACTTGCCGTCTAGCCATACAACAAAACAATAACGACACCAGCTACAAAAAAAAAAAGAAAACAAGTTCACTTGTGTTGTTTTCATTTGGAATACCTCGTATTTCCCCTCTGACTGTATAAGTCATCCTGACTGCCGTGGGAGGACTGACGGTACACAGGAAGTGCTAAGTCAAGGAGCTCCGCTCTGGAAACCAACACACCACTGTTTTACCTATTCATTACCAGGCTGCTCATCCACAAGCAGATCCTCACATGTAAGGCAGCTAAACCGTTTACCATGTGACTGTTTCAGGCCCTGTGTCACCCTTGACACTTGACGACTAGTTTGATGGAAATAGTTTTGGGTTGACGGGGGGGGGGGTAGGGGTTAGAGGGGCGGAGGGATAGGGGTAAGAGGGGTGGAGGGATAGGGGTGGTGGGGTAGGGGTTAGAAGGGTGGAGGGAAAGGGGTTAGAGGGGTGGAGGGTTAGGGGTTAGAGGGGTGGAGGGATAGGGGTGGTGGGGTAGGGGTTAGAGGGGTGGAGGGTTAGAGGGGTGGAGGGGTTAGAGGGGTGGAGGGAAAGGGGTGGAGGGGTAGGGGTTAGAGGGGTAGGGGTGGATGGGTAGGGGGTTGGTCTCGTTCTCTCCAGGTGTGGTTTTTGGTGGAAAGGTGAGGAATGTCCCTTCACAGGGTGATGGGATTCTGAGACTGATAGAAAGTGGGACTCTGATTAGTCTGTCGACCATTAATAGAATCCCTCTGGTTTCACACTAGTGTGGGGCCCGGGGATCATTTTGATACAATTCAATGTTTAGTGTCATATTTATCATGGACAGTGATGTCAATGATCATTTCAAATGTGTATGTTTCATTTCACATGAGGAATGAGAAAGGAATGAATTCTTGTGAATCCAGAAGGAGGCCTCTATGTTTAACGCAGTATGTAATGTGCTGTAAGGCAGGTGTTACAGCAAAAAGAAACAGCAGTTCTGTTAATAATGACAGTGTATACGTGAACAGCATATAACATATTTATCAACAATACTATGCTTTGCATTTAAAACCCAAGTAAATATGAATACATTAACAGGGCGTAGCCTTAGATCAAATAAGACCAAATAAGAGTCCGACTAATTTTGACTGGGTGAGTGTACAAAAATTATAAATCTTCCACGCAAAAATAAGGATAGCAAAATAATTAAGAAGCATTAGCAAACTCTCTATTACAATGCCACTATATTTATTGTACTGTGTCAACATTCGGTAAAGAACACAAACAACCTAAATTAACGCTTTTCAATTTGTGCCATACTCATGGAACCACACACTTACACTGAACTCTTTCATGGATTGCACTTGATGATTAGATTGGACAAGACTGGGATAGCTCTCCTGTCAGGCTCTCTCCAGCCCATCACCCAGGAGAGGAAGGTGTTTTGCAAGCCCCACTGGTCAACACACAAGCCTCTCCATGGAAACATGACCCGCCAGTTAGCTATGAGTAGTCCCCTCGGCCACACTGTCTAAAGGGGGCGGGGCGTCAGGCAGCAGGAGACGATTGGGTGGGAGGGGAGGGGTTAAAGGTCAAGCTAGATAAGGGGCGGGATTACTGACCTCCTGGATCAGAGATGAAGAGCCACCAGCGATGCCGGCACTTGAGACTCCCAGCTTCCTGTCTGTCGCGCTGCCTCTTCCTGACTGAACACATGTCAGAGGACACAGGTGACAATCTCTTCTGGGGCAACACAGGAAACCCTCAACATGGCAGCTGACAGTTAAAGCAAATATTATAGACATTTGTTTCAGATACGACAGCCGACATAACTGGACAAAAGAAAAGTTACAAGTGATTATTCTGTGGGGGGAAGGTGTCACAGTGTGCGATGTGGAAACAGTGATGCACAGGGTGGGGGGGGGTGAGAATAACAAACACAACATCATCCATCAACATGACAGTACTGTCACAGGTGGGACTAGAAAGTCAAACAATAAATATGCATCACACACCACAGTGCCCCCCTATAGGGAGCTGAACATGCAAAGTCAAAGTAAAGAGAACATGGGCTGTTTCATGCAAATGACATACAAAAGGTGATCATGCTAGTTGTCTTCACATAAAGAAAGATTATAACAGGCAAGGGGTGTGAGTGCTCTGCATCCGATGAGCTACAAGGAATTTGCATTAGATCGCCAAAAGATTTGCTCTGTCTGTCGCTGTCTCTGTCCCCACCTCTCTAGTCCTGTCCAAAGTATCTCTCAACTTCCTGAATATTTTCTGACCTCCATCCTCACATTTCCTCTCTATCTCTCTCTATCTCTCTCTCCCTTCAGCTTGTCGCCCTGTCCCTCTCTGCTCCGGTCTCTCCACCACACTTCATCCCAGATCAGATACAGCCTGCTCAGAATACCCTCAATCTCACATCAAGTGGGTTAAGAGAGGGGGAGGGGTGAGGGGATAATGGTGTAGGACTGGTACAATAGACACACACGAGTACATGAGGTACATACACATACAGAAGAATGTCTGTAGTTCATGTTCTTCTGATCACGCTTGATTTTGAATGTCTGTAAGCTGCTATTGAGACACAGTGAGGTCACTGAAGACTGTCCACACACACCCATCACATTCATTAATCCTCAACACAACCTCCAACACGCATTCTAGGTGTGTTTTTGAGTGTGTCAGCCCTTCACCAGTTCTACATGTCACCATAGCCCTCCCTACCCCTCTCAGGTCAAGTTTCAAGACCGCTCAGGTTTCCAGTGAACACTGACCCCAGCCCCCCCTGCACCTTTCCATCCTCCAAATGAGATATTCATTAACCAGCATGCCTACCGGGCCTGAAATACCCCCGCCCACACACCACCCACCTCCTCGGTTGCTGGGGAGCAACAAGCATAGCTAGCCTAGCTCCCCCTGTAGACAGCTACACACACAGAGCCGACCAATCACAGACAGGGATTGGGGGAGGGGAGGGTTGATTGCAAAACACTATCAGCATGGCAGGGTGGGGGAGATTACCTGGTTTATTGACAGACTACGCAACCTGGGTTAATCCCAGAACATCTAGCGCTGAGCCGAGGTGCTCTAAGACGGCGTGGTGACGGACCACGGCGCGCCAGCGTAGCGCCTGTCCACTCCTCCCCCCTAATGAATGTTGACACGTGGAGCCATCTGCTACCAGCCTGACATGTGCCTGCTGCCCCACAGCTCTGCTGCCCCACAGCTCTGCTGCCCCACAGCTCTGCTGTCCCACAGCTCTGCTGTCCCACAGCTCTGCTGCCCCACAGCTCTGCTGCCCCACAGCTCTGCTGTCCCACAGCTCTGCTGTCCCACAGCTCTGCTGTCCCACAGCTCTGCTGTCCCACAGCTCTGCTGTCCCACAGCTCTGCTACCAGCCTGACATGTGCCTGCTGCCCCACAGCTCTGCTGCCCCACAGCTCTGCTGCCCCACAGCTCTGCTGTCCCACAGCTCTGCTGTCCCACAGCTCTGCTGTCCCACAGCTCTGCTGTCCCACAGCTCTGCTGTCCCACAGCTCTGCTGCCCCACAGCTCTGCTGTCCCACAGCTCTGCTGTCCCACAGCTCTGCTGCCCCACAGCTCTGCTGCCCCACAGCTCTGCTGCCCCACAGCTCTGCTACCAGCCTGACATGTGCCTGCTGCCCCACAGCTCTGCTGCCCCACAGCTCTGCTGCCCCACAGCTCTGCTGTCCCACAGCTCTGCTGTCCCACAGCTCTGCTGCCCCACAGCTCTGCTGTCCCACAGCTCTGCTGTCCCACAGCTCTGCTGCCCCACAGCTCTGCTGCCCCACAGCTCTGCTGCCCCACAGCTCTGCTACCAGCCTGACATGTGCCTGCTGCCCCACAGCTCTGCTGCCCCACAGCTCTGCTGCCCCACAGCTCTGCTGTCCCACAGCTCTGCTGCCCCACAGCTCTGCTGCCCCACAGCTCTGCTGTCCCACAGCTCTGCTGCCCCACAGCTCTGCTGCCCCACAGCTCTGCTGCCCCACAGCTCTGCTGCCCCACAGCTCTGCTGCCCCACAGCTCTGCTGTCCCACAGCTCTGCTGCCCCACAGCTCTGCTGTCCCACAGCTCTGCTGCCCCACAGCTCTGCTGTCCCACAGCTCTGCTGCCCCACAGCTCTGCTGTCCCACAGCTCTGCTGCCCCACAGCTCTGCTGCCCCACAGCTCTGCTGCCCGTTGGAGACGGGCTGAAGGGTGTTCAGACACTCCATAGCCACGACAGGGTGAAGACAGACCTTGTTTTTACTGTTAGGCTGGAGAATGCAAAGTGTGACTGAATCTTGAGTTTGGGGGTCGGCCGAACAACCCTTTAGTGGATGTGTGAGCCGCTGGGTCGTGTGTTGGGTTGACAGGTTTGTGCAGTACTGGATGTGTCTCGGAGGAACAGCCATTTTATTCGTGTCACTTTAACACCTCAATACACGAGAGACCGTGACAGACACTACACTTCCTGTCAATCATTACTCAATATCGTTAGAGCACCCAGGCAACACATGGAAATGTCCCATGTGCCGCCTGAACAGTTTAGACTACATTGGGGAGGGGTTTGAAGGGTTTGAATTACGGGGGGGTTTGACCCCCCTAATTAAGACTTGGACACCCCCCAAAAGAGGTAAAAACAACAGGTTGGGGGGGTCGATACATTTATATATCGTTCGTACCTGTAATCGTAAATATTACTTTACGCCCTTGAGAAGAAGTTGACCCCCCCATTTGTCAGTGTATAATTCAGTGGGGGAGTCAGGTGGCTGAGCGGTTAGGGAAGCGGGCTAGTAATCAGAAGGTTGACAGTTCGATTCCCGGCCGTGCCAAATGACGTTGTGGCCTTGGGCAAGGCACTTCACCCTACTTGCCTCGGGGGAATGTCCCTGTACTTACTGTAAGTCGCTCTGGATAAGAGCGTCTGCTAAATGACTACATGTAAATGTCATTCACACTCTGGGGAGGGGTGTGTTCACAGAACCCTGTCGGTGTGTAGGATTCTCCAGGATTGCAGATTAGTTAATGAAATCTGAAGTAAGAAGTGCTCTTTCTTAGCTGCTAATGTGGATGACTGTTACACATTGATACCTCAACGATCTCAAATATATATATTTTAAGATGTATTTTCTGGCAAGTGTGACATGCATCAAAGGGCCTGGATTCTAAACTAGGCTGTTTGTCTGTGAACAAAAGGTGATCTTCACACAGGACGTTCTCCCAGGTGAGACGTGTTCAGTATTGTGACTTATCTCTCTGGAACGAGGCCTGCATGCCTAGCAATGCAGACGAGTTCTCAGTAGTGTATTTCCATCTCTGTCACATAACTGCGTTTGTGGAACCCTCCCGTGACGTCCGATTTCCCCCTTCAGACCTACCGACCCTGACTGCTGCATCTGCCAGGGGAGAGACAGACCCAGCTCACACCAACCAGCACAAGCTACGCTAATCTAGCTAGCTATGCTAATCTAGCTAGCTATGCTAATCTAGCTAGCTATGCTAATCTAGGTAGCTACGCTAATCTAGCTAGCAACCTCCTCTTCGACCCTGAGGGCCCACTAGGAGCCCCTGGGTAATGACCTGAAACACCCCCCCCCAAAAAAAAAACCCACCCGATTCACCATAACACCTCCACCGCGGGTGCATACATACAGAGGGTGACTGTATCTACTGGCTCTGGTCTTAGTGGCCTTGCCTCTGGTTCAGCCGCTGGTGAACCAGGACTGGGAGGGCAGCAGGAGAAGTGGCATTGTGAGCCTCTGTTTGCAGAGCGCTCGGATCTCGTAAACAATGCGGGGCTTTTGCAAGCAGCTGCAGAAATTCCAGGCTTGTGTGATTAAATTGTAACACCCACATTGAGCAGGGGGGGGGAGGGTGTTTAAACAAGTTGGGCCTGCTCCTAATGAAAAGAGAAGCCATTTGCAGACAACACAACCACACTTCAGACTCACACTGTGTTTAGTTTGTGCTTTATTGTTGCTAACGCGTGTTGTGAGCGGAGAAAGAGATAGTTCCCTGCATGTCTTCACTAGCGCTGCCGCTGAGGTGAAGGACGAGTATGGGCACCTTTGATGTTAGTCAACTCACACACACACACACTGCCCCCCCTCACACACGCACACACTGCCCCCCTCACACAAACACACATACATACACCCTTTTACTTCTTCATCCTGAAGCTCTTTCCTCCGACTCCCCCGGCAACGGAGCACGGCTCCCCCAGTGACGGAGCACATTTATAAGAGAAGCGCAGCTGTCAGATACTGACATGGTGGGAATCCTGTCTCCAGGGGGCGGGGGGACAGAGACCCCACAAGGAAGTAGGAAAGGGAGTAACAGAGGTGAGGGGGGGGGGGGTTGGTTGGTGCATGGAGAAATCAAGCTCTTTGCCAGATGGAGAATTTCACTTGCATGCATATGTTTGAACTTCACAGGGGACATGGCATGCTGAGGCCTTATTGGATTTCCAGCCTCTCTGTGTCCAGCACTGCCTGCGTCCCCGGTGGAGGGGGGGGGGGGGAGAGGTGAGGAGAGAGAAAGGGAGGGATGGATTTGGGAGGGAAAAAAAGAGAAAAGGTATTCCTGTTGTTGACATAAGAGTTCCAGCGTTAGCATGTGTCTCTTTCAAAGCTCCCCCGGTTTTTATGTGCACATCAGGGGGTGTGTGTTTGTGTGTGTTTGTGTGGAAAGGGTGAGTGTTATTTGAGACAGAGATGGTTGGATAGGTGGAAACAGCAGTCCTCTTCAGTCCCAAACAACTTGCTCCGATGTTTCTGTCTGTCTAAAACGAACCTCTTCTCAGCTGCTATTAATACAAGTTTTTGTTGGGAGTCTCCTTAATGTAAGGGACTAGTACCTGATAAGATACCGACAGCCAGAGGGGATGTGAGTGTGTGTGTGAGTGTTTGTGGGTGAGTGCTTGTGTGAGTGAGGGTGTGTGAGTGAGGGTGTGTGAGGTCTGTGAATGTAGGCTTGGCTGCCATGCTGTGTTTATTTGAGCTCCAGCAAATGAAAACGTTGGTTTGACTACTACAAGTACTCTGTTTGGCCTTCCTGTAGGTAATCTGAAGCGTCTGTCTTCCTTTCTGTGATTTCACAATTGCCTCATTTCCTCCTTTTCACTGTTGTGTTTTCCTTGGTCTCTCGGGCCTCTCCAGATTAAATTAGGTCACTTGTGTTAAATTAGAGTCCGAACCCTACCACTGCCTGTATCTCTGGTCGTGTGATGTTCCTACAGCAGACACTATCTCCAGGAAATTCCCTCCTGCTCTCTTTTTCTGTGACAGATACTCGTGTTTTGGAAAAGAGGAGAGGAGCAACAGGAGTGGAGTCTTTGAGAGTGAAAACATACACCAGTAGCTGTAACCCCCACTCCTCTCTCTCTCTTCCTCTCTCCTCCCCTCCCCCACTCTCTCCAGTTGCCCAGTAAAGGAAAGGCCGTAGTAAAAAGACACCCTGTGAGTTTAGCTTTTTATACAGTAGTTGGAAAAACAAGGTTTAGGCAGACAGCAGGGAGCTTAACTGGGCTTTTGCCACTGGGTTTCCAGTTAAGACCCCAGAGCATAGTTACTGTACAGCTAATCATGGTAATCATGTTAACCGCAATGTTAATTTTGTGTTGCATGTCCTCAATGATGCTCATAATTCCCTTATTGTGTCTTTCTCCATATGCCAGTCGTAGATTAATTACTGTTATATTCCCCTTTATTGAAAGGTGGTTATTTGGTTAGAAAATTCAGTATATTGTACAGCTGTCCTTTATCAACGCTGGGTCAACAACATGCAGTGGCCTTCAAAGAGAACATCAGCAGGTCTGAACCAATTTATGCTACCAGATACATAGCATAAAAAAGTGCTTTGTGACCTGACTCATTCTCCAGCTGTTGTGTATCTGTCAGTGTGTGTGTGTGTGTGTGTGTGTGTGTGTGCGCGTGCGCGTGTGTGTGTGACAGCATGTGTGTGTGTGTGTGTGACAGCATGTGTGTGTGGGTGACAGCGTGTGTGTGACTGTGTTTTATTTTTTTTGGAGAGAGAGAAAACGGCTGGGCGGTAAGAGCACGCGATTATGTTTCCGTTTCGTAATTGTTTGGCTGCGAGCCGACAAACTCACACACACACACACACACACTTACACACTCACACACTTACACACACACACTTACACACTCACAGACTCCCTGCCAGAGAGGGAGATCCCAGCGTGTTTGTGAGAGAGCCAGACTGGAACTCCACCAGATCCTGTATCCTGCCATTCCTGAGCTGCGGCCAAAACTCCACGCTTTGCTTTTTTTTTTTCCTCCGCTCTCCCCGTCGTGTCAGCGCTGCCTCAGGTCTGCCTGCCTCAGGCAGACCTGAGGCAGGCAGGTGAGAGCAGCAGGCTAACACACACACACCAGAGGGACTTCTAGAACACTGACTTCTGTTTATGTTTGGCTGTATATATTTTTGTTTGTTCACATCAAGACAACAATGTTGTGGTCTCCTCAGCCTCGTCACCCCAGGTCATCCTGACCCTCCCAACGATGCACTTACTGCCTTTAAATGTGCTTCTGTTGTGCGGCTCTGAACATGGCCCGCTCTGCCGGCTCCACTCAGTCTGCCAAGCAGCCATAAGCATCCTTTTATTGTCCTCTGACCACTACACTCAAACTACACACAAATGACCCCTCAGTCAGGAACCATTCAGAGGAATTTTTGCAACTGTGCACAGAGCTAAAAACGAGATTTTACACAGCAGGTAAATTGAGGAGAATGTTTGTCTCTAAATGAAAGGCCTTTCAGTGTGACTGTTACAAAACATCTTGTAACATATATAATAAATATTCCTCGTATTTCAAACAGTATCTATCCACAGAAAAATAACATGGGAGTTCTCTCCGTGTTAAATAACACAAAACATATAGATTGTTGTACACCATTTGTAAAATAGAGTACATCAACAGTAAAATTATAATTTTACTGTGCGATACGATGTCCATAAATCCATCAAAAAAGAAACACATATGCAAATATACCAAACTTGTTTCAAACACGCCTTTAACTGAACATTCTAAGCACACAGAAGTCAAATGAAGACATTGTTTTTCCACAACCTGATCCCCTGCTTATCCCTCTATGAACACTATTTCTGTTCTGCCTGCCTCAATTGCATTTACATGCATTGGGTTACTTAAATGCATGCACTAATGCAATCCCTAATGTACACATCACATCTGGGGATGGTTCTAAACGATCTGTCATAAATAAAGGATGACATCTCCATCCATGTATGCACACAAACACTCAGGAGATATAGATCTGCCTTCACTTTGGAATCTGTCTCTAGTGTATTAGAATAATCCAATACTGCATGTAATTGTGTGTATGAATATTTTGATGGCAGTAGTGATATGGATAGGCCATTGAAGATAACTGCTAGCATCTAATACTACGGTCTACACAATACACAACTTCTTGATTACAATATACAATCTACTCTATTTCACAAAAATATTGTTCTTGATTATCTGTCTCTTTTCGACTGTTTTATGTAACTGATTGACACACTCGGTTGAAACAAGCTGAAGGTTTGGTGAAGGAGTAAAGTCTCAAATCCTGTTTTCAACCATATTGGTTAATAAGGAAGGTACACAACTGTACCATGACACGACTCAGTGCAGACACGTCTGAACTGTCCTGCTCTAACAACACAGAGGCTCATCTGTACAAGCAGTGCTCCACATCAGACCTGTATGGACTCAAATACGCTTTAACTGAGAACTTCCATATGAATACAACATTATGTTGATTCATTGTGGACTCATATCTGTTCTTGTTTTCGAGCATGTTAAGTTACAGAAATCTTAAATTGTTACTATAGATATTTAATGTTAGAAAGGATTAATTAAACCGGTAAAAGATATATACTGAAGCTACAAACTTTCAAATGGTGTCATCCATGGATTAGTAGTGCATTGTGAAAACTAAGAACTATGTCCATGATCATATAATGATTTCTATAAAAACATGGACAATGCATGTGGTCTCAGCTTGCAGAGTCTAATGTGTAAATGATAGCACAGTGATCAATTTGACTGCAAGACACTCACTTTTCTGTGGTTTATAATACTTTGCTTCAAAAAAATGCTTCAAAAAAATGCTTGGGTGTTTAAATTTCACAGCTAAAAAGCGGCGTATAGGTTGTTATCGCGAAATAAGTCGTTTTAGTAGGGCTAGTACTACAGATACATCCATCAGATACAAACAAATGCCACCTTACTTGTTTGAATTGCTCCTCGTACGTCCACTCGTGGTGCTGAGATTGTGCTTGCGATGCCAACCCCCCAGGTGACCCGGACTGCCGGGGCGCCGGGAAGGACGGCGGGGCTCGGGACAGCAGATGCGCAGCGGTGCTCTTCGGAGAGTGTCCCGCGCCGGGATGCATTGGGTGGCGGGGCTGATAGTGGCTCAAAGCCCTCTCCATGTCCTCTTCCTCATCATCTAGGACCCCCTCGTTTTCCATGTCATCTCCCTCGATGTTACGGTGGTTATCGTCGATGCCTCTGGTGCCTTCTTCATCGTCCATGTCTGAGTCGTCAGCTCGCTCAGAATGCCTGCGAGCGTCCAGGTGCGGGAGAGCGAGCTGCCGCTCGGTGGTGCTCATCCCCGAAGACGAGTTTGCGACGAATGCACCTCGAACTGCTGCCTGGTAGTGACGGAAGGCGAGGGCTTGTTGGTGTATCTGCGACTCGACCATGGAACGGATATCTTTCTCTTTCTCTGCTTGTCGAAGCTTCTCTTCGAGCGCCAGCCGTGCCGCCTGTTGTCGCTGGAGGTTTTCCATGACCGCCTCGAGCTTCATGCCGCCGCTGGTCTGATGGGCCTGGGATCCGGAGAAGGGACTGTGTGTTGAGGCAGAGGAGACGAGGAGCGGAATGTTGCTCGCGGAGAACGCAGCTTGCTATAAAGTAGAGATGGAGTGTGGTGCAAGAAAAGCATAAAACTGTTAGAACAACGTTTTACAAACTTTTACAAACTTGTTGCTAATGTAAGAGCGAAACACATGGACAAGACTGACGTGCTTATTGTCAGCACAAACATTTAGTCCGTCAGATTGTGAGCAAAAACGTAGCTTTTATCCCTTAGAAGTCAGCTCAAAAGCGCTCAGGATAGAAGTAGCCTACTCTAACTGAACGTGAATTACCGTAACAATATCGTAAAGGTGGTGTAATAGAGCGCCACGTTTTCCAATTTATTCCGTGCGCTAAAGCACAATATTATCTTACACTTAAACTGTTAGAACGCGTGAAAGGTAAGTAAGTGTCGCGGTAATTTTACAAAATGAGCCAAAGTGAGCAAAAACATTATACAAGCATATAGAATCATAATGGCAATCGACACGACCACAAAAACATGATATACTTACCAAAGCAGATTTAGTAGCTATACTGTTATCAACCATGCTTTTCCTGTCAGATGAATCTAAATATCAAAACAGTTCAAAACTATGTCCTCTTTATGTCAGGGAGAATTCCTGATTCAACATCGAGGTGTGCGTCTCGATTTAAAAGAAATAACCCGTTGAAAATGTATTCGCTGCGAGTCTTGAAGCCCCGAAGCTTTTGGCAACAAGTGGCAACTGTAGACAGAATGACCTCTTTAGGCGAGAGATCAGCCCTTGTGCTACCATTTGCCAACAACACGTCAATGGAATGGTAAATTTGGAGGGCAGGGTCGACTGACAGCCAAGAAAATAAAGTTTAACATTCAGAGAGAACGAAGGAATCCGACATCCAAGGTTTCCGTTGCCACAATTTCTAAAACATTAAGGGTCTATTTCTCAAATTGTAGAATTACATTTATTGCAGTTAATGTTTACCGAATTGCTTTATAGCCAAGCTAAATCCCTCCAGGTGATGCTAAAATTGCCCCTGTGACTGCTGCATATAAAAAGCTAGTTGATACACGCTGTTATAGTCTAGGTTAATTGACAATAGGTTCAAACATAAACTTAATGTTAATGATTATGAAGATTATTGAATAGCTAGGCACTTGTTATGTTAAATTAGCAAATTGCGCCTTCGGGTCTTCGCCCGTAAATCGAGCCTACATATCCTAGCCTAGGCTATGTGTTAATATTAAGTTACAAAAAACTGTAAAGACAATTGTATATTCTCATAGTCAATTATAAGTAAATTGATGTAAAAAGCGCTTTCTATTCAGACCTCTTGTTAATATTGGATAGCTTCATTAACTCAAGTTCCAGCTCAGAAGGAAATTGTATTTTAAGCGTTGTCGCCCTTACTTTCATGATCACTTTACAGACAAAACTGGTAGTCCTTGAAATGAGCTAGCCACATAGATTAAAACAGTCTAATTTGATAATGTGTACATCTGCATACAGTAAGTGGCCTGGCACTATGATCTTGAGGTTTAACACGTAGGCTATGGCATTTAATAATTCTGACTGTATCATATAAAAAGAAGAATGTGTTGGAAATGTAGTTGAGATGATGATGCCTGTTTCGGTTACTCTATTTAATTCTTCATGGGCACTGGTACATTTATAATCATTAGTCCCATTGTGACCTCATCTGGCAGAGAAACCTGAGACTTCTTGTTAGTAAGGGTGCATGCTGGACAGGAGGGAAAGAGAGATGCTTTTTTTGTGAGAAGTGATGCACAAAGACACAACATTTTTGTTATTATACTGATGTTGTAGGTGTATTTCTCAAGGCAGAAACTCGCTGTATGGCAACAAAAGAAATATTAACAGACATTTCTTGTAAATAACCAACCATTTAAGTATAAACCAAAGGGTCAAACATGAAGTGAATCCAAGGCTAGCTTGTGATGAACTCATAAAATGCAGTGTATACAGATCCCTTGGTACATTTATGTTATCACCTTTTTAAAAGATAAATTGTGTAATGTCACACAATTTATCTTTTAATATAATGGTTCTTAAACTCAGGTCCTACAGGGACGACATGAAAATGAACCACACTAAATTGTATCGTTCTTTGTATACATTTACACTTGGGCACTTCTCTTTGTCTCTTATGCAATATTAGACCATAATTAATGTAAATTAATTAATTGAATACTTCTAGTGTTGAAGGAGCAAACTGTACTGTGCATTTCAAAATTCAGCTTTAAGAAAGATGTCATTTTTTGAATGTACAGTACATTTAGTTTCCAAATCCTTTCAATTTACTTTGAAAAACCATCAGAGACTCCAACAAAATAGCCTTTTAACTTATAAAATTACACCCTTAGTGGATAGGATGACATGGTGAGCTGTAGATATATATCTAGGCATCTGTGGGATGTATAATTGCTATAAACCCTGCAATTACCCTGTATTTACCATAATGACTCCACAATTAAAGCTACAATCCTTATATGATTTGGGAACAAATTGATAATCATCAAAAAGGGGTTTGGTAACAAGCCTCTGCTCAAGAGGGGAAAGATATCTTGGTTGTTCAGGAGCTCGGGTTTGCTTTTTGAAAACGTTTTGTTTATTATTTGTTGCTGTTTTGACTGGGGGATACTAAAGACGGCTGGAGGCAGAATTACACAAAGTGTTTAAATGTTTTACATTTAGCAGACGCTTTTATCCAATGCGAGATACAGCACGATCATTGTGGACGGTGTGTGTAATTAGAAGTTAAAAAATTCACTTCCAGTTAGAATCTTTTCTCTGCCTCTACCCAGCTCTCTTCTAAACCGCATCATCTTAACTCTGACAGGGCCTCTGCACTGATCAGGGAAATAACTCTACAAATGTATGTGTGATAAAACAGCCAAAGGCTAGAACAAGATATCTTTCAATGTACGGTATATAAATCATGGGAATAGAGTTTTGTAACCAAAGGGCTTGAGTCTTGAAATGAATCACAAGGCCAGATTATGCCAGTGAGAACAGTCTCTTAATGAGCATTGTGATTTAGTTGTGAAACCTGAACAACCATAAGCTGTCAGTCTGGTGACCATTACAGGATTTTGCACACAGCTCAAACCTATTCTGTGACTAATTTATAATTGAGAAAAACAACAGCTATAAATACCATGCAATGCCATGTTTTGAATAGGAGTAACCATGGTTACTCCCCCCCCCAAACACACACACAATTTAAGGAGGATTCACCTTTGTGTCATGTGTTAGGGCAAGCAATTCCATTAAGTTATTAGTATCCAGTGAAGCTCGTTGAGCGGCCTGTCGTAAATATGATGTCTCTCGCAAGCTCACGTGGCCCAGAGACAGAAGCTGTAATCTCCCTGATACTGGATCATGACTTGATCCATGACCTTCTTGCTGCTATTTTGAAGCTACGCCCTAAAGTAGACCTGTATTATTAGTCTAAATTCATAATCACCCTCAACAAAGTGCTAGTAGGACTAGCACTGAAGGAAGAATTGTGCTTTTTTTATTAAAAAGATTTTAACCTATGTCTGATTGATGCCTCCATGTGTACGTATATGTGCAGCTGTACACATATACGCAACTCCTGGTTCTGATTTCTGATGAACTGCACAATGTTGTACTTGGTAGTTTCATAAGCAGTAGCAGGTGTTGATCATGAGAGCCACAGGCAGGATGTGTCTTCCTCCAGAGAACCCGCTCTGGTTATGGGTTTATACAGCCGTAGAGATAATAACAGACATATATGATGCTGAACTGGACCTCAGTGTTTTCTGTTCATGAGGATTCTTTGAGGTACGACTAACATTAGGAAGCCTGCATAGCAAATCCAGAGGAATTGTTTAAGTAAATCATTTTGTATACATACTCTTTTCATTTGTGTCCAATGAGTTAGGTGGTATTTGATTGTATCTGCGCAAATGTGTGAAACAAACATTTACATATAGATTTCATGAACACACACATAACTGACAAGTGACAAGCTTTTTATTTACTCAATCGTTGTCTCCCAGATTCATCCCAGAACCTTCCAGATTCATCTTGCATACTTGACTTTATGGGTGGTCCTCCGCTTTGGGGGTTTGCTAATGGCTTACACGTCGTCTGTTGAGAGATCTACAGCCGTGGGGTTTACAGTGAAACAGCGCGACCTACTGGTCAGTTTTGACCACTTCATCAGATTTGGGATTGTAAAGTTCTTTGTAAAGTAACAACTGCGTTTCAACAAAATTACTTTTACAAAGAAGAATTGTTGCGACAACCTCACACACACATCAATTAGAAACTGCTGAAAAGTTTTTTCTTTTCTCCTTTGCGGGATGAAGAAAATACTGTAGTTTCACAAACACAACAACCCTATTTGGAAATGTCCATTCTGTGTTGAGCACAACCCGCAAACCACACTGGAAAATTCTATAACTATTAATGAAAGTATTCATTAATAATAAACTGCAACCATCGCACTTTTTCATCAACAATGTCGGAATAGGACGTGGAGTGTGGTGCTTTTGTTTCCAGACAAAAAGTCAGTGATTGTGTACAAAGCAATTCAACCTCAAAACAGTTGTCATAAGACAAATAATGTTGTTAAGAGTGACCTGAAGGCCCATACAACAACTATTTAACTCATATACTCAATAAAGTGACTCGACCTGACTTTTACCCTGGAGGCCTTGAACAGAAAAAAAATTATACACGCCAAAACGAATGATTGTTTATCACTTCGTTATGTTTGGATAAGGGCTCTGTCGTCCGTTCATATATTTCAAATTCAAGTTATTTGTGTAACGGCACACCATGGAACGTGTTTGTAATGGGGACACAGCATCACTTCTGTGAACAGCTTTAAAGGGATGCGCAGGTAGTTTCAGAAGCAGATACAGTCATTGCCAAGGCCTCTATGGCATTGAGGTATATATCCGGCTGTGATTTGTAATATAACTCAACTTTGCTTACACAGACAGACAAGGATCTTGCTGTTGAAAGGCAAGTAGAAAGTTAAAAAATGAATCATACAGCATGGCAAGGCAAACCACAACACGTCTGTTATGATCCAGTGAAGATCTGGATTCCATCATGTTAAATGATTAAAAATATATATATTTTTACTTAAAGTGATCTATGGGATTCTACAAATATGACAATATGTCCAGTTCTCATTATCTTTATTTGATACTCGTGCATATTAGCCGTTCGTTTAGGTGAATGGATTTATTGGAGGAGAACACAGAGGCAGCAGGAGAAGCAGATGGGACGGTCAGCCAATCAGGAGCAGCAGATGGGTCAGCCAATCAGGAGCAGCAACATTGATCACCCACATAGAAATGGTAACATGTCAAATAGATTGTCCAACAGACTTATATAGCTTTTGAGTGACACAGGCATGGTGTTTTCATAGTGTGTGTGTGTGTGTGTGTGTGTATGCAAAACATATCATGGATCTATTACAAGGTGACTTTGTACAGCTTTGGTGGTTGTGTCTGCATGTTGCTCTGTGTAAGATGACGCACAACAGCTACAGTATCTGTGTCTGCTCACGTTTGTTTTCAAGAATAATCTTGACATGACCATCAAAGGCCTGAAGTCTAATTAGATCTTGGAATGTGAAGGGCATTATCTGGATGTCCATATCTCTTTATTTGCCTGTTATCAAATAAATAATCTACCAAAATAGCCACAAAACCCTAATCAGGCAACTGTAAACTGTTGTGAAAATACATTTTCAAATAAATCAAGTCACCGTGAGACAGGAAACAGTTTTCATAGCTTCCTGTTCATTTTCTCCGTTTTTTTTAACAACAAACATGCATTCCTTTGGGTTGATCCCCCTGATACAACACGCCGATAACCCTTAAATAAGCTCGTTAGCGGCGTATAACCGAGTGGCAACTACGTGGACAGATTCCCACCCAGCGTGTTTCAGTTGAGGGAATATTGACTTCGGACACAACATCAGTGCAGTTTAACCCACAGCAGCATCCATGATTAACCTCCAGGGACTCGGTGCAGAATCAATTCTCACACTACTGTCACACGCTGACCACTTCCTCTGCTAATGATGACAAACTAATTAGTTGAGAGGGGTCATCTCTTCCATAATACATTCAGGTCTATTCTTTGTTGAGAAGCATTTTGTGTAATTTAATTTCTTTTGTCATGGTTATTTCATTTGTTGGAAGAATACATTCAGACTGACCTCTGACCACATGGATTATTGCTAATTTGAGGTACCGGGTGACATTATTACACTACAGAAATAACTATACCAGAATGTCACACAGATTACTATTATTTGCATAATAGTTTTGTGAAAAAATCGAGCTGCTGCTGGATGTCAATTCAACAGATTAACAACAGGTGGCAGTAGAGGAATATCAATTCCTTTTCACTTTGTTTTTTTATCTGAGAAACCATATTTAAGTCTAATCGTTGTTGATACTCAGGCTTCACATTAATCATAATGCTTATTGATACAATCATTGATGAATTATGCACATAATACCTCTCCACTGAATTTGACATAATTTGAGGATTTACTAATACAATGCTTCCACTGTTTGACTTGGGTGTTTCATTCCCATAGAGATGATTCCCTCATACTTTGTCATTTGAAGGGAAATGAGACTGGACATCCTGCAGTCTCTCCCTCCCTCCACTGTCCCCATCCATCAGACAGTGACTCATGTTCCCTCACCCTCCAACAGCTAGTAATGAGCTCTATCAAATCAACTTGGCAACAAGACGTCGTCCTAGCGCATTCCCACAATGCATCTGGGCCACACTAATTAGGTAATGGGGCTGTGATAGGCTGTGACCAGCCTTGTCATTTATCTGCAGTTTCTTAAGGGTAATGGACACTTTGTAATTGGCTTTCTGTTCTCCTCATTAATCATTGAGAGTGGTGCTCAGTCATACTTGCTCAGCACACACCCTGTCCATGGAAACCCTGGTAGTCCTTCAGCTGTGATCTCACACTCGAGTCTGGAACAGCCCATGTTGAAGCCTGCATTCAACGCAATTCATGGTCGCTTAATGTAAATCACATACTGTAATCACCACATAGGTGCTGTGTCAGTCATGCTATACAGACTATAGCATGGACATTCGTCCCAACCAATAAGTATTTTAAGAAAGCATTACTTTTCAATTTGACATGTTTTGTATTGGATTTTAAACTGTATACAACTGATTTGAGCTGCAATAAGGTATTAGCCTCTTGTAAAATTCCTGCCAGTGAGAACTTGACTAACCCTAATTAGATTTTGCTACCTCTTAAAGGATTGAAACATAAACCCTACAAAAAGGTTTCCTAACATGTTTTTGCTGGTCTGAAGTTACAGTAGGAGTTATTCTAGCAGCCACCTTACATCATGCTCTCTCCCAGGGATGTTTGCTCTGTGGAAATTGCCTAAGTGACAGAAGGTTTACATAACAACTTCTTACAAATGACACCCACTGACTTCGTTATCCAGATTTGCGAGAGTGGACAAGACAGTTGTCTTTTCTTCTTTTGCCCATTTTTATATCTTGATTGCTGTTTGTAAGTTTCCTGATCTTCCTCTCTTCTGCGTGCGTGTGATAACAAGGCTGATGAAATCATTAAGCCTTGTCTTTAGACCTTGTCTTTAGGCTTTGTCTTTAGGTCATGTCTTTAGGTCTTGTCTTTAGGTCTTGTCTTTAGACCTTGTCTTTAGGTCTTGTCTTTAGGCCTTGTCTTTAGACCTTGTCTTTAGGCCCTGTCTTTAGGCCTTGTCTTTAGGCCTTGTCTTGTCAGGGACCAACTCCACCGGATCCCTGTGACGGCTGTGTGGAGGCCTGTGCCAGATCATGACTGTGCCAGATCATGACTGCTAGGAGCTAGAAGCCGTGTGGACATTAAGCAAGTACACAAAGCATTAATACAAAACACACCCCCTGGTGCTCCTGACAGATGGCCTCAATCACAGGAGCGGCTGTCATAAACCCAGAGCCAATATTAAATTAACAAACTGAATTATACAGCACACGCTGTCTCAGCAGGCCAGTAGCCAGGAGACTAGTCCTGAACTAGACCCAGGCATGTCACGTTTGGGTGGATTTGTCGCTGTGAAAGTGATCTGACGTTAGCGTTTAAACCCAGTCCCCTGGAGAGCCACACACCTAACCACGCCACATGTAAAAACGAGCGGTTAAATTAAGCTGAATGACCCGGATTGAGAAATATCTTCAAATTGCACCCGTTTTTGTAATTTTGGAGTGCTAAGTGCCTAGCATTACATCAATGTCCCTTATTCATGGTTTTTAATAATGTAATGGTTTCAGGTGCAATCTGAGACTGCTAGAGAATGTTAGCCTGTTTATCAATGAATAGAAGTGGCAGAAAAGCAAGTGGCCAATTTCAAAGTGACGTGGATGATAAGTTGTTATTCAACTGGAGACATTTAAGTGAGGCTTGTTTAAGCAGGCGTTGCCGTTATAAATAACTTTCCGTAAGTTTCCCGTTCTTCCAGCACGACTAATTAGATCTGAGTTCCTTCAACAATTTATCTCGACCAATCTGACACGTTGTCCAAATGCGTCCCTCAGACTCAATTGATTTCCGGTTATTGGCAAGTGCGAATTATTATTTGGCCCGGGTCAAATAACTTCAAATAGCCTACTCTGGGTGTCGGCTGGCAGTTCAATGCAGTTTAAGTACCTCCATTTGGATGTACAATGGGTCATTCATGCAGATACGACCCAGCAATAACAACGGAAGTTTTAAACTATTCTAAACGACAACTTGTAGAAAGTCTCTTGTTTGACTCTACGTAACCATACGGTGTATTTGTGTCTGCACCGTTCACCTCCGCCAGATGGCGCTCTGCTAAGCCTGTTCTGAACGCAGTATAGCCTTGTGCGGCACTGGATTTATTAATTCGGTTCATTTCGGTACTTAGTAAATACACCACTTCAACTGGCATAACCTTTAAATATGATATTTGTCAGGAAAAAGTATGCAATCAATGCCTGCAGTTTTCTGTGGTATTGGGCTGACATCAACTTTGCTCATATCAGGTAGCCTAGTCTAACTCAATATGTTTGAAACGTATTAAGTATGAAAGACAATTATTGCTCTTTATTGTGAATGCTAGACTGTGATTAGTTAGTAAAAGAAAATCTATGAAGTATTGCGAAAACCCACCGGCGTTTTATATGAGGCAGCCTATATAGATGGACTGCCGTTGTCTAACTGTGAAAAGCCTTATTGCAGTGCAGTGGGCGAAGCACAATTCCTGACTTTGTCTTTAAAACAGACATGTAGCTTTAAGAAGGAGGTGGGCTGCAGTCAGATGACGCAGGAATAATAATGAAAAGATGCTTCAAAATTCCACCCTGGAGCCAGCGTGTGTGGTAGCTGGCTGGGTAGTTACCATATTTAAACAAGAGGAATTACCGGGGAAACAGGAGAATTAGTGGGGAAAATAGAGGGGGATTTTGAACAAGTGGAGAAGGCTGCTGTGGACTCTACACGCAGGAGAACTCAGCATATACTTTGCAATTTTCATTCATACAGAAAGAAACAGACATAACATTTAGATTTTTACAACGGAACCTTTTACATTTTGCCATTTACCTGTGAACTCCAGGGAAGCAGTTAATTTGGAAAGAGAAAACGAATTGCATATCCAATATTGCATTACTGTTCATACTCCTATAACAGAAACTTTTCAAATTGCATCATGCTATGTTTCATGTCATACTGTTTGTACCTTTGGCTTGTCTTTCTACCTGTTTGGACAAGAATCATAACTGAGGACATAGAAGTATTGGTGATGTTGCCAAAAAATAATTCCCACATTTTCTCTATTCCAAGAGTAACTCCAGCAATTGAATATGCAAGGCAGAGACTGAAAATCGCCGGAGGGCAGTATTCTGGACTTAATTTTAAT
The DNA here is from genome assembly GCF_963692335.1 of Osmerus eperlanus. Classification (NCBI taxonomy): domain Eukaryota; kingdom Metazoa; phylum Chordata; class Actinopteri; order Osmeriformes; family Osmeridae; genus Osmerus; species Osmerus eperlanus. The sequence continues at coordinate 9,908,186 of NC_085042.1, read as the reverse complement.
ATTCACTATGAAAACTCTGATTGTGGCAATGAGGCTATATTTACGCTCGTGGATCGGTCGTGCGAGAAAAAGCCGGACTTGATTCTCGGTCCCGTTTGCGAGTATGCCGCCGCGCCGGTGATAAGGATGGCATCTCATTGGAACATTCCCGTGATTACAGCCGGCGCGCTAGCCACCGGCTTCAGCAATAAGACCAAAGAATACTCACACTTGACCCGAGTTTCCCCTTCGTACCTGAAAATGGCAGAAACGTTCTCCGCAATGTTCCACCACTTCAACTGGAAAGACGCCCTTCTAATATTCGAAGAAGAACAAATGGAGCGAAATTGTTTCTTCACCATGGAAGGGGTGCACAGTGTCCTGATGATGGAGGGGTACAACATAAATACCTTCATTTTCTCTAAAGAAGAGCGCTTATACACAGACGAGATCATCAAATTAATCTACGAGAGCGAAGGTGAGCAATGACATTCAGAAAAGCACATTTAAATGTATTTTATTAGAACTAAGTGTATTAGTTTTATCCTTGCATTGTAGATAAGGTCGCTTTATCCACTTGTTGCACGCGCCTCATTCAAGCGGAAATATTTTCGCCCAAATAATAACAGGTATGTCATAATCCAGCCAAATACTTTTTGGCATGTGAGGAATCTTTGTGGAATTTGAGGTCAGTTAACCCACCCTGTGTCTACCCAGCTGAAGTTTGTCTGCGGATCATTTTTTCTTTTTTTGCTCTGACAAACAAAACACGAATTACGACACCAGCCCAGCTCCTGTCTAGTCGTTTGAAAGCAGATGTGGGTCATAACTGCACAAACAACAGGTGCATACACCCTGAATAACTGTGTATTTAAGTAATAGAGACAAATAAATATGCATGTCGTGCCGAAACAGGTGCAACTAGCCAGTTGCCATAGTTACTTATGGATAGCTACTTATCTTGACGAGTGATAATTGGTCAATTATAGTCTAAGCTGCCTTCACTGATAATATGCCATTCAACAGCACATTTATCAACGTTACAAACTGCTCTAAATCTACAGTACACACTTCTCCAAGGCTGTTTTGCAGAACCTGCAAACAATCGTCTCAAAACGCATGTGAAACCCAGGTGAAAAGGTTTGAAATGTAGGGATATTTTCACAGTACTCTGATGCTGATATTAGGGAAATGTGTCTCCCTTGTCCTAGACCAGACTCCCTCAGCAGACACTGTCCCAGTGTGGGCTCAGGGCTTGTGAACGTCCTTCCCTCATCTCCTACGTGGGTCATACATTCCTCCCTCCTCTCCTTGTCAGGGCTTCAGGGCTGATTTCAAGGCTTTCAGTGGCACTTCATGTCCCCCAGGGACACAAACCTACCCACACAAACAACAACAAGCACCCTGTCATTCACACGCCGATCCCTTTTCCTACTGTGACCAGACCCTGCCCCTGGCACAGTCATCTTGCCAAAGAATGCGCTTGCTCTTTGGGGGGAGATGGGGGGGGTCACTCATCTTTGCCACTGTTGCTGTTGGCGCTGCCAAGGTGTCAACAGATCTGCCTGCTGTTCAAACTATCCTTTATCTCCTGAGCCTGTGGGGATGCCAGCATCCAGCATTCCATTCACACAGAAATATACAACATAGAAAGTAGATTTTCAGTTGGGACCACACGCTTTAAACATCAGAGGAAGGATGCCCAGGGCAGCCCCTCTCCTTCACTCTACACCCCGTCTTTTCAGAGACATGGTTACATAACACACACACCACCCAACACCACCCTGGGGGCCCAACACCACCCTCGGGGATGTAGTTACAGATATGATTAACTGGACATTTTACATTTTAAGTGGGCATGTTTAGTTCCTAGTTTACTTCCTTCCCTATTTACCACTGAGAAACATTATTTACCTACTGGGAAATAAGCTACATCTTATTAAGATCCAACAAATACTTCAGCAAGTAATTAGTTTGATGGGATGAATACGTTTGTATAAAGGACTGTTCGTCCGTATAGTCATTATAAGACTGCATGTAAACATCATCATCCTCTTGTGACTCTCATATAATCAATATACCAGGTTGGTAAACATCACTAATGCCTTAGCGTTAATCTACAACCCTTGATTTGACACTATCAAACATCATTGTGTTTTGACCTACACTATTACTTCCCAAAATTATACTTTGTACTATCCTTGTACACTATCAAAAGGTGTATTTGCAGTTCACATTCAATAGCTTTGGCAGCTTGCACTCACAAGCATCTTAATAACCTTTGATGTGCTTTTATTTTTTATATATATTTTTTTACCTCAGGCAGGGAAAATACACCTCACCCACACTAACAAAGAGCAGAAAATTAAGTCATTTTGCAGTGGGCCATCGAGACTGATGACCATGTTGTTGTGTACAATACTGAGGTTATACTAGTTTCTGTTTGCCTCATATCATACAAACTTGTTGAATAAACTAGCATAAATTATACATGCTAAATGGTGCAGTGCCACGAAATGGCATTGGAATTAGTATTCCAAGCATGTGAGGCACTTCAATGTGAGGTTTGTGGGGTTTTCAGGGCTATGGTGAGCGGTTATTACAGGGTTTTCTACTATGAGGATTGAGCAACTTAAGGGCGGAGAAGAGAAAGTATTTGCTTACATCAGCGCATATTTGATGGGCCTTTTCTGCTGACACGTGTCATTCAAGGACAAGCGATAATCCTGGCTCTTAATTACCGAGATTACACTGCATCACCTCCCTCATCTCAATCTGCTGGTTTTGCAGTTACGGGGGTGCTCAGTATCTCTCTGTTGGCCAGTGTCATAGTCTTTTACTTATGATTAACTATAGCTTTTTACAATTATCTTAACATTTTACTCCTGGTTATTTAACCAATAAATCACCAACGTTTTTTTGGTCATGAAAACACAAAAGACCCCTCGTATTTCGTTGAATCCAGCCTTCTTAGCCTTGTGGTTATCAAGGCAGTTCAAGTATTGTTGAATATCATCAATCATTCTGTCACTCACAAAACCCACAAATGCCTGAGTACCCAACCGTAGGATATTCATAATTATCATCGTGTCATGTTATACGTTAGAGTGTATAGCTAGCTGTTGTATTGAGGCATGTTGTGGTATTTCAAAGGCAGAACCAAGACCATATGTGAGAAACTCAAGCATAAAGACACCAAAGTCTGATTACATTTCAGGGAAAATGTGATCCTTCTCGCTCTTGTTTTGGAAAATCAGCTCAACGTTTTACAGGTGTACTCTTTAGAAAGGGAATCTATGACATGTTCACAGTGCTGTTCCAGCACGAAAGGGTCGCGTTATCGCCCGGCTGAAAAGGAGGTTTCTTGTAGCCTGGGGTCACCTTTGGAAAGGCTCTTCTGCAACAGACGTCATTGGGACTTTTTCCAGCAAACACTGACGTCTTTCTAATTCCCCGTCTGTTATTATCAGAGCATTGGGTTATCTTTCCATTTCAAACATGTTGCTCGCCCGTGGCAAATCAGCCAGCACAGACGCAGTCTTGGAATTAAAACCCAAACAGCAGCGTGTGCAGTCTCACAGGCACTGAACCCACTCAACACCTGAATGCTGCAAACCACCCTGAGCTTAATCAGGAGATGTTCTTATGGGTGATGCGGTCATTTCCAGTGCCCATACATGAAAAACCCTCCCATGTCATTGATGGATCTGTCTTAGGCATTGAACCAAATCTCCCTGATGATTCAAATTTGATCATTTAAGTTGACAGGAATTGTCAGCTTATTGCACACAACACAATTTTGAAACAACCAGAATCGTTGAAGCGTTTAGTCATCGTAGCCTTGTTGACGCTTCCCAGTCGTGCACAGAGCAGGACCTGCTCCCTGCAGAGCAGCCTGGTCTACTGTCCCCAGAGCTGTGTGGTCACAAGGACCAACGCAAGAACCCGTCTCTATGTAGCTGTCTGGGACAGCTCACACACCGGGTCAGGACTTGTCTCTAAAACCACTCAAACTAAACGAGTGTTGGTGACAAGAGGGAGCACAGATTTTGCTCTTGTCTGACAGCTTTCAAACTGGTCTGGGACAGGAAAAGCTGAAATTGGAGCGTAGTGAGCCTGAAGGCCGAGGTATCACAAACCTCATCACAAAGCCTGCATCCCATACATCAATTGTACAAAAGCTAATTCTTCACTATGCAACAATATACATTTAAATGACCACTACACAAAATAAACAAAAAAAATGAATTGCTATCCTCTGGGGACTAAGCACTCCGGAACAAGCTGACATGCCTGTTTTATTGGTAGGGAAACACAATGACCTGATTTCACTTCTATGTGAGGAGGAAGTGCCAAGTCCCGGATGGGCACCACGGCGTGCACATGCACTCTCACAGGAACAGGCTTTTCCAACCATGTGCACACACTACTTTGAAGTGCATCAATGAACAAAGTTTTCGATCCAATTGCTTTCATATACAAACGCGAGTTTTCAATTAATGTTTATTATGCATAGACATCATAGAAGTTTTCTATGGGGGTGCTGGTTCCTCTCGCAACAGGGATGTAAAGCAACAGCCCCCCGCTGTACTGCAGCCCCCCCCCCTTCCTCTCCCTTCCCACCATGCACAGCCCCCCGCTGTACTGCAGCCCCCCCTTCCTCTCCCTTCCCACCATGCACAGCCCCCCGCTGTACTGCAGCCCCCCCTTCCTCTCCCTTCCCACCATGCACAGCCCCCCGCTGTACTGCAGCCCCCCCTTCCTCTCCCTTCCCACCATGCACAGCCAGAGAAAGTCCAGAAATCCTCATTTCATGAGCGTCAGCAGTACAGGTTGGCACAAACAGCCCTCCTATTTAGCATATTGACCCCCAGCGCCGCCACAGCAGCCGGGGGCACACACACGCTCTGTGCGCCGCAGACGCATGTGCTGCTCCCTCGCTTCATTCCTCAGCTCATTTGTAACTGGTGTCGGCGCTCTGGCAGGAGGGAAAATCCATGATTTTTGAAATATTGCTGGCTGGGAGAAGTGTCCCGCGGAAGGTCTGGGGAGGCACAGGGCTCGCAGTGTGTGTGAGGCTCGCTGGGAGTAAAGGCTGCTATAGAGCTGGCAGGACTGAGGTGAAGTGTGTCCTGCTGACTCGGGGGGATATTTCAGGAGGCATGCTGGAGTGACCTGTGTGAGTTGTGGGGAATGTTCCAGCAAGGCTCTGAATCTGCCCTATTAACGAGACACACTGGTTTATTTCCAAATGCCCCAGAAGTTGTTTGTTGGCTTGTTTTTTAAATATATTTTTTTAAACCCCCCGTCCCTCTTTCTCAGGTGCACCCTGGGAAAAGCACTTTACCGCTCCGCTTCAGGACAGTTTAGCTGCTGATATTAGGGAGTATGATGTCCTTGCTTGGGACTCCTGGTGCTGTGAAACGTACCTACTGTACAGTGATGGCTGGCGTTTTACACGTCACCCTTATTAAGGGAAAGGTATTGCCTGGCTGGACTTGTGACTGTTGCCAGTAGCATAGTAGTCATTGTATTACATCAAGGATGAGACTCTGGACAACCTTTTAGGGGTAACTGGCCAGGACTTTGGATCCTGTTCAGGGAGGAGGGAGGCATTTCATTGAGAGGGCACGTCTAAAACAGGAAAGACACACTGTCCTTTCATCTCTATTCCTTCATTATCTGTCTCACTGTTCTCTATACAGTCTCTCGTTGGCATAAACAGGTGGACCAGCAGGGGTGGGACTGAATTTGACCCCTTCTGTTTAGTCTGTAAATAGTTTTCAGATGAACTGGCTCGGACTTGGATTTGACAAGAAAAACTGGTCGAAAAAGTCAAGATTAATACAGAGGTCTGATACTGAAGCCTCAGGATCAAAATAACGACACAAAGGTAGTCAGTTGTCAGGTTTGGTGCCAACTGTGTTAGGGTTGACGTCAGTTAAGTCTCATCAGGAACCAGGTGAGAAATACAACACAGAGGCGCTAGTCTGATATTAGCATGTTAGCGCTGTTCTGCTCCTTTCAATCCTGTCACTCATCATGGAAATGTACTGTGTTCTCTGAACCCAGTGCCACGTGTAGTGACTTCTGATTCACTACAAGGTCCATTTTGTTTACCCACTGAATCTTCTGCATTCTGTGGCTGCGTAGTGGACATCAGACGACTGTTGTGTGACTGGTTTCTGAGTGTTGTGTGACTGGTTTCTGAGTGTTGTGTGACAGGTTTCTGAGTATTGTGTGACTGGTTTCTGAGTGTTGTGTGACTGGTTTCTGAGTGTTGTGTGACTGGTTTCTGAGTGTTGTGTGACAGGTTTCTGAGTATTGTGTGACTGGTTTCTGAGTATTGTGTGACTGGTTTCTGAGTGTTGTGTGACTGGTTTCTGAGTGTTGTGTGACAGGTTTCTGAGTATTGTGTGACTGGTTTCTGAGTATTGTGTGACTGGTTTCTGAGTGTTGTGTGACAGGTTTCTGAGTGTTGTGTGACTGGTTTCTGAGTGTTGTGTGACTGGTTTCTGAGTGTTGTGTGACTGGTTTCTGAGTGTTGTGTGACTGGTTTCTGAGTGTTGTGTGACAGGTTTCTGAGTGTTGTGTGACTGGTTTCTGAGTGTTGTGTGACTGGTTTCTGAGTGTTGTGTGACAGGTTTCTGAGTGTTGTGTGACTGGTTTCTGAGTGATGTGTGACTGGTTTCTGAGTGTTGTGTGACAGGTTTCTGAGTATTGTGTGACTGGTTTCTGAGTGTTGTGTGACTGGTTTCTGAGTGTTGTGTGACAGGTTTCTGAGTGTTGTGTGACTGGTTTCTGAGTGTTGTGTGACTGGTTTCTGAGTGTTGTGTGACTGGTTTCTGAGTGTTGTGTGACTGGTTTCTGTGCTGTATTGCAGTTGTGATCCTGTGTGCTGGAGCAGACCACGTCAGAGACATCATGCTGGCTGCCCATCGACGGAGGCTGACCAACGGGAGTTACATCTTCTTCAACATTGAGCTCTTCAACTCCACATCGTACGGTAAAGCAACTTTTCAAAAGTATGTCTGGTTTTACTCGAATGGTTGAAGCGAAGATTCAACCATATGTAGTTTCTTTTATTTTTTACATGAATGAATTTGGGAGTTTCGCTCTCTGATGTTTTGTGTCAACCTACAGTATGTTGGATGAAAAAGGAGTCTGGGCACAGATGTCAGGTTGACAGCTTTCTGTTTCCAGGGATTACCTCAACAGAGATTCAGGAACTAGCCTTTTAACCCTAGTAATTTTTTTATATTTGGTCAATATGACACATACAAAAGTTTAATAAAAAAATAAAAACATTTTTTTTAATTGTATCGCATCATGTTTCCCAGGCAACGGGTCCTGGAAGCGCGGAGACAAGAATGATAAGGAGGCCCTGCAGGCGTACGGAGCTCTGAACACCGTCACCCTGCTGCGCAGCGTCAAACCCGAGTTCGAGAACTTCTCCGTGGAAGTCAAGAGGTCCATCCAGAAATCCGGCTTCCACGACTGCAAGGACTGTGACGATGTACGTACAGTAAGTTGGGGAAACTGCATCCTTCGCCTCTTGATCTGCAGTCGTCTCCCGCATTGTAGCAGCTGTACGTCATCCTGGCTGTGACAGTTTCTTCCCATTTTCTTCCCTTTAACTTCCCACAATGCTGGATCTGTGGACGTTAGCTGCATCAAGTGAACATCTTTGAGGGGATTACAGGTTTTTTCTCTCCAAGTGTTAGCACTGTACTCACATGCTGTCACAGTCTGAGGTATAAAACGCATCATTGCGAGTGCTCGGTTTTAGTGGTGTGAGTTTAACTCTGGGAATCCTGCAGTGAGCCAGTAAACCTGGCCTTCTGAGCCGGGGTAAACAGTTGCATAACCCTCTTGGATGTGACCTCACCCTCCACTGATAACGTTGAAGGGAGACTCTGTCATTTTCCTCGTAACAGATGGAAAAATGGCTGCCGCCAAACCCTGTTGAGTTGAATCCAGAAACGCTCATCTCAGAACGAGTTTACCTCAGTTTAGGATCTCACTGCACACACACAGGCATGTACGCACACAGGCACACACACAGGCATGTACACACACACAGGCATGTACGCACAGGCATACACAGGCTGTGCACACACAGGCACACACAGGCTGTGCACACACAGGCACACACAGGCTGTGCACACACAGGCACACACAGGCTGTGCACACACAGGCACACACAGGCTGTGCACACACAGGCACACACAGGCTGTACTTATTTGCGTTTGCATCTCACCTCAGTCGCCAGGCCAGAGAGTGGGAGCCGTTTCCCTGTGTCTTACCCTGTCAAGATGCTGACTGGAAACCTGTCAGAGCTTCCCTGGTGGGTGATTCACTAGGCTAACTGATTTGTTTCAGGCGTCGCCTCATTTGGCCCTGAAATCCCCTCCAGCATCCTCTGCTGTACGGTGTGATGTAAGAAGCAATCTGGGGAGTCTAACAGCGTTCAGGACACCTGTGGCTCCAGGTGACACAGGGCTGCTTGTTCTGTCCACACCCCACGTCAGCTGCTAGTGAACGGCCGTCAGAGCTTTAGTAAAGGAAAGCAGCAGAAGATGTGATGTGCCAACAATTGCTTGTTGACAAGTCGACCAGGCCAGGTTAATAAGGCCCCGCGGGGGGGTCTGGCTGACCGAGGGTGACCGGCTCAGAGCCCGACTAAAAACAAGCTCAGAGACAACAGAGGCAAGGCTTCACCAGGAGGGAACCGATGCTTAGAACTAGAGCTTAGAACCAGTCCTTAGGAAACAGAGTTTAAAAACACTTCTTAGGAACCACAGTTTAGGAACCACAGATTAGGAAAGTGTTGTCAGAACTGACAATCTGTCTGTTCATGTAACCACCAACAGAAACCAGAAACCAGGGGAATCTCATCTCAGATGTTAATGTGTAACTCCTCCTGAGGTGAACAGCAGCTTGTGGAGCGTGCTCCATTAACAGCAGGCCCACTCCTGAAACCAAGGAATTCACTTTGTTCAGGACACAAGTTAAAACAATCAATCACATTAGTTAGTGCTTTCATTTAATACTTTTTCATAAACAGACAACCAGTCTTAAGCCCTGTAGAATACACAGCATTTTAAACAGAAATTGACATTGTTTAATTGAGAAACATAAAACCCTTTTAAATGTTGAGTAGTTCCAGCTTGTGTAGTTGATTCCCACTCAGCGTCTGAGTGTGTAGAGGTAAGCAGGTATGTTGTTCGTTAAAGAAGGTGGTACATTTCAGGGGCTTTGACAGACAGAGTGGAATGTTCTCATGAGGAAGTAGAACCTGGTTTTCCCGCCATACACGGACGGTGCCAACAAATTCTGAGACGGCTAGTTCCCAGTCTGCTTGTCAAGTATGGAAATGAGACGTCCCAAACAGCATCCATGAACATAACAGGAGGCATCATTGTCAACGTGGGCATGGGTACCTGTTTGTATCGTGTGCTTGAGGGAATATTAATTTATCAAGTCTTTTACTTATGACATGGGAATACAGAAAACAGCAAATATGTCACTATCAAATAGAATTCCTTTCTACTGAATACTCTAAAGTTACATAAAATATGGCTGGGGTTCAAAGCCAGCCTAGGCCCTTTGCAGCATGCCTTCTCTCTCTCTCTCTCTCTCTCTCTCTCTCTCTCTCTCTCTCTCTCTCTCTCTCCCTCCCTCTCTTTAAAAAAGAGTGAAGTGTCGTTCAGCAGGTCAGGCCTCTTGTAAGCTGTAGAGAGACTGAGGAGCGCAGAGCCAGGAAGCCTCTCGTATTCTCCCTCCCACTAACTCACGTTCGGCCCACGCAAGAAACCATATGCATCCAACAGCCACCTGAGAGGGCAGGTCTCCTCTGCGGGGGGCATCCCCTCTCTCCAGGAGGCACAACTTACTGTCTTGCCATATCCCAAATATTTATATTCAACCCCAACCAGTAGGTGGGTGTGTTGGATTACAGCACGTTTGTTAGGATCGGAACACGATTTACATTATAAAAGTGGAACAAGATCGAAATCACTTGATTTCAGTCAGGACTTCAAACTCCAACTGTGAAACGGTTCTGTTAATGGACACTTTCCCAGAAAAACAAGGATTCATTTCACTTTGAGCAATAGTTCCTCCTCGAGACGTCCGTAAACACTCATGGAAAGATTACGAAAGAACATTTTAACGACTAAAATACAACCTGTAAGCTGTGTAGTAGCAGAAAGTAACATACATGATCGTTTGACATGACAAGTGTAATTCTATATGTCATACCAACTGTCAAGATTGATCTCTAGATTGATCCTCAAGTTACAACAGTTGTGGTTTTACATTTAGTCATTTTACATTTTACATTTAGTCATTTAGCAGACGCGCTTATCCAGAGCGACTTACAGTAAGTACAGGGACATTCCCCTCGAGGCATGTAGGGTGAAGTGCCTTACCCAAGGACACAACGTCATTTTGGCTTGAACTAGCAACCTTCTGATTACTAGCCCGATTCCCTAACCGCTCAGCCACCTGACCCTCATTACTCATACAGGACAGTGATTGTGTTAATGAAACACTGCAAAGTCCTGTCTTGTTCAGTGGAGGCAGAGTTTTAGCTGCAGCGGCGCTGGGCTGTGAAGGCCAGGGTCCTCCTACATCATCCAGGGACACACAATCGCTCAGAGGCTAAATTCATCTCAAGCAATTAGACTTATTATCACTAAAGTAGTCGTTCTTGACAGCCTGATTATTCAACAAGGCTTTTACCTCGGAGCTATGAGCTGGAGGACGGAGGCTGGGAGCTTGGTGGTGTGAGTGCGGTAACACCAAGCTCCTCCAAGTCATTTCAGAGACTTAAACAAGTGATGGAACACACTCGGCCAGCTCGAAAGCAACGCTGTCCAGATAGGAGCTGATTCATTTAACTGTTTCGTATTCTTAATTTTAAAATTGATTAGCAAAAGAAGGTCTTTGAAAGACAGAAATACACAGACTTGACAGAGATGGCACACAGGAAAGAGCACCAGTAGCAGAACAGATCTCTACTGCGGCTCCCTGGTCACACGCTCCGCTGCTCCCCGGGCCACGCCCCGGACGCCTGCTGTGTGTGTCTGCTGGGGGTACGACACCTGCAGCTTCACGTTGTGTGAGTGGGATGGGAAGCTGGTTAGTTTAGAGTGTGTGTGCGTTTGTATGTGTGAGTGTGTGTGCAAACAAGTGTGTTTGTGAAACAGAGTGGAAAAGAGAGAGAGAGAGAGAGAGAGAGAGAGAGAGAGAGAGAGAGAGAGAGAGAGAGAGAGAGAGAGATGACAAAATGCAGCAAAAAAAAGACTGGGTATAATCACACATCATTCTCGTCATCATTCACCAGCGTTTGGACAAAGAGCTCTGTGTCTGCCCCCTCAGATAGTGGGTGTCAGGGGCCAGACTGGATGACTGGTGTCCAGGACCCTGGCGCTCTGTCGGGCAGAGATAACCCCCTCTGTCCCCCTCCCCACGCTGGACACTATCAGTACACATCCAGAGACCATCTTGTACCAGAGAATGAGGGGTGAGGGGGGAGGTGTGTGAGGGGGGCGAGGGGGGTGAGGGGGGCAAGGGGTGAGGGGGAGGTGTGTGACGGGGGAGGGCGGAGGAGTGTGGGGGTGAGGGGATGTTTAAAAGGAGCAGTTGAAGGTTGTGTAACCAAAACAAGATCAATGTTAACATCCACTCACTCCTGAAAGCCCAACCTCCCCCATACCAAGTTTAACTTGAGTAACAACTTTACTGGTAAACCATCATGACGTGTAACAACATAGCAGTTCCTATGTACCTGCAATGCTGTCACTATAGGCTTGCTAAATATAGATGTATATTTTACAAGTTAAGTATGAATAATTACGCACTGAAGGGGCTCTTCATCGAGTGCTTTATTTATTCATACTTTTACGTAAGGCTCTTGTGTAAAAGGGCCATTGAAATTCTGGTTGCCAGTTCCAGAGTATTGACAATGAAAAGAGATTATAACTGTTGCAAACTGCTGTGATTTATGCAGTGCGATTTAATGCTGTGTGTACTAATGTACCATCCATACTGTATATATAATATAGATTACCAGTTGGTGAATAAGATGAATCATGATGTAAATGTGAAACCTCTTTTTAAGACTCCACTCTTTATCCCATTGACTTCACAACGCTGGGTTCTAAGTAACACCCCACATCACTTCCCCTCTGTCACCCTCAGGTCACGTGTCACAGCTGACTCTTACTGAGAATCCCAGTTTAGTTGACACACGAGTCATTGCTGTGTATCGTTCCTGTCCAGTATGAGTCTGTGTATCGTTCCTGTCCAGTATGAGTCTGTGTATCGTACCTGTCCAGTATGAGTCTGTGTATCGTTCCTGTCCAGTATGAGTCTGTGTATCGTTCCTGTCCAGTATGAGTCTGTGTATCGTTCCTGTCCAGTATGAGTCTGTGTACCGTTCCTGTCCAGTATGAGTCTGTGTATCGTTCCTGTCCAGTATGAGTCTGTGTATCGTTCCTGTCCAGTATGAGTCTGTGTATCGTTCCTGTCCAGTATGAGTCTGTGTATCGTTCCTGTCCAGTATGAGTCTGTGTATCGTTCCTGTCCAGTATAAGTCTGTGTACCGTTCCTGTCCAGTATGAGTCTGGGTATCGTTCCTGTCCAGTATGAGTCTGTGTACCGTTCCTGTCCAGTATGAGTCTGTGTACCGTTCCTGTCCAGTATGAGTCTGTGTATCGTACCTGTCCAGTATGAGTCTGTGTACCGTACCTGTCCAGTATGAGTCTGTGTATAGTTCCTGTCCAGTATGAGTCTGTGTATCGTTCCTGTCCAGTATGAGTCTGTGTACCGTTCCTGTCCAGTATGAGTCTGTGTATCGTTCCTGTCCAGTATCAGTAGCGGTTCAACACACAATCCAGTTGGTGTGCATGCTTGTAATGCAATATCAGTAAAATAAATTACTAAACAGTTTAATTTAAAACTAAGCTTAAAGTTAACATCAAACCCGATCCCCGTCACTCTGTGACGAGCGTGTGTGCTCTTGGATTAGCAGTGGAAGCAAAAGCTACCCTACATACAGCAATCTTTCCTGTCTGACATGACTCCCATGAAGACTATTCTGCTTACTACTGGCAACCTTTGTGCTATTTGTCACGAAACACGATTTGTGTGTGTTTGTGTGTGCCTGTGTAGGGGTATAAAGGGTGTAATTAGTGTGTCTGAATACGTCTTTTCTTCTATTGAGTCGTAAATAAAGGCTTTGGTTGAATCACTGTGTGGTGGTTTAACCCACAGGCACACTGTGTGGGAACATATTGCACCAAAGTGGCAAGAAGCAGTTAATCATGTAAAAGGGTCTATTGTGTTGTGTGAAGTTGCAGTAGAATCGCTACCTACTATATTTTAATTGTATATTTTTGACTATCAGCAGAATGCATTCTTTATCCAAACTACATCTTAGATCTCTCAGCAGCTCCCTGACAGACAAATGCAGATTGTTCGTGTGATAGGAGACAAGCCTAGGAGACAGGCCTAGGAGACAAGCCTAGGAGACAAGCCTAGGGTGCAAGCCTAGGGGACAAGCAACAAACCAACACCATATTAAACATTACAAAGTAGATCTTGTAAATGGTATTGGTAAGCACACACACACAAACTGGCTGCAGTGGTTTGTTCAGGTCAGCATTTGCGCTGTTCTATAATAATCTTTATTCTATATGAGGTTATTTTTAGAAACCTGCAATCCCCCTTTAACTTTATTTAAACCATTCGAACCATTTGTTTGAAGAGAGCAAAGGTATGTCCACAGATTGTGTTGTTAGGGTTGAGCAAGTAAATGAAGTAAGATATGAAACCACAGCAGGGTTTGTGCTATCCGCACGCTCATGTTTTCAAAAATATTTTTTTAATCCCCAAGAACGGGCTTCAGCTCAGGTTCTAAATAAGAAAATATATATTTGAAAAAATAAAATAAAAAATACAGTGACACAGCTATCGGCCTTTCCTAGTTCCTGCTTGTTAATAGGCTGTTGAAGGTGAATGTAAATATACAGACATCACCTCCTTCGTTATTGAATTCCCTGTGAGCAGCAGTGCTGAGTTGCATGGGGATTCTGTCATGTTTAGATTGGGCTGTGCTCAGGGGCTATATGCTCAGGAGGACTTGGACTGGAACAGAGATCCCAACCATAACATTTGCATGTACCATATTAGTGTTAACCTTTTGGTATTCATAGCCCATGTGGGATTACCATCAGCAGCAGCCCAGTCATTCTGCCATTATATAAATGTGTGGCTTAAAAGGAATAGTTCCAAATCTATACAACAATGTCTTGTGTATTTCCTATTCTACAGTGTTGAAATGGTCTAGTGTTCACTGATGTGCAAGCTGAGTGGTCAGGTTGGGTAGAAGCAGGTGAAGCAGAAGGGATGACAGTCCTCTCCTCTCTCCTCTCTCATCTCTCCTCTCTCATCTCTCCTCTCATCTCTCCTCTCATCTCTCCTCTCATGTCTCCTCTCCTCTCTCATCTCATCTCTCTTCTCATCTCTCATCTCTCCTCTCATCTGTCCTCTCATCTCTCCTCTCCTCTCATCGCTCATCTGTCCTCTCATCTCTTCTCTCATCTCTCCTCTCATCTCTCCTCTCATTTGTCATCTGTCCTCTCATCTCTTCTCTCATCTCTCCTCTCATCTCTTCTCTCATCTCTCCTCTCTCGTCCTCCGGCTCCTCCAGATCAACATGTTTGTGGAGGGTTTCCATGACGCCCTGCTGCTGTATGCCATTGCGCTGCACGAGGCCATGAGGAACGGCTCCAGCAAGAAAGAAGGGGCGGAGATCACCACCCGCATGTGGAACCGGAAGTTCGAAGGTACAACCACCTCTCCTGTCACCCCCTTTCCACCCCCTCCTCGTCCAGAAACACTCGTCCTCCATTTTTGGACCGTAAAACAAGTCAGATTGCTGTCTTCAGGTCAACTTACTGCATCTTGTCCTGAGAAAAGAGAATTAGCAAACTGCATTAACCTATGCAGTGAATTAGCAAACTGCATTAACCTATGCAGTGAATTAGCAAACTGCATTAACCTGTGCAGTGAATTTGAAAACAACCAAAAGGTTTCAGTCACTAGAATGTAGTTCCAAAGCGGATGCTCACTGCTGAAGCCAGTTAAAAGGCCAGATCTGCACACTGCCAGCACTCAACGTGAAATAACAATGTTTTGTTCAGCAGGAGTCGTGAAGAACAGGGTCATATTTTCTTGTTAAAAGAAATAATATTTTAAAAATGCGAAGAATTTGGAAACTCAGGCGCGAGGATGAAATTACAATTCTTGGAGAGCTTGCCAACAATAACGGCGGGAGGGGAATGAGATTTCCTGTTATAGTGGCTGGAATTCCTGCTTTTTTTCTCTCTGTCTCTCTCTTACTCTCTGTCTCTGTGTCTCTCTCTCTTACTGTCTCTCTGTCTCTGTCTCCGTTTCGCCTTCTGTCCCCAACTCTCCCTCTCTCCTCTCTGTCTCACTCTTTAGTTTTCTTTTCTTGTCCCCATCTGAGGGTGATGGTTAGGTAGGTTTGTCTCCTCCCCATCTGAGGGTGATGGTTAGGTGTTCCCTGATTGATTTGGTCCTTCCCGGGACGTGTGTCCTTCAGGAATCGCAGGCCAGGTGTCCATCGATGCCAACGGGGACCGGGATGGAGACTTCTCAGTGATGACCATGACGAACAGGGAGGCCGGCACGTACGAGGTGAGCACAGGCTGGAGGACGTCTCTGAAGGGAAGCTTGAAGTGGTCAGGAAAGTAACACAATGAGACCCTAATCATGGAACCTGTTTTGTCTGGGGTTATTCTGCAAATGCAGCTTTAACACGCATCCTTAGTAAGGATAGGGAAAATCAAGATGTTGAGAAATGTGAGAAATTAAAAGACCTACAGTATATCAGAGTATTTGGAAAATCTTTGTTTTCAGGTGGTGTGTAACTTCCTTGGCATAAACGGAAGCTTCCAGATGATGCCTGCGTTCAACAGCGAACATTTCACCCTGAAAGGACGTCACCAAACCCCCCACACAGACCTGCCAGACCAATCATGTAAATTATTTCAAATGATCTTTTCTCTGGAATGCAAACCTACCGATTTCTCATTGCATTGCAGCAGTAATAATAATAATAATAATAGTAATAACATAGTTATTTAGCTCTTATTCAAAGTGACATAAGAGGGGGTATTTGAACCTGCCATCTCCTGACATGCAGTCCCACGCTCCAGTAGCAGTAACATCCATGACAGTGTGTGACGGCCTGCTCTTCTCCCCAAGCAGGCGGACTGGGGGTTTCGGCCATGGCTGGGATCATCGTGGGAGCCCTCCTCGGAACTGCCCTGCTCCTGGCATACTACTTCTTCAGGTGAGCAATCGCGACCGGGGTTCGAATCCCTCTCTCACACTTAACTTAAAATCTGTCCAATAAAAGCATGAAATATGCCCCTAAAACTGATATTAAAAAAATTGAACCACCTGAAAAACTCACCCGCCCCCCGTTGTTGATGTGCAGGAAGAACTACAGGATAACCATCGAGCGCCGAGCGCGCAGGGAGGAGTGTGACATCGGCAAGCACCGTCAGCTACGAGAAGACTCCATCAGATCAAATTTCTCCGCAGCGTAGACCACCATTTGCTCCTCACCTTCGCTCCAGCGAAGCACGTGTTGGAATGTCACCAAAGACTATTTAGAGGCTGTCAAAAGGAGTCCTTTTATTTAAAAGATACCATAGTTTTAATGTTTTTTTTTTTTCTTTGCTTTTTTTTTTCTTAAGATCGTCTTTTTATTTTTTATTTTTTTGACTTTCATAAACTCAGGAAAGTTGCATCAATCACACAGCACCACTTTGCATTGCATTTAATCTCTGTTAAAAGTCAAAGGTGTGTTACCTTCCTAATAGTCACAAACTCGCAATATTCTGGTTCAGAGATAAATGTATAATGAGTATTTGACCTGTGTATGAGGTGTTTAAAGGTTTGGTTCGTACAATTCATTGGTTCAGTTGGTTACTAGACGTTCTCTAAAGCCAGGTTGTCAGACAGACAAAGAATTGCACTCAAAGTTACAACTAATGTTCCTTGATTGAGAACCCTGTGATGTGCTTGAGCCACAGTACTAGAGCACACATGACATGCAGAGTTTAAATAAGGATCTTTTGAAAAGCCTTCAGCAGGTTTGTAACCTCAGCATGACTCACTCCTGCAGTCCTAGCTTCACACAGTCTGCACTGTTGCAGTGACACTACGGGCCCTGGACAGTCACATGTTTGATATTTTGGTTCTGTTTCCCAGCACTTTAGCATTTTAAACGATTAAACGTGTAACAATGGCTATGAGCCTAAAATGCTAAAGGGTTTAATCATCCAAATCATCAGATGAACAGCACTTTTTAGACATAATCCCTTCATTTCAGGGCCAATCGTCTGTTCCAGGAGTTTGTGTTGTTAGGTCATGATCACGTCTTCGTTCTAGCTTTCACTTTTGTCTTTGGAGTTAAAAAATATGAGACAGACAGCAGTGTCGATGCAAATCAACCTGACCATCACAAGGCCCAAAATGAAACACTAAATTAATCAGTGACATTGCTGGGCAAGCCAAAAAAACAGTTTGGTTTATCATTAACGAGAGAACAGTACCGGTGAGCTCAACTGTGGAAAAGAACTCTCTAGACCAAGTAAGACTATGTTAGCCAATGGCCAACGAATGTTGTCCGTTGTGAAAAAAAGTCTGGGAACAGCCAAACAGATCAGAAATACTCTTCTTGAAGAAGAATGCAACAGTGCAAACCTACTACTGAGAATTATTAACAACAACATAAACCCCAGAAATAAAACAGGGAACATGGAGACCAGATTGTAAGAGCTGTGGACATGAGACAGATGAAGTGGGTGAATGAGCAAAGTAAGGAGAACAGGATATCCTCACTACCATCTTAGCTGGGAAACGCGCGGGAGACGAGTTCTGGCACGCCTGGCCACTACTGGAGCTCTTTCCCTTGTTATCGATTATGTGAAGGCAAAAGAAGGAGGGATTATGAAGTTAACTAGATTTGTGTTTTGCTCAGTCACAAGCCTCACAATATACTGGATCACAGATCTCTGCAGAGAATAAGCAGTTTGAGGATAACTTTGTTGTACATAATGCTGAACCATCCAAGGACTTTCTGTGCCCTAAAATGCCATAAATGATTGATCCAATGTTTCAGAAAATACCCACGTTTAATAATGATAGTGTGCACGCTGCACTTTAACCCTGTTGAACTCAGAAGTGCGAGAACACAAAACCAAAATAACAAAACCTGAAAACTTCACTGTTCATCACAGATGGTGCTCACAGTAGCTTCAAAGTATTCCGGTGTTTAAACAACGTACGTGAGCACATGCTAAGCTGTGTTTAATCAAAGAGTTGTCAAGGAAGTTCTGAAGATTTGCACCAGATTACTAATTATAATGAGAGATTTCTAAGGAAAATCACACATTCTGTCTACAATGTAAATATGCACAGGATATAAAGGACATTTTCACTTAGTGCACTTAGACACTAAGTAGTCATGGACAGATAACTCTCTATATATCTCACCAAGAGTTTTTCAGTGCTCTTAGTCATTTGACAAAGTTCAATGTAGGGACACTATAGAATACTGTGGAGGAATCCACCTAGTATGTGTAAATTAGAGTTATATTTATGTATTTTAGTACAATAAAGGATAATTATTTTGTACATAGTTGATAGAGAACACCTTACCTACTAACAGTACAGTATTAGGCAAATGTTTGTGTAAACCTGTAATATGCCACGCTCATCCATCGTGTTGATAATTTGGTCTTATGCACAGCAGTATCTCATTATAACACGCTGTAGATACATTGAATTGTTTTTCAATTTCTTAAACTCTGTTTTGAGTCTGCCCTTTCATAACTCTCCACTATTCTCCCTGGTTTCTAAGCAACAACAATGTGTGATGAATTCATTTGAAATGCATAACCTGCTTGTCTCCCCTTAAACATTACTTGTCAATTGTAGTGCATTCATATCTGAAATATGGATCTAAGATAGTGACACAAACAAGAATAAAGCGTTCAGTGCTTTTATTAACTTATTTTGGCATTGAAAGAAAAATTATGTGGTAAGAAAATGTTTATGGAAAGTAAACTTTCTGGATTGATTTAACCATGTGTGTTATTCCAGGTTTATCTTTTTACGGTATTGTTATTATTATTAATCTAACTTGGACATTTCCTGCGTATGTTTCACGACACTAGCGATCGCATCCGATGAGAAATACTTTTTGTTAATGTTGTCAGTTGGGGAACAAAAATGGTTTAAAAGCTTGCTGGTGTTCCTGGCTCAGTAACCTGGCAGGGCCCACTGTGTTCAACACAAAGCCTCATGTACTCATTACAATGTATTCAGAGGTATCTGGCATGGTAGTGGTGAATGTGAGCACCAGCTACTTGTCTGAAGAGACAAGCTGGGGCAGCAGGACACGACCCTCTCTGTGGCCCACATACATCAGCCTGCCTATATGCCAGTTTGAAAAGCATTCCTTGGGTCAAAAACGTATATATATATATATTTTTTTGCTACTCTCAAGCAGCACGTCCCCTTAATAATGTTTTGCGATCTCAATTTGTTGTGGGCAAAAATGTTGTTGCAAAAAATGCATATGCAAGTTCATAGTATTTCTGGAATATATATGAGAATAAGGAACCTTTTTTCGTTTCTTTTTTGCTGGTATCTCAACCTTTAACCACTCGTGATACAAGACCACATTTTCACATGATCAGTTTGTATGATTTGAAAATCTCAATGGAGCTAGTGATAGGGTTAAAATGTGCTGATGTAACTGCACATACAATTATCTGCATATAATGTGATGTTATTTATTGATACCATTTTGTGGAAATGTAAAATTAGAGTGTTCATCCAACCCCTTGTGCTGTTGTGTAATATACTGTATTATTATCAGAAGTACATATTCTTTGGAAATATCTGCCTTTTACAAACATCTATTGCTTGATACATCTAGATTTTTTTTTTTTTCAAGACATGTATCTAATTTTAGATTACCAAATGCTTTTTTCCCCCAACCTTAAAGAAAGTCCTCTCAAATATATTTAGGTGATCTGTCTGTGCTGAGAAGGGAGGGCCAACAAACAGCTTAAATTCCTCATGGACCCCTGAGAGTCCGTGGGTAAACAGCTCTGAATGGCGAGGTTGCTGTGTGAACACTACCCTCTTTGCCAACACAAACCATGACTCATTGCTCTGTCCACCACAGTAAATACATCTTAGTCACTAGAAGCTGAATTAAATACATTTTCCTTGAAATTGGAATAAAACAAACAACCACATGATGCTGGATGAATTTGATAAACAGTATTGTAGTCCACCACACTGGTATTTCTTCTTCTATTCAATGGCATCATTTAGTGACTCACGGAAATGCTGTACACTTTCAAAACAGAGATAAATATTTTATTAATCTTGATTAACGATTAATCTACACTCAATAACCTATAATGACAAAGTAAAAAAACACGTCATATTAAATATTTTGCATAATTCTACTATTTTGAAAAAAGGTTTGGGGGTATTTTTTTATTCAGAGTTATCTTAGAATATCTAGAAAATTAAGAGTGTTTATCTTTTGCAAATCGTTTGCATGTGGTCTTTTACAGAATCCATATCAGCCAAGCTCATCTTGTGTTGATCCCATGCTTATCAGATGTCTCCGTGGAAACTTCCCAGGGTCTGATGTCTCCGTGGAAACCTCCCAGGGTCTGATGTCTCCGTGGAAACTTCCCAGGTGCTGAGGGGAGACAGATCCCGGGGAGCTTTGAGGAAAAACTAAAATTATGTTTTGGTTGTTATGGTTACACAAATACTAGATAGTTCAGACCAGCACTCACCAGTTGACACCCTCTTTACCTTTGGGCTTGCCACAGCAGCACTTAGTAACAGCAAACCCACGTTGAAGTGATGTCACTGTTCACAATTACTTCCATCAATTACTTCTATAGTCATCCCTAAAAGCCAGTAAAACTGAATTGTGAAAGTGTTGCAGGGACACTTGAAAGCGCGTCACATCCTTCATTGAAAACAGCTTTGCACAAAGTAGAAGTTTCACATGACTGGACCTCAACCCCTCCAATTGTAATTATTAACCTGTGACTAATACATACTATAACTACGTCTGCTCTATAGACTTATAAGGTGTTGCAACTCCTGAATCCTTTTATATGTCCTACCTGACTAACCTTTAAAGCAGATAACTACAAATCACAGTCGAAATTGCTGTGTCCAAAAGTCAGATCAATGGAAATTCCAAGACCTATAAAAAACAAAGGCAATTCAGAATCGCTGCCTTCTATTTCACATCTGGCAATGGGAACCCCAGTGGAAAAATTCCTTAGATTCTTTTTAATTAAAGGGCTGCAAAGCTATAAGGTACAACCTGTGAGCTGGATTCAGCCTGCGAGCATCCCTACTGAAAGGATTCAGCCTGCAAGCAGCCTTGCTGAAAGCCTGGTAAGGGTTAGGCTAACCCTAAAGGGAGAACAGCGAGCTGGCTGGCTACTGACCTGACCTGTTTTACATTCTTGGCCCCAAATTGCATTGTGTGTCTTTCAACAGGGGACATTATTGTACTTTCTAGTGGACTGTTTTACGAGTTTGTGAGTGAATGTCCACTTTACAGCCTTGGCATTTCTTTAAAAGAAACACATGATACAGTAACAACATCAAATACTTGACTCAACTGTTGACTTAACAGTTAATATGTTATTGCACAGTGCACGTGCACTGTGCATGTGCACAGTGCTATTGATGAAGATGACGATACCAGTTGATTGAACCCATGCTTCCTGCCTGGTGCTTGGATGTATTTTCAACAAAAAAATAATCTGTTACTTAGATGTGCAAACCATGAGGCCTACGTCTTCCTATCATGGACTTTACTAACTCCAGTTCTGCTGGGAGAAGCAAGCAGTTTAATTGTCCATTTGGTTTTATACATATATACAGTACCAGTCAAAAGTTTGGACACATTTTCCCATGGAAAGTGTACTTTAAGTCAGGTTGGCCTCCCTCACAGAATTTGATGAGATCTTCAATAGGATCCTTTTCTTAACCCTTGTGTTATCTTCGGGTCATTCTGACCCATCAGTCATTGTGACCCACCGTCGTATTGCGACAACTTTACCGCAAACAAAAACAAAGTGAAGCATTTTATTTTAACCGTCGGGCTGTCTCAGACCCCCCACACTGTGAAGGTTAAAATAAAATTATTTTTATTTGTTTTTGTATTGGGTAAAATTGGGTAAACACAACGATGGTTCGTTATGAACCTTTGGGTCATGTGACCCGAAGGCAGCACAAGGGTTAAAACCCCAATGAGCGTAGCACTGCTCTCCATGTGAGGAAATACAATTTCATGTCTGACAGTGGTGAATCTCTGAGGACCTAAAATAAACAATTAATTTGAAAAGTGATAAAGGTATTGTTGGAAATTCCATCTTCCCTAATGCAAATCATTATCTTTTGTTACATATCCTTGTAAAATAACATTGAGGGGTAGATTGCAAACTTTGCCCCTCTCTGAAAATAAACGAAGGAGAAAGGAATTTAAAACATAGTTGCTACATATATCGGTTTTCTATCTAGATGAGTTAAGTGCTCTAGACTTTTACTGGAAAGCTATATTAAACATATTTATTGACTAGTGTTTTAGGAGTACAATATAGTGTGTTTAACTCTTGTGCTGCCTTCGGGTCACATGACCCAAAGGTTCATAACGAACCATCCTTGTGTTTACCCAATTTTACCCAATACAAAAACAAATACAAATAATTTTATTTTAACCTTCGCAATGTGGGGGGTCTGAGACAGCCCAACGGTTAAAAGAAAATGCTTCACTTTGTTTTTGTATGCGGTAAAGTTGTCGCAATACGACGGTGGGTCACAATGACTGATAGGTCAGAATGACCCGAAGATAACACAAGGGTTAAAATGTTGTTTACCTTGGTCTACAGCCAAAAGTCACATTTTGGTAACTCTATAGGTGCAATATTGTGTTGCAGTGCCAAACTACAGGAACTACAAGAAGCTTTGAAAAAAGACAGCAGGAACTTCCACTGAGGTGAGGACAGCAAAGCCTCACATCAGGACACACAGTCTTTATCAAATCTATAACACTGCAAGAAAGGACGACTGCAGCCAACATTGGAAAAAGAACTGATTCCTTATACATTTTCACCTGAAAACTATTTAAATGAATTTAAATGAATCAGTGCAGTTTGGCTTTGTTTCCAGTCCTTCACAGAGAAAAATAAAACAGAAGAATTCCTTTTAACTTATTATGCAGTTGCATGTGATGTGAGGTAAACAGACGTCCCTGCGATTGGCATCAGTGTTGTTCCAAACATCCCAGAAGCAGCCAATCAGCTTTAGTCTCAACAAAGTCAGACATTACCCTTATCCTCTCCAAATGTCTTCACAGCACAGTGTACTGACCACAGCCTGCGTGTGGCCGGGGTTTCATCCCTCTGCGTGACGTCAGAGATCCTTTATCAGTCAGAATTCTCACCCTCCAGACCCGAGCCGGCTGCTCTCTCTCAGGCTTCCATCCTTCCTGCTCTCAAACTTCCACCTCATTAGTCCCCTTCCAGGGAGATCCATATATTTGGACTCCGCGTTAGCATTGGACATACGACCACTGTTGGATGACGTTGCAATTAAATAAATAAAAAACACAGGAATATGATTTTATTGATTTATACATGTAAAATAGATGTTGTGTAGTCGTCTGTGTATTGTATGAACTAGCAGTTTGTTGATATTTTCTTTACTGTCGCTTTAATGTTGTTGTTTGTCTTTCATAGTGAAATGCATGGTAGCCTGTCAGAAATTAAACTACATGACCCATTCTGGAAAACCTGTTGAAATAATAGATTACCTATCCTCTTTTGTCGGACCAAATGTCTTATACATGGTCATTTGTTTTATAGTCACAGTAGCTAATGATTTGAGGCGATTGAAGTCATTAAATGGCCCCGTTCAGGACAGTGACCTGTAGCAGGGAGACTGAGTTCTTGGCTTTCATTCCTCTGTACAGACATGGTTGCCCCAAACATCTAGTTTAGCAAAACAATCTGTGTAAGACGCAGGGTTTACAGTATATTTGTTTTTGGCAAAGTACAGTAAACAATAGCAAGCAGGTTGAAATTGACTAGGCCTGTTTCCACTCCTATACGGAAAAGAAAAAAAAACTAAATTTAAACGTTTACACAGTGTCATTTTACAACATTGTACAGCAGGTAGCGTGAAAGTACATCAGAAGTCACCAGCTTGTGCAAATAAATCAAAATGACAGTTTGTGATTGTGTTTACATTAATAACTCCTTAATACACCATGGATGAATACACATTCTCAGTTTGGGGCTCTGCTCCCCTGAAAATAAAACATATAAAAACCGAAGGCCCTCGGTACATTAGTAAAGGAAACAGTTGTACTTCAATTTGGCTTCGCGCTAGGAAGACTGAAAGGATCTGGATGTCTGTCAAACCACAGAGGTTCTTAGCTGTGTTTCCCATCCCTGAAGTCAGTCCAGCACAGAACCAGGAACTGGAGATACTTTGAGAAGGAAGAGCCACAAGAGGCTTGTTTGTAGTGAATGATCCTTCGAAGGAAAACCTGATCCCTCAGAGCCACAAGATTGGGAAGGATTTATAAAAAAAACATGACTGGAGGTGTGCTGCATATATGAGATGTTTCATATGTCTCTAGAGCATCACCATCATATCAAGTCATGGTTGAGAAGCTGGTTCATCCTGGTGTTTTCCTTCACATGAAGAGATGAGATGTTTTAGCAAGATTCATTTTTCTTTCTTGATTTATATGAATTCTGAAAACTGAAAATAATCCTGCTAGTTTTTCACCTTTATAATTACTGTCTGATACAGAACTTGTTCATTAATAAGGATTGTAGCATTAGTCCGTTTTTACATTATGTGACATCTGTGATGGCTTTTCAAAGATAGAGAACTTTGGACAAGCAAAGGAAAACGTCATATATTATTGGATGATGATTGGATTTGTGTATTCATGTTTTGAGGAGACCAGAGTGTCTAGTGCTCTCAGCTGTGGCTGTTTTTGAACTCTAAAACTTTCTCCATATTATGATCCTGATTCTGGAGTAGGTACAACCACTTCTGCGTCAGACTGTATTGCGCTCAGGTCTTTTGAGAGGACATGCCTTTCATCCAAGAGAGCTCTTAAAGGGCAGCCTGCAGGGACAAACCTTACTTTAACATCTAAACCAAATAACGTGACTTAAAAACTGTGTTATGGGATGTTAATCTTCAAAAGCACTCTGGCTATACGACTGTGAGTGACCCACCCTGTTTTATAGCCAGTCTGTATTTTGTAGATTGAAGTTCTGAGGTCTGAAGTCAGTGTGGAAGGTTTACCTGATGCATTCCCATCATGACCGTGGTTTGGATTTTATTAAAACTGCATGCGGAGTCAGGGCCCTTCAGTGTTCTCAATTATTAATATTTATAGCAGGATAGGATCTTACCTCAGCACTGGCCCGCTTTTAATAGCATGCAAACTAGCAGAGGTCCAAAGTAACAAAAAAAAAACTAACAAGACCTTGATTTATTTCTTTTCAGATCAGTTTAATCACTTTATTTACCTTTGTGATCTTCTTTCATTCTGCATACACTCAGTCAGACCTCATGTTGCCTTTGTATTCTAGTCCTTATACTTTCAAAAGCTTTTTGGAACTGGTTAACATAAATCACAACCTCATTTAGCTTGGAACCCTAAGTGTAGTTTCTCCCTTTTCATTACATTCAACGATATGAGATCTCATTATCAGGCTATTTGTCTGTCTTGATCATTCAGTATAGTATACGGTATGTTATGTGTTGATGCGTCATCACCACCATCCTTTTGTTTTGACTGATCATTCAATCTGATTTTCCAGAAGTGTCATTGCTAAGCCAAACTTAACCACATGAGCGAAATTGAGTGAAAAGTTCAGTTTAATTGTGGCTAAAGTAAGCAAATTATACATTAATCACACCCGACAATACATTTAAAGTGAGATGTAGATGATTAAGAGTTAAAAGAGACTAATGTTCCAGAGTGGTGAATCACCTCAGGAATGACTGTGCTGTGATTATAGCTGGCTGGATTTCATCAATGTAATTTTTGTAGATGCATGATCAAATATAAAAGTCCAGACAGATGAAAGCAGGTCTGTGCATGATTCTAGTGAGGCATTCATCATCTGGTCACCACAATAAATGTCAACAGTACTTCCATGTAAACAGCCATAGCTGATATAGGTATTGTATACTGTTGCTTTGTGAAATGTGGTTTGTCAAAGCATCACTGTAAGACATATTTGACTAACTCCATATTTTTTCTTTGTAAATGGGTAATGGTGTAGGCTGTATTGATGCCATGTTCGCTCTTTGTACTCAGAAAGCAGTCCTTGGTCAAAGTCAACAATCATCTTTAATTACACAGTATATAATAGCAATGTGACATTTTGAATGTCTTCCCCTCAACACCAATTTATTTGGCTAATCCTGCCGCCATCTGTGGCTCCAGATTAGAAAGTTAGAACCTTCTGTGTCCTTGGTCGCAGGCTATTCTAACCAACAATTAAATCAAAACAATCTGAGTTTATTTCTGTATGACGTGCATCTCCGTCAGAAAGATTTTGTGGTGGTATTTAAATGTCCTTTGTTTAAACATTTATGGCATTTTTCACATTTTAAGTGGAGTTTTGCCTGCTGCTCTCCTTATGTTGGAGATATGTGTTTCATTAGCCTTTTTAATAATCAGTTTCTTAACAACAGACAACAAAGGTTATCATAGGTTACATTTTTTGTCAAAGTTCAGGTTAATGTAGTGTGACATGTTAATCAATTCCAGTGAACTGTGCAACATGCAACTTTACAGACACACCAAACTATTTCTGACCTTTGAAATAGTGTAACTGAACACCTTCTCACCTGGTCAGCTGAATACTAGTTTGCATTGTAAATAACAGATTACTTGTTTGGATTGAGTTTCTTAGATGTTTAGTGCATCAATTCTTTAAAATCTTAAATAACAACTGAACATAAAAAAATATATAGACACTAGCTGCAGTTAAAACAATACAATAATTGTCTCATGCAAACTTTGCTTTACTTTCAGGCTTTTTGACTAATGTAGATGAAAAAAAAATCAGAAAAGGCTTAAACATAAACAGGAGACCAATGTTTATCTCTCCACCCAAGGGGCCACACCCTGCAGTAGGAAACGTAATACTGGAACAATTGTATACAACTTTTTTTGTGGCTGGGGACAGGTATTGTGGTGGTGCATGTACCCCTTTTCACAAAATAATGATTCTACTTTGTTTTGTTTCCATTCCCTGCCCGCTGACGGTGGACGCTGTTCAAAATCCGTGTTTCCATTTCGTGTGGCACCCAGCCCTTTCATGAGGTTTCAGTTTGTGAACTAAACGGTTTATTTTATATTTTCTTGGATTAGTTTACTTCAATTACTCATTCCTACCCTTGTCAGAAGTGTCTCAGATGCACATATTATTGTGTCTCACGGACAGATGTGCCCTAAAGACACCATTGTGTTCAGTAAGACTCAGAGAACATTCACACGCACATGCGTGCGCATACCAACTGTCATCCTCTCAATCGGGCGTTCGTCAATAATGGCTTTTGTACCAAAATGAAAGAGACACGCTTCACAGCCCGGTAGGAACATGCCAAAGGGAGGTTTCATTCCGTGAGATCCTTAACCTATTTCCGAACGCTACCAGCCAGTCTGAATGAACCCTGTGAGGTAAGGGTTTAGCAGAAGCAGCCATATCAGGCTGAACATTTGCAGCCAGTTAAGTGTGTATGGATGCGTGTGCACATGGACAGTATGTGTGAATCGCAAAAGAACCAATGTGGTTTTGATTCACACTGCGCTGCTGAACGGGGAATGTCTGGGCCTAACCATCGGCTCGTACAATAACATACTCACAGACCTTCTTCGCGTGCAATCCCAATTCAAGTTAAATGTCATAAATATGGGCTGAGGCTTTGGGAGGGGAGGTTATTAGCTTTGTTTTGTCATAAGACCCATCCTCCCCATTTCTTATTTTTAGTGTGCTTGTGTGCTTTGCCAGTTTCATATTTTGACATGTTCTTTTCAAGCACAAGCCGCATGGTAGAACGTACATGTGTTAAACTTTCATTTAATTACATTTCAAAGGGCCAGAAATTAAACAAAAATAAAAATAAACACAGATCTTGGAAACCAGGATATTTAAGTTGATGGTAGCCACACCTAGTTCACAGGGAAAGGAAATATCCAACTTCCAAATGTCTCAGAGTCAATGGTCCAAATCCTTACAGAGAAAAGCTTCCACAGCTTTGATCTTCATGCAGACGTCCAGATATCAGTGTCAGGGTATGCAGGACATTCTGTCACCTTTAAACACAGAAGAATAACAAAGCTTTGATGGGCGGATATGAAGTCAAACACACTGGATTCAGACAGGTCGTTTGGACTGCTAGGGAATGACAAACCTTTTTAAAGTAGTTGAGTTGAGCAGCACAGTTTGGGACGGATGCTGTTCAGCGAGCCTGAAGACTGGATGGATGGATGGACCTTAGGTGAGCAAGCAGACACACACCCACAGACACGGTCACCAGCGTATGGTTCAGCAGTACTGCTCTTTTGTCCGAGGCACCCTTCGATATCGTGTCTCTAACGGCAGAGCAGCTCCCTTTGTCTGCTCACAAAGAAAGAACAGTATTAAACGTCCCTCTTTAACGCCGGGCTCAACTCTAGCATATTAGTCTGGAGTAGGAATTCCGTCTGAACCAGAGCAGGTGCATTTTCCAAGGAAAAACCTGTCTGCCCGTCTAATTTACACCGCGATGTGTGCGCCAGATGTTTCCTGCCTTTTCATCATGGTATGCACGGAACAGTCAAATCCCCTCATATCAAAAGTGGGATCTCAGAATTCAGGAAGCAAGAAAGAGAGCTTGCTGCCGACCCGCACTCTGATAGTGGTAACTCTAGCCGCGGTCTCGCAGAAAGATTGGTCCTGGCCAGTATGTGGGGCACACCTCGCTCCCCTGGGCCCATGTGTGTGGGCCTGCGAGGAGCAGACCTCGACGCAGGCATTCCTGTGATCAGCCGGCTTACAGTCTGCTGTTGGGACTCAACAGGAATCACACACAGGGAAAATGTCCCACTTCTGTTTTCAATAGCGAAATGCAGCGCTAATTCCATTGCATGAGGGGAAGTCAGGGGTGAATATTTCCAAGGTTTGGGTGACAGACAGACTGGGTGGGGTTAATGCTCCAGTTATCCTGTCTGTCTTGCTGGCTCGTTCGCAGGCTCAAGGTTACGTTCTGGGCGTCTGCATTCAAAAGAGGGCGTGCTTCGCCCTGGTACAGTAGCTCACAGGATAGGTGTGGATACCATGTCGGCAGCTGAAACATTACCACAGCGGCCTGGGTTTGAATCCAGCCTGGGCGCTTTGCTGCATGTCTTCCCCTCACTCTCTCTCCCTGCCTTTCCTGTCACACTTCACTTACAAACCAATAAATCATGAAAAATATCTCAAATATCTCAAAAGAAAACTTAAAAAAGGTCTGCTGGTGAGTGAGGACTGAGTTTAGGTGTAGCGTTGCTGTCTAAAGGGTTAGGTTCACACCTGAGAGAGAGTCAAAGGTCAAAGGGGAGGTTGTTCCTGCAGGGTATTCCCCCTTAGGTACCTCAGGTGTGAGCTGTGTCTGAAGACTGATGACCATTTCAATCCAGACCACCGATAACAAATAACGACTAATCAGGAATGAACTTGTATGGTTTGCCATGGCAACATAGAATGGACTTGTATGGTTTGCCATGGCAACATAGAATGGACATGGATTTGAAAGATACAACAACAATAACCATGCGAATATCGTCAATATTTTACAACTGGTCTCCTCATAGTGGTAAGTACACACTTTTTAGTGTTAATGACAGACAGTAAAACTGTCACCTGCTGTGGTGCTCTTAAAACGATCTGTCCCACTCTGATTATCTCCACCTCCAGTACAGTACAGTTCTGGTTGTGTTCAGATCTGATTAACCTAGTACAGCTCTGGTTATAGTCCAGCGCTCATGAATATCTACATTCAGAGCTACTGGTATGTGACAAGAGTGTTTGAAACAAAGTGAACAATTCCCAAACCTGGTATGGACGTATGAAAAGCACATCTTGAAAGGATCTTCCGTGCTTCTGTGTGGTCTGACCGAGGCCTGCTTCACATAGAAGAACCAAGCATCGTAAGGTCAAACAAACTCCATCATGTAACCACTGCAAGTGCCTGAATTTGAGACAACCAGGAATGTGGAATTCCGTGCATGTGCAGAAATCAGTTATTAATCGTTCCAGCATTCTCAGCTATGGGATTGCAACAAGAAAATATGTCATCAGCAGGGGTATTCTAGGAATGTCACCTATGTGTCGTAACACTTTTGAGAAGTCCTGGTATTTACTAAAAGCTATACAGGTTAGCACTTCTGCTAAATGCAATGATCATTCTCGGGCCAAAACTCGAAGTTAAACTGACTTGGAACCATTTTAGATTTCTGTTGTTGAAATATTCTGCAAAATAGAAAAAGGAAGTTGGTGAAGAGCAATGGCCAGTGTGCCCTCTTGTCTGAGATAGACCACAACTTGCGCAATAGATGGATGGATTTGCATATCCCTCACCCTCCCTCCCTCCGCCACCACATCGGCCTTGTTTAAATATTTACACAAATCAGCAGGACTCACACATTCAGTGAGAAATGTGGCCCAAACACCTTAACCCTCCCTGCCAGCTCCCCCACCCCTCCCCCCCCTCCCCCCCCTCCCCCCCCCCACCCCTCCCCCCCCCCTCCCCCCCCCTCCCCCCCCCCCCACCCGTCAGCCTACACGGTACACACACTTATCCTGTGAGCGACCAGGATCCATCTTTTTTGATCTTTCCATGTTAGGATACTCCCTCCTCCTTGTTACTTGTTCACCTTTGTTACCCAACAAAGGATCTTCCCTTTCTGGGCCTCAGCGTACAGTTTAATCAACACAGGAAATGTTGCTTTCCACTCTAATCGACTCAATTGCTTTACAGCTTCTACTTAATATGAGTCACGTTTTATTTATGAAAGGGGCTAACTGGAAGCCAGCCCTTCAGACTTCCAATCTGCGGCAAATCATTGACAAGCTTTATTAACTCCATATGGGGAACTGAGTTGATTGAAGAAGCACTGGAAGGATCTGACAGCGGCTACATGCATCAGGCCTTTGGGAGGAAGGCAACCATTCAAACTGTGATTGAAGCTGCAATTTGCATCCTATCTCAAACCCGCGTGTCTATTTTCAAAGAAACTATAAATAATACAGACACTTCTCATTTGCTATGTATGTTTGAAGACTATGATTCATTCTAGGAGGCAGACTGAGAACTAATCGCAGGAGTGTTTTGATTAGGTATGACTGCTGTGGAGGGTCTAAAAGTACAATCTTTGTCTTCATAATCATGTGTATTTTCAGAATTTCTCTGTTTGAAATCAAAGTTAAAAAGTTGAGCGTGTATTGATGTAAAACAGGCACTATATTACAAATATGGAAACTTGTGTATCATGTCACACCATTGAAAGACCATTCCTTATTCCTCAACTATACACAGATGGTCTCAATGTAGATGACAAATTATTCTCCAAAATCTTCTCGCCTAACTGAAATATGAACAGCAAATGTTTCAACCTCTTTTACGCTTGGATAACATATTAGGGTGTTCCTATGGTAGTCAGCCTGTGTGTATCTGTCTGTCTGCGAAAAGAACATCAGAAACATATTAAACACATGCTGTCCAGATCTGGAGTTTACTGTGGGCCAACCTGGGTCAAGGATAAATGGTTGTTAAATAATGAGCTAAGCTATCTATCATTCCAAGCTTGTTTCAGATCTCATGCAAGGGTGCGGTTATCAATGATGCCAACCTAGAGTTGGCAGTGCGCCTGAATATCTCATGAACAGAATATATCTCTTGAATGTATTTTGTAAAAAAAAAAAAAAAAAATACAAAAAGTACCAAAACTACTGTTTACACAACAGATCGGTGATAATAGCTTGACATAATTGACTGCCTCTGGTTACATTTTGTGTGCTTTGATCCATTTAATCGCTCATATTCTAAACATTCTGTTTTTGTACAATATATTCTCATTTACTTATTGTATTATATCTTTAGGTTCCAGTCATCTGAGCCATGAAGTTTAAAAGGAAACATTCTGGAGACTCAAGCGATAGCCGAGAGAACAGCATCTCTAAAAACCATTTATAGGTGCCATGTCCTCACAGTGACGTCCGAAACCTGTGTCTTTTTTCCTTGATGTGCAGGAAGGGGAATTGGGATTGCTTTGAAAAGCACTTCATTGCACCTGCACTGGCCAGACACATTTCCGGCCACAAATGTGACATTTGTACAGATGTGAGCATTGAGAAACAGATGTCAAAATATGCAGCGAGGCCCTTGTCATGCCAAACGCCGTACCAGGGAATATGCCTCAGTCTATTTCCTGTACCTTGGTCTCGAAAAAGAAGAAATAACTACCATTCCTTTCATCCAGACGTAAAAACCAAGAAACAAATGATTTAATGGATTGAAACGTTAATGGGCAATACCCATGCCAGCTGTCAGCATGTTTGATGGCTTGAGAAGTGTGGTAGTTTGGGAAGTTTTTGGTCAGACTAGTCTTGTTGAAAATAGGGTCAGCTTACTCTTTCAGCTAATTTGAAAACACCACCAGTTGTGAACTTTTCAGTTTCTCAGACAACTGCCAGAGCCTTTCAAGTGTTTTAATATAAATCCCCGTCTTCAGTTGTTCCGCAGTGGCACAGTGTTGCAGGTCAGGCCAGCGTTCGTATTGAAGGAGCTGCGGGGATAGCATCCGTGTGGCTTTGGAACGCAATCCAATCAGAACAATCTCAACACTGACCCTGTGGTTTACATCAGTGTCTGGGCAGACCACAGACAACACTGGCAGTTAACCCTCTTATCCCCTGCCAAAAAATCAAGTGAAGCATTCTACAATTAGTGTGAATTCCCTCGGAGGCACACTGGAGATGAGTAATAGAACGTACATTTCCACCAATTGCCAGACCATTCCCTCCAAAGGAAAAACCATCTTGCAAAGATTAGGGGTGTTTTATAATCGTGTCATGTGATGATCCTCCAGCACCTCACAGACCTGGTCCACTGGGACCTGCTTTGGCTCCACAGGGCTGGTAGCCGCTTCATTACACACTTTCTGGGGGAACTTACCTATGCTTTTGCTTAGACAGAAACTCTGGTAAAACTGCATGCGTGTTTATATCAAAACCCTGTAACAATAATGAGCATTTACCTTTAGTCATTTAGCAGACGCTCTTATTCAGAGCGACTTACAGTAAGTACAGGGACATTCTCCCCGAAGCAAGTAGGGTGAAGTGCCTTGCCCAAGGACACAACGTCATTTTGCACAGCCGGGAATCGAACCAGCAACCTTCAGATTACAAGCCCAATTCCGCTCAGCCACCTGACTCCCCACATGATATTGAATGTGAGAAAAACTCGTTATTTTCAAAGATATATGTACGGCCATTTTTCCTGCTGTATTGGACAGTTTAAGTGAAGTGTGACGCGTGCTTATCCGGTGAGCTACAGAGGTGCCCTAGAATCTCAGCCTGTTAAAGACGACAGTCCTGCACTCGTAGAGGCTACGAGAAAACCAACAGGAAAAAACACCTGGTCTCACATGAACAAACAGCTCTAAAAGTGCATTGTTGGCACAAATTTGCGTTTCACATGCTGTCAGAAGGGTGTCACAATAGGATCACATGAAGAGACATATTACCCACAGGAGGTGGGGGGGGGTGTTTACAGTGTTAATCTGTAAGTGCATCAAGAACTGGGGGACATGGGGTGGGGGCCGACGTTCCCACATGTTCTTCCCAGAGTCAGAATGTCAACACCAGGACAGGGTTTCTCATTTCCTTGCACTTAACATCTCAACAAGGGGGTGAAGAAATGGGAAAGACCAGCATTCTGAGGCCTTATCAGCGATTGCTTCCTGATTTGTGGGGGCAGTAAACAAACACGTCTTTAGCCAATCGGATGTGAGCCTGCGTTGTCATTAGTCAACAATGTAAGAAGCGCGGTGAAAAGAATCACACAACCCAGAGCCCGAAGAATCACACAACCCAGAGCCCAAAGAATCACACAACCCAGAGCCCAAAGAATCACACAACCCAGAGCCCAAAGAATCACACAACCCAGAGCCCGAGGGTTACCCCAAACCTCCTTTTCAGTGTTACACAATCAGTCATCCATCAATCCGTCTCTTTCTGGTTTCCTTGTGGAAGCTTTTTCGCTCAGCATCCTGCCCGCATGGAAGCTATGACTGGATACCAAGGCTGATAACCAAATGTAATAATAAAGGTCCTTCAGAAAAACACAGGTAAGTTGATCGGCACATCTAATAAAAACACACGTGGTATGTGAAGAGGACTGACCGAGGTAAACTGTGAGCTGAGGTGCCTGAGTCCTGCAGGGTCTCCCAGCTGCAGAGGGTGCACGGAGGCCTGTGAGCTGAGGTATATATAGGGAGTCAGGTGGCTGAGCGGTGAGGGAATCGGGCTAGTGATCCGAAGGTTGCCAGTTCGATTCCCGGCCGTGCCAACTGACGTTGTGTCCTTGGGCAAGGCACTTCACCCTACTTGCCTCGGGGGGAATGTCCCTGTACTTACTGTAAGTCACTCTGGATAAGAGCATCTGCTAAATGACTACATGTAAATGTAAATGTACCTGAGTCCTGCAGGGTCTCCCAGCTGCAGAGGGTGCAGGGAGGCCTGTGAGCTGAGTTGAGCCCTGACTGGACTCAGACTAGCACACAGGGAAGAATCATCCAGACCTTAAAGAGGTTCAGTGAGAAATGAATTTATTCTCATCTCGACAAAAACATGTTGACATGTGCTAAGATGAGATGGTTTGTATTTATAACGTGTACAGTTATTGACCACAACAATTGTAAAGGGGAAATCATGGCAACGTGTTATACTATAGTGCGTTATCCAGCACCATGAACAAAAACACATCAAACAGGCCCTTATCTGGTGTTTTAGTCGAATTTGTACAGCCGACAAAGTATGATATAGGTTTCTTTTAAACAAAAGAATCCAAATTTCAAGTGGGGAAAATGCTTGGCCTCCACAACAATACTCAGCATCAACCCTCTCCTCTATCAACCCTCTCCTCTATCAACCCTCCCTTTATCAACCCTCTCCTCTATCAACCCTCTCCTCTATCAACCCTTCCTCTATCAACCCTCCCTCTATCGACCCTCTCCTCTATCAACCCTCTCCTCTATCAACCCTCCCTCTATCAACCCTCCCCTCTATCGACCCTCTCCTCTATCAACCCTCTCCTCTATCAACCCTCTCCTCTATCAACCCTCTCCTCTATCAACCCTCTCCTCTATCAACCCTCTCCTCTATCACCCCTCTCCTCTATCAACCCTCCCTCTATCAACCCTCTCCTCAGGCCTCAGGGCAACAGGCCTCTTCATCAGGCCTCTCCAAACAGCAGATGTTAAGACCATTTAAATTACATTTTCAGACAACAAAATCCAACTCATCACTCTGGCCCTCCTGTTTCAACTTGAATTGTAAATCTAGTGCACTGTGGCTTGTTAAAAAGATTAGCAGATCTTTAAGGTGTTGCTTTAATTCCTAGAATTTCAATCACCTGTCAGACAGATTCTAGAAAGCCACTGTGTTTGTGCGATTTCCTGGAAATGTCTTGAAAGGAAGAATTTGCCATGACAGACCTCACCTGTAAGACCAACAGAGTGCGACCATTCTCGTCAAAGATTAAGTGTCTCAGAAATGTTGATGGTACATGCCTTTGGAAAATATCAACACAACCTTTTCAGACGTTTTGTTTCAGATTTAAAATGTAAATGTACAGCACAGGGAGAATTTGAACCTGCAACCTCTTGAACTGCAGTCAACTACTCTAGCCACTAAGATCTACTCTCCCCCATCCAGGAGTACCCCACCCAGGCTACTTGTTCTTATTCCCCATAACTGCCCCTTTACAGACCAGTTCAAGCCAGTTTATACTGCAGAATCTCATGGACATTGTCTCACATGAGATCCTCATTCCCTTCTTTGATTTTTTACCGTCTAATGTCTTTGGAGGGATCATGGAGACTATCTGGCTAGTTTGTTCACTATTGTAAATAGCTCGCTGTCTACCGGATGCAAACCTCATTATTTTAATCACAGCAGCATACAGTCTGTTCTACAGAAACAGAACATGGACCCATTCATTATGAGCAGTTACAGGACAATTTACTTTGACCTTTTTATTTCCAACATTTGTCCAGAACATAGTCTCAACGTAGGTTCTATAGGTAATGGAAAGAACATGTCATTCTGGTTTTCAGCAGCAACATAACACAAACTGTTCTCTTTCAAGTAAAACATTTAAATGAATGCTGACGCTGGCACATTTTTGGTTTTTGGTTTCTCTTGATCTCTGGTTCAGCATTGATCTAGGAAATTCTAAGATTGATTAAGGCGGTGTACTGTATCTCTGAGAAGTAGCATGAGTCTCATTCTACTTACTAAACAGGAAATGTTTACATTCTCTGTTGAACCTTCAACCTTGGGGTGGGGGGGGAACGGGGGGGCAGGACGCACAGATTTTGGGAGCCACTTGGTTGGCTTTAGAAGGCTGTGGACAGGGAATGGAAGCTCCTATTGGGTCAAATGAGGTGTCAATCGAAAGGTCAGAGTGCAGTGGCCATTTTGACTGGTCTTCAGTCGGCAAAGTCAGAATGATGCAACAAGAGATCATGGCTATTGATGGGTGTAATACATTGTTTTGGACGAAATACTTGGTTAGATAGTTTGGACCTTTGGGAATGTAACCAGACCATGGTTGGGGGGATGCTTTGCATAACTGGACAGCTCTGAGTCTTGTTAGGTGAGTAGTCTCTGTTTGGTGACTGGACAAAGACGTTGACTGTACTTGCTGTTGAGACTCGATCTTGAAATAATTTATATCAATAGGAGCACAAGAATCGTAGCTTTCCAACAATATATGGAATGATGTGTAGCAGTCTAAAAATATTATTTTGGTGGGTGGGGGGCGATTTAATACTTAACAAGCTACAACTCACCAGCAGGCTGTAGGATCGTTGTCTGGTTTATTTAAAGCACATTATTCTAGTCTTTCCTTTGACTTTTCTAATAACGGTTTTGCTTTTTTGTAATACATATAGAGCGCTTTGTAACATTGTTTGGAAGTACTCTACATCCCTGGTGATCACTGCCTCAAATGTCTCCATTTGTGCGACTATTGTGTTCTTCTGACCAGCACTCAGTATTTGACATCTTATAAACCTGAAAATGTGAAATTATGCCTCAATAGTTCATCAACAAAACCCAGCTGGCCCATCAATAAAAACAGCTGCACAAGCCAGTTGAGCAGCTGGGGAGAATATTAATTTGAAAGTCTATCTTTTGGAATAACAAGCAGGATAAAGACAGGGGTAATTCTGCAGGTGTTTGGAATATGTACACACAAACACCACTCCACATTTATGTTTAATTTACTGCCTTTGCCTGATGTTGGAGCACCCAAACCTGCTCTCATTCAGAATGAATGCTGCTGTTCCAGGAACTGTAGAGATGCCCCAAAACCCCTGTGCTCTACTCAACCCTGATGAATGTGCTCTCCCCTTTCCCACTCTATCACTCCTCTCCGTTCTCTTTTCTCTCCCTCTCTCTCTCCCTTGCTCTCTCTCTCCCTCTCTCTCCCTCCTCTCTTCTCGCTCCTCTCTCCCTCTCTCCCTACCTCTCTCTCTTTCTCCTTATCCCAGAGTTGCTCCTCACAGTTTTAGGAAAGTTTGAGTGTTTACTGAGAGGTGGTGAAATTGAATCCTCTTAAATCTCCCGATGTTATTTACAAAGCCTAAGAACCTCCTAAATCTTAGCAATCACTAATGTTTTCACAGATATAGGCCTAAAAGATGACAGACTTATTGCCTGGTTGAAAAGTCTGTACCTGATATTTTTGATGGAGGAATTTCTGAGGGAGTAGCGTCTTGGTGATGTTTTTACCTGATGACACATCATCAGGACACATTTAGAATGTGTTCCAAGGGTGTGTTCTGAATACTGTTGACAACCATTTTTCTGCAATGGAAACAACTTTACATCTAAAAATATGTTTTGTTCAAAATGGTGCAAAACAAAAAAAAAGCTGGAGAGTGGGAAGAAATAATATTAAATAATTCTGTTGTTCAGTCTGCGGTATTACTCTCTATATTATTGATGAGCTGCATTGGTTCAATGGATTGCTGACCATTTCATTACAGGTCAAAAACCTAGAGAATAATGGTTTAAATTCCATAGACCATAAAGTATATTTGTTAGACTTCCAAGGAGGTTGTCTGGCCCTGGCGAAGGCCCATGATATTGTACATGATGGGTTGAATTTTTTAAGAGTTTGTGGAAAGTTGGAGGTGTTGTGTTCCCATCGGGCTTCTAAACAGGCAAAACATTCCAAACATTTCTGATGAGACTGCAGCCAGTCCTCCAGGTTCATGGAACAGCTTGCAGTCAGAATTAAATCTCTGTTTAGGGAAAGTCACAAATGGCGCCACTATTTCACAATATTTCTTCTCTCTGTAGACTGATTGTGTCTTTCCTTGCTAACTGTTCCCAACTATGTGGTGCAGGGGCAAAGGTTTGTTTTCAAATGTGGGTGAGACAACAAGGATGCAGCATTAAATAGGATTTTCTTCACAAAAGGTGAGGGGGGGGGGTATTCTTGCTTGGTTTGAAGACTTTCTCTTAAGTATATTTTACATGAATGTCTAAAATATATAGCAATATCCAAGAAGAGCTATAAGTAGTCAATGCTAATTGTGGCTGACCTTATAGACAATGTTTTAGTTTTTCTATGAGCGTAATAAAGATTAAGGGTTTTGGTTAGGATATAGTAATCATTACCCTTTAGTTAGTCATGCTACAACATTAATGGAAGCTATTGTGTACACAGTACACAAATAGGACTACATAAATTTGATGAGAAAATAAAGAACAATATCCTCCTTTTACCCTAAACAGCAAACCACAAAATGAAGTTCATCATGATCTCGCATTTCTGAGTCTCCCATGTGCAATGTGCTTTTCCTGGCCAAAACATTTGCCTTTGTTTGCTGAAACCAAGC
Organism: Osmerus eperlanus; assembly: GCF_963692335.1. NCBI lineage: Eukaryota > Metazoa > Chordata > Actinopteri > Osmeriformes > Osmeridae > Osmerus > Osmerus eperlanus. The sequence goes on along the minus strand of NC_085042.1, from coordinate 9,868,846 downwards.
CTGTTCACATAAAACGACGGGGGGGGAAGCTTGCAAGCATGGATACGGAACTATTGAGCTCCACAGAGATGAGTGCCTAGTTGTCTTGGTGCGCTAACAAACAGACTTACTAACGCCTCTGCCTCTAAACCTGGTCTCCTTGGTATCCAGGCTCCATCCTGCCTCCTCAACGCTCAAACATTCTTTCCAGCTCTTTGGGGATGTTTGATTCTGGTGAACTCTTGCACACCAGCCTACAGGTGAACGAGGAAAGATGAATCAGACAGATCGAAGATCGACTCAGCTGTGATGCAGATTGGTTCCAGATGCACGTGGCCTCCAGACCGCTCTGCTTTATTATCCTGATTAGCTCCACGTGGGAGAAATCTGTATCCACAATGATTATCTAGAAACAACCCCCTGTTTACATCAACATGCTAATACAGAGATAAATGTTTGCCTATACTATCCTGCTAGATTTTACAAGTTGGGGTTTGAGGTGAGACAGAGCATTTAATGCAAATCACGTGAAAAGCTGAGACAAGCTAATGACTTTCCGTGGATTCAGAACGCACTGTAGTCTCGCTGGTAGCAGGAGCAGACCTGACACTTTCCACAACAGTTTGAGAGTTGGTTTTGCCTACGATGATGTGTGCAGTGTTCCCCGCTGTGAGTCTCACTGTATTACACACGCTCCGTGTGTCCCTGCCCTGCGTGAGTTCCTCTGCTCACCTAAGATCCACTCCCATCTGGTAACGCTGTCCTCTGGCCTTTCTAACAAGACAAAGGCTCCGGAGAATGTTCCAGAGGAGGAAGCTTGGTCTTGGGATGATCAAGATAGCGGGCGAGGGGAGCTTGCCTCATTTAGATACCATGCTAGAAACATACACAAACAAAAGGCAGTTTCCCCCCGGGACGCCTCCTTAAGCTGTGTTGTTGTGAGAGCTGGGGGAGCGGAGGAGCAGAGGGCTGGAGGGGAACACATGGCATTGGAGTGAGATAAGGAGCAACACAGGTGTGAAACATCCGGCCCGAGTAGCTCATCTCCAGAGAGCCAGGAGTTTGTTGGGATCACCAGGGAAATAAAGTAAACAAAATCTTGTGAGGAATTAAATAAGCAGCACACTGGAGTGTACCTGTTTTGCAGCTCATCTGATTTTTATTAGCGGCTCTTTGAGAGGAAATAATAACAATAATCATAATCACGACAAGATGTTTCACTACCCTATAGTGCGTCACTCACACCAATAAGTAAGTGACACAATCTGTCCTACACGAAGCTTTAGCGATTCAGTCACTCGACATCATGGACTCTTCAAACAGAAACTGATTTTTGCTGGTTGCCTCCAAAATTCAATTGATTTCCCCCCAGACTGTTGTGGTTCAACTGTGTGGATAAAGATTGTTAATATTTCAATGTGGAAGTCCAAAAAACTGGAGACCAAAAATATCTATGGGTGTTGAGATTGTTGTTGCTGGAAGGATTAGATTTAAGGACGGGCTTGTCTATTGGCTATATTTACAAGGCAGTAGAGTTCCCCTGAAAGCCCCCCTACCTGTTGTCATTGACCCCATTGATAAGATTGTAAACAAAACTTCACTTTCCCAGCAGCTTCCCCGCTGCCTCTGTGAAAGGACTAATTGCATCATAAAAAGAGGGGATTTTTTCCTTTCTCCTCAAACAACATTGATGGCATCCATGAAAAGGACCAGTTAAAGTTGGAGAGTCTACACTGGCCTTGTCTTACAGGTTTGTTATCTCGACGAGGGACAGTTTAATGAATGTGGAGAGGATTGTTGTAACCGAACCTTGGCACATCCGCTGCCTCCAACTGTGAATATAAAACAATCTTTAAGACATGCCACATCCTCTTCCATGATAATCATCTGTGGCTGAAATCTATAAAAAGATTCTAATCTGTGTTGCCCTGGTACCTCAGCGGCTGAGTGTGCGCACCATGGAGGCCTTAACACAGTGACCTGGGTTCGGATCCGGCCTGGGCCCTTTGCTGATGTCTTTACCTCTCTCTCTCTCTCTCTCTCTCTCTCTCTCTCTCTCTCTCTCTCTCTCTCTCTCTCTCTCTCTCTCTCTCTCTCTCTCTCTCTCTCTCTCTCTCTCTCTCTCTCTCTGTCTCTCTGTCTCTCTGTCTCTCTGTCTCTGTCTCTCTCTCTCTCTCCCAGCCTCTCCTGTCACACTTCACTTATAATCTAATAAAACATGAAAAATGTTTCAAAATATTTTTTTTTAAATCAAATTGACTGTGGATGTCTATCTAGAAAGATTCGACTTACCATAAGAATGAGAATTAAATGCAGATCTTCTGAGTATGAAAGAGGTACCTGGTTCTCATCTCTCACCAGACCCCCTGGTCTCCTTTGATTGGGAGGGCTCTGCCTCAACAGAGGCCTCTGCCTCACAACAGAGGCAGAGGCAGAGAAAGACACTGTCATCAACTTATCAGGTTAACTCCCTCCATACCCCCTCTTTCCAAAGCCCCATCCTTCCTCCCTGCATCACCCAGGGGAGGACAGACATCATCCATTAGCTGAATCCTGGACTTGTTTGTTTTCTCTGTAAATGTTTAGGAATGGGGCCTACACCAGTTAGGAAAGAGCAACATGTCTGTTTGTTTGAGCTCTTTTGATTGAACCAGAGAAAGTCGTCTGTCGACTGTTTTTGTGCGAGTGTGTGCGTCAGGGACCGTGTCTTGCTAACGCAGTTTCACGCCAGCAGACACGCCGGACCTGGGTGTTTTTGATGTCCTCTCAGGTGTTTCTGAAGACTGGTTTGCTCTTCTGTCGGTTGGGGAGTGTCCGAGGAAGGTCTGTAAGGAGGGTTTGAAGCCCACATTAGATTTTATCTACTGAGAAAAAATCTTACCTTCTTTTATGGCTCATATATGGGAATAAGGAAGCCCACATTCTCGATGTTTTGAGGGTTTAATAAAAATCTCCAGTGTCCGTTCTTTCTGTAAAACTTTGCTCCGTGAAACTTCATTGCCACAGGAGAGACTTTCTGCTGCTCACTGTCTACAAATCATGACTGCTTAATGATTCAGTTGTTAATCGTCAGTGGTTATGATTTTATATAGCTGATAAGGCGATGGTCGATCTTTGTCTCACTCATGAAGAGGGAGAGAGGACCGTTGGACGTTAGGGGAAATTGCTGCCTTTAACGTTTCTGCCACAACTTGAAAACATTGCTTGTCCCACTCTAAACAAAGCTGATGGTAAAAAAATTGTGCTCAAGTACAAATTAGGCCACAAATTTACACATTTTACATTCTAACGTCAACTAATATTTGTCGTTGCCAATTTCTAATTATTTTATTTTCAAGTAGCTGTGTAAACCCGAGGGGAGTGTTAGTCAAGCATACAGTGTAAATCATACCCAGTTTGTGGTTAATCAGGTTTGGCAGACATTTCACACGCTTTCAATTAGAGCTTTGTAAAAGGGAGAGGTAAGGGAATTAAGGAAAATGTTTTCCTGGATCATGTGCATGTACTAAAGTACCACAGAGGCACAGAATAATCCATGTTAGGAACCACTTTTAAGGTCAATGAGACGTTTAAACCCTAAACGTGATTAATCTAGCGTGAGGGAGGCTGTTCTTTAGTGTTCAAATGATGGGATACTTTTATTGTCCTTACAATTTATATATTCTTTAAGTAATGTCATCCTTTGTGTCTAGTTTGGGAAGGAGTATTGCAATACTTTACGACTTCTCACAGTCTTTTAATCTCAGGATGTTGGACGTGTCCTAACTCAAACAACACTTCTGTGAAGTTTTTGTTTGAACACATTTCTCCTTCCCGATCCTAGCAACTCCACAACTCGAGCCTTGAAAAAAGAGAGACAATACTAGTGAGGAAGCCTAGTATGACAGACCTCATACTAGTCCCCTCAATATCCAGTAAGAATAATTTGATGCCGGGACATACATATCAGAAATTACAGGGGGGTGCATTTCAGAGCAGGGCTGTGTTATTTGATGTTAGGATATCGTCGTAAAATAGCATAAAGAACGGGTCTTTAGCAGGGTCCTGAATCACAGCCCCCCCGCTGGCCCCCCGCCTGCCCCCCGCCTGCCCCTCGCCTGCCCCCCGCCTGCCCCTCGCCTGCCCCTCGCCTGCCCCCCACCTGCCCCCCACCTGCCCCCCGCCTGCCCCCCACCTGCCCCCCGCCTGCCCCCCACCTGCCCCCCGCCTGCCCCCCCGCCTGCCCCCCCGCCTGCACCCCCGCCTGCCCCTCGCCTGCCCCCCGCCTGCCCCCCACCTGCCCCCCACCTGCCCCCCCGCCTGCCCCTCGCCTGCCCCTCGCCTGCCCCCCCGCCTGCCCCTCGCCTGCCCCCCACCTGCCCCCCACCTGCCCCCCGCCTGCCCCCCGCCTGCCCCTCGCCTGCCCCCCACCTGCCCCCCACCTGCCCCCCGCCTGCCCCTCGCCTGCCCCCCACCTGCCCCCCACCTGCCCCTCGCCTGCCCCCCGCCTGCCCCCCACCTGCCCCCCGCCGGCACCCGTGCCTGCATGCCCAGGAGTGACATGAAAAACACATGGCATCAAAAGACCAGTATGAAACTCTTTAAGTCTGTTAAGAAAGAGCTACAAAAGCAACAAATGGCTCTTGACATTTAAAAACTGATTTGATAAGTGAAGGTCCGCAAAGTGGATTTCAAATGTGTCTAAATTACCTGTGTGAGATCGGTAATGACTTCTGTAAGAAAATAGCTTTCACAACGACGCCTACCAACTTCTGGTAATACGAAGGCCTTTGTGTATTTTCTAGCTTCTTGTTCAATTCCTTTAAAAGTCCTTTTATTCTAACAACACAAAGAGAACTGAACAAAATAAAACGAAAGAGCAGTATGCTCGGGCGCGGGTCAAGATGTTGATGGAAAACGTAACCTTTGAAGACCGCATTTCACCATGTCTGGCCTGAAGAACTTTGTTAGATGTCATCCCTTTGTTGGCAGCATGTGGGCTGCAGTGTACACAGGCTGGATCGCAGCAGACAGGCCCTGGGAAGAGTCAACAAACAGCCGAACAGCCGAATGTACACAGGAGAGGACAAGCATGAATAGGGGATGTCGTTCAAACAGTTCCTGTTACAGGTTCACCATCATCCTCCTTTGGGTGTCCTGAACTTTACTCAGTGACACGCTGGGAAGGGTTTGTTAGGAAGCGGTCTCCTGCAGCAGCACTGGAACATTGAAATAAAATAAATAAAATGAACTGAAAAGAATGGAAAACTAAATTGGTCTACAAATAAAACTCTGGAAATCAAAATATCACACGGACACTAACTTGAAATGTGATATTGACTCAGAATTTGAAACACCTTCAGCTCAAATAGCTACAGTAGCGTGACAGCGTGTTGTTAAATGACACTTCGTGTAAGAGGGTTTTGCTTGCTTGGTTGAGCTCCATGAGGGCAGAGATGTTTCCCCAGAAGCTGGTGCGATCATGTGAGCATGGGGGTCACACAAACAACAGGATATCTTACCAGTAAATCTTACCCAAACAAGTGAAGTTTAATTCAAGGTCTCGAACATTCAGACAAAATGTGAATCAACCAAAGGTACTGGTTCTTAACTGGCATGGTTGATAGACTGTTGCAATATATCTTATCTTAGGTGTGTATTTTGTATTTCTCAACGGGAGATCGTCATATCTCCTGTCTGAACCTGGCTCTTCTTGGATTTGTTGCATCATTTGAAGTCAGCTTGTTTTCACAGTTTCCCTGCAATGTTATATTTTTGTTGGAATTTAGTCAGGAAGGCTAACTAGGCCTCACTTGTATTTGGAAGTTTGGTGCTTTGATGTGGTTTGATTCAGTTCCTGGACTTGTAAGAGAGTAAAGACATTTTTGTATAATTTCCGCTGTAGTTAATTGTTTAACCTGTTGTATGGCTACTGTTGCACTTCTGATCCAAACAACAGGTTGGATTTAAGCAAGGAATAAACAACATAATTCAGAACACATGAACCAAGTCAAACAAATGATCTCCGTCAGTACATTATGCAGCTAAAAAGTGTTGCCTTTTGCTGATGTTCAACTAAGAACAGAGCTTTTACACCCACATGTTTTGGAGTCCTTGTGGGAAGTTGTTTGATAGTCTTTTCACTACTACCATTACACTTTTCTGACTGTTTTGTGAATATTTTTCAGTGGAAACTGATCTTTAACAGTTCACTAGATTGCTCTTGCGTTTGACTGCGTGCGGCTGCTTGATTGAAAGCCAGTTGTGTCTTGTACAGTCTGTTTGTCATCAATGTCTCCATATTGTGACCCACAGTACAGTATTACATAAATCATACCACAAAAAAAAAAACTAAAATCCTTTCCCATTGTTTATCAGTGTTGCAGGAAGTTCTTGAGAGTGACACTGTTATTAACGTCATCAAGCCACCACAGCCTCTGACCTGCTTGGATCATTACAAATCAAGTCTGCCTTCCCGGGTCAAACCCCTTGTCAGTAGTTGCGCAAGATCGTTTCCTCACCTCTCCCCTGGTCTGATTGGTGAATCCCTCGATGACTCTGCAGCGTTGTCATCGATGACAGGTTTTCCCCGGCTACATGAATGACTGAGGTGCACTTCTCTTCACTTTTGAGTCACTGAAAATGAACACGTTATCATGGACTATTATGTATTAAGTCTGGTGATTAGGTCAACAGACTTAATGTTGAACAAAGGAGTCTAGTGTGGGAGACCAACTGAAGACTTGCCTTTGCACTTCATACTGAACAAAATGTTGTAGTTCATGTGTGTGACCCTTATCACCTTGTTTTCATTTGGCAAAGCTCTCATCTTCATGCCAGCATCTCTGTCACTACAAGCTGGTGGCTCCTGAGAGATAGGCGTCCACACAGGTTTATATTGGCTCGTAAACATGTCGGCCTAGACCCAGCCAGCGCCCGTGTCACCGGGACAAGCCTCCCATATATCACCTCTAATTCTTTTAGTCATGCCCCCGTTGTGAGAGTAATGCACCCAGAGACGGACACCAGGGCGCAATGTCTACCAGGGCTCCTGTTTCCTGTTTTGAAAATATTTAACACATAGAGAGCGCATATTTGCAGCCTGGCTGGTTGACTGGTTGGCTGTTTCGCGGCAGACGCCCTCCTGCGGAGGTTTTCCTCTCCTCATCAGTGAGCCACATCACATCTCCACCAGCCTCATTTGGCCAGCATTCCTCCAGCCTTTTAAAAGGAGACCAGGGCAGCACAGAGGCATGGCCGACTCACAGGGACAGGTTAATAAGACCCAGAGTTCTCCTGGAGATGGAGGGCTGCTGTGGGGTTAGCGACACCGGGGAACCTGCCCTCTGTGTCCTCCAGTCAAGGTCACACACCGAAATACATGCAAGCCTTAAGACAACACACCTTTACATCTGGAAAAGTTCTTGATTCAAAGTAGTTAAGCTTAAAAATGTCACTTGAAATGAAGATGATATTGATACAAATGAATGCTCTACAGTAAAACCCAATTACTTTGGAACATTTGGAAAATGCCACAATCGTCAGTGAACACTGAACTTTTTTTAGGAGGTCTTTTTTATAGTGGAATATCAGACTGATTCAATCCACCATCAATGGTTTAAAGTGACAGAGCTGGCTGTGGACCCTCTAAAGTCCTGTCCTCCTTCCACAGAAGAACGGTCAGAGGTATTCTCAAAGTTTACCGTAGACCAAATAAAAAAGGGGGAGAATTCAACCTCATAAAAGTAATGATTTTCGGAACAAAATAATAACACGCTACTGAGTTGTTACTCCAAATTGTGCTTTAGACATTCCTCTAAACTTCCTTTCACCTCCTCAGCGCAGACACAGACACAGCCCTGAGGGAACACATTAAAAAAGCACTTCACGTCATTAGGGGTTAATTTCAGTCCAAAATATTCAATTTATTAACCATAAAAAAATGGAAACGTTAACTGTAGAACAACATTTTAAATTAGGTTTGTGACTTAATTAGCAAAGTGGTGCAAGCCCTCAGGATAGTATCTCCCAGGAGTGACTCCTGGCCCAATCTGGAGTCTAGGGAAGCAGGAAGGTGATCGCAGTAGCGGTTCTTGGGTTCACTTTTAACTGAAGTTGCACTTCGGCACCCAGGACAACTTCACCACGCTGTGCCCCATATCTTACAGCCTGGCTGGAACTGATTGTACATCTTTCTCTCAGTACGTCAGTTTAACTGACGTACTGAGAGAAAGATGTACGATCAGTTAAACTGACGTGGATCGGCGTTTGCATTTACATTACATTTAGTCATTTAGCAGACGCTGGGGGGGGGAGAGGGGGGGAGGGGGGGGGGGGGGAGAGAGGGGGAGAGAGAGAGGCAGAGAGAGGGACAGAGAGAGGGACAGAGAGAGGGACAGAGAGAGGGAGAGAGAGGGACAGGGAGAGAGAGGGACAGGGAGAGAGAGGGACAGGGAGAGAGGGATGGAAAGAGGGGAGAGAGAGAGATGTGCTGATCGCTGTTCAAACATCCTCCACATGGTCCTGGGTCTTAGTTGTCTGTAGAGAAACACAGTGTTGACTCAGTGTGTGTGGCACGGACATCCGTACGTCAGAGATTTCCTGCTTCTTTTTTTAGGTCGCAAATCCTGGTTTGTTTGAACGTTGTTTCACTGCCCACCATTGTCAAGGTTTCATTTCATGCTCGTAAGCCGAGGCTCTAATAGTGTTGGTCTGTACGAAAGAGAGGGTCAACGTATCAATATTGCTCCTGAGCCACTGAAAATACTTCATTCTTGTTTTATACCAGTTTTTTGGCACCGGCTGTTGTTCAGGACCCTAATAATACAATAGATGTGAAATCGGAATACCGGGTTGAAGGTTTTCCTATAGACTTTTAAACTGTAAGCCTTTTTTAAGGGTTTAGTATTACTAGGAGTGCACTAATTGCATGTGTTTGTGATGATTGCAATCTATTCGTTTAATGTGTTCTTTGCATTTGAACTCTCCAATCAAAATGTGCTGATAAAATCCCATTAATTTTACATCAGTAAAACATAACAGGTGGCCAAGTGTGGATCTTGGGGGTCATTATTTATTCAGAATGCTGCAAAATGCAAAAGATGAGCACATTTGTTGCTACATTAGATAAACAGGGAAACACAAGTTAAAATCGGGGGTAATAACCACAGTCTAAGAAAACAATGCTGGGATCACCGCTGGGCAGCAACTTGTCATGTTATTTTAAAGATAGTTTTTCACCGGGAGACGTCATTGGGAAAACCTCTTACCGCTGCGCAGTTCATCCCAGGGAAATATCACCATGAGTGTATAATGACTGCCCTATTCCAAAATGTATCTTTTTCCATTAATCAGTAGTTTCCCTAGAAACTGCATGGAGTCCAGCAGAGAAGGACTGGAGCGAACAAAGAATGTACTTTCCGAGTGCTTAGCCAATTTTCACCAACAATTAGGTGACTGATAGCAAACTGTATGTGCTGAAATGCAACCTGAGAGATGCTGTGTGTGCAGGCATGTTTAAACACGCTTCAACGGCACCTTCGATGAAGACTAATACCTGCCTCCTCCCACTTGTAATTCATTTCTGCGATGATGATTGAAGTTAGCCTATAGACCGCGTTAACAGGACACACTGGTTCTGTCACGCGCAGCAGGAGTGAGATCACTCTCCCGTTACCACAAGGCCTTCTCCTACTCTACGGACCACGGCACGATTGAAATGACTCTTATTTACAGCTCCTTGCCTGCTTTAATGATGTCCTTGGGCTTGGGATTCCTGGTATCATGGCAGCCTTTGGCCTGTTAGGCGGGAAGGCATGCATGGCTCGCTGCATAATGACTTCACGAATACGCGATTCATTGCTAAGTGTTCACTGAAAAATGCGTGATGAAAAAAAGTCGGATCCCTCAGCCGTTTCTGGCAGGCCAGCACCGTACTGTCCTACTGTGCAACCAGCAGAGCCAGCGAGTCAGAGGGAAATCTGGTTTACTAAGCCAATAACCCCCAGAGACCCGCGAACAGTTACACTTCTCCTGGACGCTTCGACACTTTTCCGGGGATTACAAAAACAACCTGTCTCCTCAGAGGGGGAAGTTGGAGACAATGGGGGTCTAAATGGGATTTAGAGGGTGATTCAAGTCCTCGGTTGAGAAACACAGGGAGAATGGATGTGCGGATGTGTGGATTTGAGTGTTCGTCAGTGCAAGGAAGCCCTCTCACTGTGAATGATAGCTATTCAGAAGATGGAAGGGGACCCAAGTGTGCATGCTAGTTTGGCAGGTGTATCGCCCTGGGTATGGAGGGTTTTGTGGGGGTTTGTGTGTATTGGGGTTGAGGGGCTGGCGGGTGTTCCCCCTCCAGGTGCCCTGGTGAGGGGAGGCTTGGCCCGGGGCCTGGAAGGGGCATCGGGGCCAAAACCCCAGACTGCGCCAGCTCGGTGTGTCCCAGCTGTGTGTTAGCGTTTGTGTTTGGAATGGGGAGTCAACTTGTGGTATCAACAAGCCCACCGCATTCCGATCTACACAGGCTGTGGCCACGGCAACGTCCACAGGAGCGTGGGGGGGGGGCCTTGGGGAGAAGTGGGGAGAGAAGAAGACAGGTTTCCAGGGAGACAGAGAGAGAAAGGTATGGAGAGTGACACAGAGGCTGAAGGATTGGTCCTACACCTTTTTATAATATATATATATATATATATATATATATATATATATTTTAAACAAAGACAGTTGGAAAGAGACATGAAAGCAGTGAGAGAGAGGAAGACATGCAGGAAATGGCCCAAGGTGAATCTAACCCAAGCCCCTGCGCTACAGGCGTATACGTGCTTAGTGAGCCACTAGGACACCACAGTCCAACACCTTTCTCTTATCGGTTTCCTAACCACTTTGACTCAGTGCCCTCACTCTCCTGTTTGAGAGAACCAGCTGACAACGTAGGGTTCCTGACGAAGAACAGTTCTGTCCGGGTTCTGGGTGTATATATTCACATTTACTCATTTAGCAGAAGCTCTTATCCAGAGCGTCTTACAGTAAGTACAGGGACATTCCCCCCGAGGCAAGTAGGGTGAAGTGCCTTGCCCAAGGACACAACGTCATTTGCACAGCCGGGAATCGAACCGGAAACCTTCAGATTACTAGCCCGACTCCCTAACCGCTCAGCCACCTGACTCCCTGTACATATATATATATATGATACATCATTGGGTAATAGTTTGTTTCAGTAATGTTTAAGTAAAGTGTGTACTGTAAATGTACAGTGTAGCCTACATGTACTGGTGTGCACTGAGGTGAAATTTTTTCAAATTATTTTGTTAAAGAAACTAGAATTAATTTGTAACAGTCACAGAATGTGCCATTACAGTAGGTACAGAAGCAACACCAGAGTATGACGTGAATTCAGATAGGTCTAATCCTCCGGGTGTAAAACGTTCTGTAGTTGCAGTACAAGCTGTTTAATGCTGATGAAGGAAGTGGCAAAAAAGATTGACACAGACTGCTTGGATTTAGGAGGAGAGTTGTAGTTCCACATGTTGACTGGCTGTGGGCTGTGACTGACCTTTGAGGTATAGTATGACGTAGGTAGCTGTGAACGTGTCAGGAACGGTGTTAGTTGATATGATCGGTGTGGTCAAGCTTAGCCAATCACACAAAAAGCCTCCGGTTTAGGTGACACTGGAATTTTACGGATCAGTGTGGCTCCCGATGCATGTTAAGAACTTCTTGACACAGTAAAATTCCAAACTCATCATTGAAAACATATATTTATTTTTGGGGGGCCAAGACAGGCCAGTTTGAAGCCCGTGTAATATTGCTTTTGCAAGCGCCATCGCCTTAAGTTTGAGTCTATCTTGCCCGTGGTTATTTGAATCTGCACATTTAGGTTTAAACTGGGCGTGATCAAACATAATCTTCCATTGGTTCTCTCCTCTGAACTCAGCAGCCTCACGATAGTGATCATTACGCACATTCAAACAGAATCTCATCACGGTTCTTTTACTGTCAAATCTGTGACAGCTTTTGGAGAATGATTCACATTAATCGTGAATGGGTCCTGGTTTTGATCTATCTCAGCTTTTATTGCTGTTACACTTATCTGACCTCAAGAATCTCGTTTTTTTCTGTTGCTAAAGTGGTATTACATAGTATAGTGAGAAATACGTTGCAGTCTTGAACAATGAACGCTAAGCTTAAATAATTGAATTCCCTGACATGACACGTATAATCGGATAATGCTGTTATTCCAGGCCGGGTTTTAAAGAAAAGCTTTTCGTTTTTCTAACGACTTCGTTGACGAGCCAAATATAAATGATTCCATCGCTCGCTGCAAAGCAGGAGTGATTTCTGGGTTGTAAACTTTTAGATATCATTTGTCCGTCACTATGATAATAAAAGCTCCAGCGGCAGGAAATAACCAGTGGGGCCTGCCAATACAATCTCCGTCATAAACAAGAAACTTAAGGAGCTCCATAATCAATATGCACTTCACATCTCAATGGAGGACCGAATTCCTTCCAGGAAACGGGATCCTTTATATTAGCCACCGCCGCGTAAAACAACAGAGACCAGAGACATCAATCAAATCAGAGACAGTTTTTTTAACACCTCACCCCAACTCCCAACCCACTTTCTATTCATCTGTCTGAGGGCCTCGAAATGTCAAGTTTTGACAGAAACAATAAGAGATGACCTGCCCATTCCTGAGGCAGGTTCACATGTCTGGAAAACAAAAATGTGAAACGAGGTTTGAGGTAGTAAACATCGACACAGGAATCCTGAGGGCTCAAGTGACAAGAGCTGCAGCGGTTCCAGCAACCACAACCCGCTGATGTTCAGGGGCGCGACTGACGGCCTTGTTTCAGAGCTTTCTAATGGAAGCAGATGTAAATGGTGGGTGCTTTTTCAGCATCGCAGGCGTGGGTGACCTACGGTATTACAGTACATCCATCCAGCCTCTCTCTCTCACTCTGGCTTTCCCTTCTTTTTTTGTTCCAGAATACACTTTGCATGTCTAGATCCATCATAAAACCTTTAAAGTGTAACGTTTTTCTTTTTGGAGTGAGAAATGCCGCCACGCTTCCTGAGAGCTCACCAGCTCACTCTGGGCTGGGTCTGTTCTCTTTCCCAGGTGCAGGTTGCACGGGCACTCAAACCACTTCCAGAGACTAGGGAGTATCCCCTTTTAAGACGATGAATTTAAAGGGACACGCTTTGCGTGTGTAACAGAAAACATCTCCTTTTCATTACAGCACACTCCCATTTAACATTTTCTAATGTCCATCCTTTCATCTGCAGCAGCGATTCCACAGATGTTGACGGTGGGAATTTTTCTCCTCTTATTAGCCGAATATAATGATTGAGGCTAAATGACAACCTATGGCATGGGTTTCTCTGAGTAGCAAAAACTAGGGCTGTAACTTTTGTTCTCTACATGCTCATCACGAGCCTGTATACATTACGGGGTAGGAGAAAGTAACAACCGTCAATGTAAGGCAGTCTGTATACACTGACCAAAATAAACCACATGTGAGCATAGATCATCAACAATAATAATGTATATGTTATGTTTTATGGCTGGCATTATCTGTGTTCTTGATCGTGAGCTACACCAAGAAAGCCTTGTGTTATTGACAATTGTCCCTCCTTTCAATGCTCGTAAAGAATACCTGTTTTTTGGGGTAAACTTGCTTCTTATATCCAACATGTTTTCCAAATTCAAGTCTTGGTTTAGCCCTGAATGGACTAATAGTGACATCAGCGGAGGGCTTTTTTTGTCAACTACTGCCATCTTGTGAGCAGTCCATCTTGTGAGCAGTCCGTCTTGTTTAAAGCTACATTGACCAGAACTGAATTTCTCTCAAAATTGTCATTGTAGAACTAAGGATGTTTCAACAGTTATATTTGTTTTCATATTGAGCTTGCATGTATGCTCTTCAAAACTGAAGTTTCATGTACTATAGAGCTGCAAAACAACCTCTATATCAATATTACAATATTTTTTATTATGTTTTTGTAGGTTTGGGAAATATACTTATTTTTGACTTGCTTCCTGGAATCGATGTTAGATGTTACCATGGCCTACTATGACATGTATATCAAACCAGATTGGAAAAGCAAGAGAAATCCACAAAGACGCACACTTAAATTAAGAGGCTTAGTAGCCTTTATTGTGCTATTCAATACAAAGTACACTTCAGCACTCTTCATAACATAACTATACCCACCAGCAACAGACACACAGCACCCACTCATACACACTTTGATAGATCAAAAACAACACAAACGTCACAGCACATGCAGGAAAGACTATTTGGGACATAACTGCATCTGGCTAGTTAAAAAAGAAATCAGTCGTTTACAAAACCTTTTTCTGCCAAATGTAAAAGTTGGCGGCAAACAACTAAAATCACTAGGCAAGCTCATGTTTTCTGGCACCGCGAGGGTGTTATATTCTCTTTACCGCATCATCGATCTCAGAGATCTGGTCCTTCAGCTGGCTCCACTGTTCTGGGTTCAAGGAAATACCTTAGAGGCAAGAGACAAGAGTTATCAAACGTAGCGTAATTTTCTGTGGACTGAACTTTCTAAGCGTAGTGTTTTCAATTGTTATTTCGCATCTGAAATGTTCCATTCATTTACTCTGAAAATCTATTTCTAAAGGAAACAAGGGGAAATGACAGTGGGAGTGTTTTCCAGCAGAGTGATTACCTTTCTTGCCTGGCTTCATCTCACCATCTTGGTTCATCCAGTATTCTCGGATGTCGATCAGCACTTTGCCTTTGAAGTCTCTCACACTGACGTATCTCATTTTACCAATCTGAAACGACAACCAAACATCAATCACAGGAAGATCTTATTTTTTATTTTTTCAAGGCGCAATATATAATATGTTGGCCTATATACACATTTTATAGTCTCGGTTAAAATAAATAACTTTAACCTAAGAATATCAACCATGTTATGAATGAATGTAACAGTACATGTAGATGTGAGGATGCTGTGTAGGAACATGAACCCTGACTTGACTCGCACCTGGAACATGTTGTCTTCCTGGTTGGAATCCCCCTTGGCGTTGGCAGAGCCGCCGGGCCGCGAGCTCTCTCCACTCTTCTGCTTCTTGGCCGGCTTCTCAGGTATGCTGGGCTTCTTCCTCTTGGCCTGCGAGGACAGGTGGGTGGAGGGACGGTTTCAAATGTGGGCGGGATAGATTTCTTAAATAACAGAGGATGCGAGGATATATTTTTCTTTGTAAATGTGTGTTTTTTTGTTGGGCAGATAAAAAAAAAAAGAGGGTGACCTACACCCCTGCTGAATTGGAAGGTGGTGTTTCCCAGCCATGTAAAGGCACCATATGGGTAAAAACAACTGTCAGACCAGGGGGGTGAGTGTGGTGTTATTACAGTAAACAGAGGCGATGGGGAAACTAATGTTTTATTTTTATGAAGTGCAGTGTATTTCAGAAGAATGTTTGAATTTGAGTCATGTTAAGCTTGACTTCTGAGTTCCGTCTCATGCTTAGAATGATCATCTCTGAAAGATTATAACTAAAAAGGTAACCAAGAGCCTCCAATACATTTTTATTCCTGCAACGTTTATGTTTCAATTCAAGGTTTTTGAAGGACATGAGGGTATATGTGATGTGGCCAAAGAGGAACATACCTTGGTCTCCACCTCGCTGTCAGAGTCACTACCAGAAGTAGAAGACAACACTTCCTTTGACTTGGGCATTCTGCAGATGTGAACAGATACGGTTTACACAGGGAAACACTGCCACCAACAGACCACTCAGTACAGTGCAGATTCAACTCAAATGCTCATGCATTGCAATATTTCTAATTGATAGGGGTGATGGACGGTTAAAACATATTAGTCAAAATACAGGACCAAAAATCTAAACAAACGTAGACGTATCCATTCATACTCAATCTTGATTGTCATACTGAACCATTAGGAATCTATTTTAGATAAGCTTTCAAGAGCCATTACCAATATTAATATATATTTTGCTTGAATTTAAAAATTGGCTTAATTCATTGACAAGTTTGCAGTGAGACTTAAAGCATTGCTATGGTGATAGCTGATCAGCTACTATGTTGGCAAGGTGTATATTCCATTTGACACATGCATCTAAAAATAACAATCACCGTTGTTGACCTATTACATTCCCAAATGGATTACCACCTGCCTTCGTTCTCCATCCTTGGTCCACATGTTAAGATGCCTGTTGGCACAGCCACTGAATAACAGTCAGAGGGACTGCCCTGCCCCCGATAGCTAACCGTAACATGCGAGTTTACCTCCCGCTGCCCAGACGAAGGCCACAAATCTTTGTGGGCGCCAAGGCCTAGAGTGTAAGGACCTTTTTCTCTGCTGTGACTGAAGGTGCTCTTGCTACACGCATCCGTTATTGAAAACCCTTGTCCAGCTTGGTAAACACGGATGCTCGACAAAGATCGAAAACAATAACATGAAATCCAGTACCACTGCAGCGGTAGCGAGCTTGCAGGTACAAACTCATAACTTGATAAGAAGCAAGCAGTGTCACTAGATAGTATTGGTTAGAGGTATATTTAATTTATACTCCTTCATTAATTATACACTAGCAGCTAGGCAAACGACAGGTAATAGCAAGCTAAAATTACATATTTCGTTGGAATACAGCAGCCATACGTACTCTGAACTCCAAAATGTAAAGTGTAAAGGTAACTAGCTAGCTAGCTCTAGCTAGTAAGCAATAAATAATAAACCAGGAAGATGGGATGATATATTTCTATCGATACCGAGTAGAGCTAGAATGTTTAGCCACTCTCTGGCTGCCACCTGGTTTTCAGAGACTAGATGGGATGTCTACAAACTACAGCAATATGCCAGGTTTTGCGTTTCATTTAATGAAGAATTGATTCTAGTCAAACAAATGCGTACATAAATGTTTTTCATTAAAGTAGGCTTACATGGCTGATGACTGAAAAAAGATCCGGCGGTTGCAATGGGAAGAAAGCGTAGTTGAGATGCGTTTGGTGTTTGAAAAACTGCTGAAGGGCCGCACTATGGGCCGCACCAGCTTTTGTGTTCAGGGCAATATAGTTTGGGAAATGTAGTTTTTAGACTCTAGCGTTACGCTTCGCCTACACACATGGAAACACATTCATTATGAATAAGTATAATAGTCTACTTATTTCAGGGACCGTGGATCCGGTAGTAGTACCTGACCAATTTGAATCTTTTACTTAAAATTGTATGGTACACATATGTCAGGAATAAAGGAAGTTGAATGGCATAGGCATTTATTTTATTAATGTGCAATCGGTTGTCACCAGTAATTTTTTGGAAGACTTAGAAATTAGCCAGTAGCTTGAACGTTCTTTAAATATTTGACGATAGGCTATCTAAAGCCTTTGGAAATAAATAAAATAATTTAGACGGAATAAGGTCTACCAGCTTCTTATGATAAACTTGTTGATAACTGATACATGTGTTGAAGAAACTATCAGTTGACAAGTTAGTAGAAATTGTGAATACTGATTTAGTGTAAGTAAGTCATTATGTTAACCTGTTTATCTAAAATGTATCGTTTTAGTTCGACCTTGAATTGTATCACTCATGCTTGAACTACAATACCCATGTGTCTCTTAGAGACAGCCCTGTAAATGTAGTGTCACTTCCTGTTTCGACCTTCTCATATAAATACTCTGGTTTATGAGTCAGTGTTCGTCAGAAAAAAAAAGAACCCAATGATTCCCATATGCCCAGTGGTGTCTTTCACTTATGGTGAGTAATTGTTTAAAAGCATTTTAATATACTACGATGGATATTAAACACGTTTAGATTGTTATTCATAACGTTTGTATGGGAGGATAGGTTTGGTAAACATGTCCCTGTGCATCTTGGCTATGCGGGGGTCTTCATCGTAGCTAGCACCAGCGCTAGCATACCGTTTACCCTCGATGTGTCTGTCCCCTGCAGTGCCCAGCCGGCTTGGTGAAGATGCCAAAATGGCTACCGGCAACTATTTTGGTTTTACCCACGGTGCTGCGGCGCAGTACAGGTAAGATGATTCCCCAGATATTTACACAAATTTGGCATATTCTCTTCCATCATCACTCGTTCCTGTTTTGTTGGGTAGTGTTACTAAACATTATTACATCTGTGGTTTGCCATTGTTCGAGGTTGGGGGAGGGGACGGTGAGAAGGTGATGTTAGAACACTATTCCGCAGGAGACAGTGGCTAGCTAATGATAAATAGAAGCGCCGAGTTACTAAGTCTAAGATCAGATCCGAGAGGCATTTCTGTATTTCTGTAGGCATACTTATTTACTTGGCCCTCCCACGGGGATGACTTAATTCTCAGCATCAGCCTCGTTTGCCCCTCGCAGGACTAAAAATTTAAGATGTTTTCACGTTGACTGCATCACTGACAGCTGTCAATTTACAAGCAAGCAATCGTCAGTTACATGCTAACAAGCTATTTGGTGGTGATTAGAAAGAGATTAGTTTTACACATGCTCATGTCCCTGGTCTAGTCCTCACCCCTGGTGACTTCAAACTTTCAAACGGTCAACTAACCAGTGCAGTCTCCTACTTAATAACAAAGTGACAGCAAGTTGCTTTTCAAGAACTCCCAGAACGTCACCAGGCTTAAACAAATCATTCTCATAGAGATGACATCAACAGAGAAACGGATTATCAGTCTTACATTTGCAGCATTTCAAAATGTTTGTGTAATTATTATTACACAGGGGGACCTGGTCTTCAGATACAGCTACTTACCCGGCTGCCTATTCAGTAGAATTATTTTGTCGGCTATATTGACTCAAATTTTGGCATAACCTTCAACATTTCTAACTACAATATTTTGCAGTTGCATAAAAGCACACTGGGCAAATACATTAGGCCCTTTGTTGTAACTTAATTGTAGGGACAACATAATGCCCAGCCTAATATGTACTCAAAACAACCAGTATTTATGGCTAGTTTGTTTATAACATCCACCTGAACCAGTGGAGTGACAAGGACTTCTAGTTGTTCTATGAAGACTGTTGGTTTTCAGTTGCCTGTTTGTCAGTTTATTTTTGAAAAACCTTTTTTTTTTTTATTATGTGATTCATGTGGAGCGCACTTCCCTCAGCTCGACGCTCATTCATGGAAAGCCAAGGCTACTCTTCATGGCTTTAACAGTCCCGGGTGCAGCTTTATCTGCACAGTCAGCTGGAAGGCCTCTGGACAAAACAGCTTCAGTCACCCCACCACCCCTCCCTAATCAACTCACGTTCACCAGATACAGTGCAGTTGGAAAACATTCACCCTCCTTCACACTTCTATATGTTGTGTGGTACACTTTTTACTATAGTGGATGAAATCCTGTCAATTGTGTTCAAAATATGTTACAAGTTTAAAGATTTTCAGTCACGCTTTGAAAGCCTGGAAGTGCTGTCTCAGACATCGTGCAGTCGATGTTGAAATGCTCTTCCGTTAAAATGTGACCGTGTCTGAGATTTGTTTAACTAGTTCACTTTTTGCTGCAATTCTGTTTACAAAGACAGTAATCTATTGGTCAGTAAAATGATATTTTAAGATTGCTACATTAATCTTGACATAAAAATGTAATCCCACAA
The DNA here is from genome assembly GCF_963692335.1 of Osmerus eperlanus. Taxonomy (NCBI): domain Eukaryota; kingdom Metazoa; phylum Chordata; class Actinopteri; order Osmeriformes; family Osmeridae; genus Osmerus; species Osmerus eperlanus. The sequence continues at coordinate 9,849,281 of NC_085042.1, read as the reverse complement.
TAAACAGTAGGAATCTGAAGAGTGAAAAGTTGATAAAAAGAAAAAGCTTGCTAAAAAAAGAGCTGTTAGGAAAAGGGTACGGCTATCCTAATATCATGGCTTAGTGTTTTGCGGTTCATATCTGTACGGGCTGTACATGTTCATGTTGTTCCCTCAGGTATAGTAGATATCACTGCATGCCTTATACATCTTGACTAAACCTGACATACAACAGTATCCAAACAATATGGAGGCACTTGTTCTTTCACTGCACCGTCACCAGTTACTTTCTGAATATGCAGTAGACCTCATTTAGATGGGGTATCCAGTAAAACACATTTAGATGGGGTATCCAGTAAAACACATTTAGATGGGGTATCCAGTAGAACACATTTAGATGGGGTATCCAGTAGAACACATTTAGATGGGTTATCCAGTAGAACACATTTAGATGGGTTATCCAGTAAAACGCATTTAGATGGGGTAGTCTGTGCCAGTCCAACTCCAGTTGACTGACAGCTCCACTCGACTGCTGGATGGCAGGAACCATGGCAACAGCTTGTGTGGATTTGAAACATACTGAGATACTTAGAAAGCGCTGAATGAATAACTGGGTCATTAAGACAATGCCCAAGATGAACGACCTCCCTGTGGCCTTGCCTATATTTAGCTGCACACCTTAAAATGAAGCTCATCAAAGTAGAAGCAGGCCTATTAAACGGATGTAATTTAACTAAATCCCTTGTTGATCAGTTAGTGTAGCTCGTGTTTGCAATTTTCCAGAACACATGTAAACTGCACATTTCAGATACAGACATATAAGAATTATTCCATGGGATCCTTCCTCAATACATTATAGATTTTCTGTCATCCTAGCTGGTATTGTCTTTATAATATTGTGCCAATGGAATCTTTCCATTGTTTTCAGTTTTAACTTAGCCTGTGCAGTTAGCCAAGTGTTTTGAAAACACGGACCTGATGTTTTTGACTTAAGACCTGCTCTTCAGTGATAAATCACGCCTTGGAATTCCTTTGACTCTGGTCTCTGGCCCCAGAGAGACTAAGGGACTTAAATCCAGAATCTATACATGAAAACAAAATGTGGCACATGAAATATCGAGGGCACCCTCAAATTTAGGTATTAAAATGTAATAGAATTGATTGTCGATGATACAAATAATTGGTAGTACTAGTGCAATGCCTGTTCTGAACAAAATACTTGGATCTGGCAAACAGAGTGGTTCTGCATCCTGGAGGAGAAACATCTCTTATTGCATGTCAGTATGGTGGAAAACATGTTTATACTCTCGCAAACAGCTTCTACAAACATGTGAACACTGCAGCTCCCTGGGCCCTGAGCCTGCTGCCTTACAGGTCTGTTCTGGGGAGAGTCCAGACACACACACTGTTCTGCTGTCATGGTCGGGATACCTCAGATATTTCTGAGGGCATGACTGTCTTTCTTTGCTGCTGCTGGGACACAGCTGGTAGATGAAAACAGCCCTGAATCTCAAATAGTCCTCTCCTGCAACAAGCATGGTTATGGTTATTTAATTTCTTGTTTATTCAAATCTGTATTGATTTCACCCATCTGTGCCAGGATTGTTTCTGCTCGTGTTCTGCTAGCAGTGATGTGATGACATTTCTTAAGCTTTTCACATATTTTCATCAAATTACACTGTGGGAAGCGTGTTTGGGGAGTCCTAAGAATTACAACATTCCGTTGTTGCTCAATAACAACTATCTGCAGTCCTGTAGAGATATCTCCAGGAAACACCGTGGGCACTTGTTGACCTCCAGGCGTGGCTTTTAAAGCACGTCATTGTCGCCTGCATTCGTCCTCCTCATCCCCTGACACCCAGGTGTCCCCATCTGATAAGATGACCTCTGCCTCCCCCTCCCAGCCAGCAGCCTGCGGCCGGGGTAGCCTACACCCACCCCACCACGGTGGCCAGCTACACGGTGCACCAGGCTCCAGTGGCAGCGCACACCGTGGCTGCGGCCTACGCCCCCACCGTTCCCACGGTCGCTGTCGCCAGGCCGGCGCCTGTCGCCGTGGCAGCCGCCGCCACGGCAGCAGCGTACGGGGGCTACCAGCCGGCCCACACGGCCGCCGACTACGGCTACGCCCAGCGCCAGCAGGAGGTCCCTCCTCCACCCCCCCCGGTCACCTCCCAGAACTACCAGGTAAGGAGCCTCGTGGGAGGAGCCTCGTGGGAGGAGCCTCGTGGGAGGAGCAGGGGGGTCATGTGGTGTTGTTTGCTTCTGAGTGTTAAAGGGGCATGATGCCGTTCTGGAAGGACAGTAAAGGGCACGTTTCAAGGCGTGTGACCGTCCAGATTTTATGATATTATTTTTATACTCAAGTGTCACAGTTGATTTAAGATTTATTTTTTTGATCAAATTGGAAAAGTATGCTGGATCTCTCGACTGTTTTCCATTTCTTTTCCCTATGGGACCCAGATGTTAGTTTGTTTTATCACAATATCTGTTAGATTTCTAGCATGAACTGTTTCTCTCTGTTTCAAGACCACTGATGTGTAAGAATGAAATGCAAAGATGACACCTAGAGTACATTCAAAACTTGTACAGTATAGCCTTGCAGTAAAAATGTTTTAAATTCATGTTTTCACTGATCAACCTGCGCACACACAAATACAAAAACTATTACAACTGAATATATCTCCATCCCACCTGATGTATTACCTTTTGCAACAGGTTACTTGTAATGGTCCCGTTTTCACTGGCAGAGACTTGCCAATATTCCAGGTACTGCCAGCCCCGTTCTTTACCCAACATGCTCTGGAAAGTATTTGGTGAATTCGGGTAATCTGGGACATTTTTTGCATGCATTTTGTCAACGAAGCTTCCTGATTAACTAGTGCCCTGACCCTTTCTGTTACACCACACCAATCACATTTTGTGATTTCAGTCACATAACATCCATGCTAAAGCTAGAGTCATAGTTCTGTGGACTTGACATTGTCATAGCGGGGAAGAAAACGCTGTGGAGTTTAGGTGTCCCACATTACTCAATGTCCCAGATTACCCAAATTCACCCTACTTTCTGTAGGCGCTGTATACCATAAGGCATTACCTCAACACCACCAGGCTTGACCTCGAGGCGCCGGCTGTGTGTTCCTCTCTGAGGTTAGCTTGTTTTGTCTCCCGGCGCTGCACCTCCAGGACTCTTACCCCTATGTGAGGTCGACGGCGCCGGCCGTGGCGTACGACAGTAAGCAGTACTACCAGCAGCCCTCGGCCTCGGCTGCTGTGGCTGCTGCTCAGCCCTCTGTGGCTGAGTCCTACTACCAGACCGGCACGCTGGCCTCGCCGTGGGACTCCACCTGGAAGAAAAGTCTCCAAGGTCCATACTTTGATATTGTTTTATTTGCTTGTTCCTCGTTCTGTGTACGGCATTTTTTGCTCAGGTGTTTCTTAATGGAAGGCCAACTTCTGTTTGGTTTGTCTTAAAAAAAAAAAAAGTGTGGATCACCGCTTTTGTCATCCACAACTCCTTTTGTGTCACGTAACTAAAGTGAACTACATGTATGGATCATTTCCCTCTATATGGTCTGACTCCTCTGGCTACTTCAGTGTTATACAAAGGAGGCCTCAGCATCCGTCTCTAACCTCCTGTTCCCTCCCCCTCCTGCAGCCCCCAAGCCAGGCTACACCCAGGGAGTAACCCCCTACACACAGACCCAGCAGACCAGACAGGTCACAGCCATCAAGCCAGCCACCCCCAGCCCCGCCACCTCCACCTTCTCCATCTACCCCGTGTCCTCCACGGTCCAGCCTGCCGCTGCCTCCGCCGTGCCCTCATACTCCCAGAGCCCCACCTACAGCACCAACGCCGTCACGTACTCCGGTACCTTCACCTTCTTCCCCTCCTGTTCGGTTCCGGTAATGTCGACAGAAACTTTCCATGCAGAGCGTTGGATGCAGTAGCTTCCTGTTTTCAATTGCTGCTCCTATAATCCTCCTATTGTCCTTTCTTGCTACAACTTTTAACATGGAAACCAGTCCATACGTACTTTTTAGACTGTTGAGATAAGTCTAAAAGAGGGGCGTGGGGAGCAGGGATACCTTGTAGAAAAGTTGTTTCTAGAGTCAAAAACTGTTGAGGCCACTCCGAACAGGAAGTTCCTAGGCTTCCCTCTCGCCTGAGCCTAACTGCCTCTCCCTCCCTCCCCGCCCCAGGCACCTCCTACTCCGGCTACGAAGCAGCCGTATACTCTGCTGCCTCCACCTACTACCAGCAGCAGCAGCAGCAACAGCAGCAGCAACAGCAGCAGCAGAAGCAAGCCGTGGCTGCTGTGGCGGCCACAGCGGCGTGGACAGGAAACACCTTCACCAAGAAGCCGCCGTTCCAGAACAAGCAGCTGAAGCCCAAACAGCCTCCCAAGCCTCCGCAGATCCACTACTGCGACGTCTGCAAGATCAGCTGCGCCGGCCCGCAGGTACTTACCTGCTTTTACTGACGTGTCGATTATAAGGGAAGTGTTGGAGAAATCTCTTTAACATCTCCTTCCTTTCCCATCTCCCAATCCTCCCTCTCCCCGTCCGCACTCCCAGACGTATAAGGAGCACCTGGAGGGCCAGAAGCACAAGAAAAAGGAGGCTGCCCTGAAGGTGTCCCAGAGCAGCAGCGGGGGGGCCGGGGGCGGGGGGGGCTCGGCCCGGGGGACCCAGAACCAGCTACGCTGTGAGCTCTGTGATGTCTCCTGTACCGGCGCTGACGCCTACGCCGCCCACATCCGGGGAGCCAAGCACCAGAAGGTAGGAGGCTGTCCTTGGCTCTACTGTCCTGGCTTCTGAACCTCTTGTCAGAGTGCAAATGCAGCAACGCCTCAGTGTTGTGTGAGGAAGGGGTTAAGTCAGTCAGATCTCTACAGGCATGGCATGCTGTGTGATTGATTGGTGGCCTGTCATCTGGACAGTATATCAGCAGTGTCGTTCCATGATGACATGCAGCTGTCCCCTAATCCCCTGCGTGCCAACGCCAGGAGTCTCTAGCAGCATCTATCAGCTAGGATTTAAAATTGCTGGGTATTTATGTATTTATAAATTGTGACTCCTTGGAAGGGAATATTCATTCACATTTGTTTTACTAAAGCCATTTCTAATGTACTAATTAGTAACCAAATGATTCTGAACATTTCTGTATGTCCAGACTGGGTCATATTCTGTCCAGACTGGGTCATATTCTGTCCAGACTGGGTCATATTCTGTCCAGACTGGGTCATATTCTGTCCAGACTGGGTCATATTCTGTCCAGACTGGGTCATATTCTGTCCAGACTGGGTCATATTCTGTCCAGCCTGGGTCATATTCTGTCCAGACTGGGTCATATTCTGTCCAGACTGGGTCATATTCTGTCCAGACTGGGTCATATTCTGTCCAGCCTGGGTCATATTCTGTCCAGCCTGGGTCATATTCTGTCCAGACTGGGTCATATTCTGTCCAGACTGGGTCATATTCTGTCCAGACTGGGTCATATTCTGTCCAGCCTGGGTCATATTCTGTCCAGACTGGGTCATATTCTGTCCAGACTGGGTCATATTCTGTCCAGACTGGGTCATATTCTGTCCAGACTGGGTCATATTCTGTCCAGACTGGGTCATATTCTGTCCAGACTGGGTCATATTCTGTCCAGCCTGGGTCATATTCTGTCCAGACTGGGTCATATTCTGTCCAGCCTGGGTCATATTCTGTCCAGACTGGGTCATATTCTGTCCAGACTGGGTCATATTCTGTCCAGCCTGGGTCATATTCTGTCCAGACTGGGTCATATTCTGTCCAGACTGGGTCATATTCTGTCCAGACTGGGTCATATTCTGTCCAGACTGGGTCATATTCTGTCCAGACTGGGTCATATTCTGTCCAGACTGGGTCATATTCTGTCCAGCCTGGGTCATATTCTGTCCAGACTGGGTCATATTCTGTCCAGACTGGGTCATATTCTGTCCAGACTGGGTCATATTCTGTCCAGACTGGGTCATATTCTGTCCAGACTGGGTCATATTCTGTCCAGACTGGGTCATATTCTGTCCAGCCTGGGTCATATTCTGTCCAGACTGGGTCATATTCTGTCCAGCCTGATCAGAGTATCCCAGTAACTGACAGGAAGAGTTTTAGTGAGACTTGCACACATTGACGTGATGACATCCTTGTGTGTAAGCGGGCAGCACCTCCCTCTCTGACCCCTTCAGGTGGTGAAGCTGCACACCAAGCTGGGGAAGCCCATCCCCTCCACTGAGCCCAGTGTCATCACCCAGACTGCATCCTCCACCTCAGCTGCCCCCAGCAAGACCTCCAACACCACCTCCTCCTCCGCCCCCTCCTCCTCTGCCCCCTCCTCAGCAGTGTCTAACTCCCCTTACCTCAAGCCGGTAAACATCGTCACCAGCGGCGGCTCGGCTGGGTTAGGCAAGAGCACGGCTGCAAACAGCGTCTTCTCCAGCAACACCACCCCAGCCGTCAAGAAGATCAACACTCCCAAGATCAACTTTGTGGGTGAGTACTAGGGGTGGGAATCTTTTGGTACATCACGATTCGAATCGATTCTTGGGGTCACGAATCAATTAAAAATCGATTCACGATTTCCCCCCCCCACCCCTAGTGAGTACCAACGCTGTTTTTGTAATGTATTTTTGCTTTTTTATGTTCAGACCGTTTGGTCATTTTGTAGTCTTGCGATGTCTGGAAGCTCCACTACGGCTTTGATGCTGAAGATCTTATTTGGATGGAGGAAAAATATAAATGTTAAAGCTTAGCCCTGGCCAGTGTTGCACACCAGGAGCCTGGGGCAGACTGCCTGCCAAGGAGGAGCTGAAACGCAGCCTGCCTCAGATTAGAGGCAGACAGGCAGACTGCCTGCCAAGGAGGATCTGAAACGCAGCCTGCCTCAGATTAGAGGCAGACTGCCTGCCAAGGAGGAGCTGAAACGCAGCCTGCCTCAGATTAGAGGCAGACAGGCAGACTGCCTGCCAAGGAGGAGCTGAAACGCAGCCTGCCTCAGATTAGAGGCTGGTGTTGCACTAACAGGAGACACGCTAGTTTTAAAACTCCGGCTAACAAATGTCTGTCTGTGGCCACACTGGTGTCAGAGCCCGCTGAGCATCGTGTCAACAGCCTTCTCAAATGGCACCAATCTGCTCTGAACTTCTGTTAGCATTTATGTTTTGGCAACAAGACTGTGTTTACGTTTTCTTGGCAGGTCACTTAAGCTATCAGTTTCCCCCGTCCATGAATACCTGAGATTCAGTCCTTGTTTTAGGGCTGTGTTGCGTCAGTTTGTTTAGTCTGCAGATCACTTTGCTGCAAGAATCCCCTCAAGTTCTCGCTCGACCCTCAAAATAGTATGTGGAAGAATTTAGGAGATCAGAAAGAAACGACCTATATGCGATCTATTATGTTTTGACAAAGCACATGGGACATCTGTTAGACGTAAGCTGTGATTCCAAGAAGACATCAGTTCCTCATCACTCCTGAATTCTTCCATTTTGAAGGGGGGAACAAGCTGCAGACTACTGGGAAACCAGAGGAAGCCAAAGTGGAGTCGTCCAAGCCTGGGCCGCCCCCATTGGTCCCTCAGGTCCAGGAGTCCAAGACGGAGACTTCTGATTCGTTGTCCGCCCTAGCAGCGCTGCAAAGCGACGTCCAACCGGTTGGGCACGACTACGTGGAAGAGGTTTGTGAGAGATTTGTACTCAGGTTGGACCCGCTCAACAATACCAGAATCAGCTAAATGTGTTCTAAATGTTCCCTGGTGTTCTAAATGTTCCCTGGTGTTCTAAATGTTCCCTGCTGTTCTAAATGTCTGCCGTTCGGTTCTCCAGGTCCGCAACGATGAGGGGAAGGTGATCCGCTTCCACTGCAAGCTGTGTGAATGTAGCTTCAATGATCCAAACGCCAAGGAGATGCACTTGAAAGGGAGGAGGCATCGCCTGCAGTATAAGGTTAGTGGATAACTAGTTAGCAGTCTTCGCTTTTTTAGAATGGCTCCCACAGCGTTTTTCAAAGGACACTGTCTCTACCCTCCTCCTACACTGAGAGGAACAAATAATTTCGACAATTTACTCTCAAATGATTTCTTGGTAGTTAGTCCTAGTGGGAGCTATTGGATTAATAGTGGTTCTTGTATAAGGCTTAATAAAATGAACCCTTTGTTTTGGGTGTTGTAGAAAAAGGTGAACCCTGAGCTGCAGGTGGAGGTGAAGCCCAGCATCCGAGCCAGGAAGATCCAGGAGGAGAAGATGCGGAAACAGATGCAGAAGGAGGAGTTCTGGAGGAGGAGGGAGGAGGAGGAGCGCTGGAGGATGGAGATGAGGTAGTGATTCCCTGACTGCACACACAGAATTACTTGTATGCTGTCTGAGTCTTGGGACCATTTTGACTGATGGGTATCTAAGTGTTGCGTGTTGCTGTTAGCTATCTGAGTGTAGCGTGTTGCTGTTAGCTATCTGAGTGTAGCGTGTTGCTGTTAGCTATCTGATTGTAGCGTGTTGCTGTTAGCTATCTGAGTGTAGCGTGTTGCTGTTAGCTATCTGAGTGTAGCGTGTTGCTGTTAGCTATCTGAGTGTAGCGTGTTGCTGTTAGCTATCTGAGTGTAGCGTGTTGCTGTTAGCTATCTGAGTGTAGCGTGTTGCTGTTAGCTATCTGAGTGTAGCGTGTTGCTGTTAGCTATCTGAGTGTAGCGTGTTGCTGTTAGCTATCTGAGTGTAGCGTGTTGCTGTTAGCTATCTGAGTGTAGCGTGTTGCTGTTAGCTATCTGAGTGTAGCGTGTTGCTGTTAGCTATCTGAGTGTAGCGTGTTGCTGTTAGCTATCTGAGTGTAGCGTGTTGCTGTTAGCTATCTGAGTGTAGCGTGTTGCTGTTAGCTATCTGAGTGTAGCGTGTTGCTGTTAGCTATCTGAGTGTAGCGTGTTGCTGTTAGCTATCTGAGTGTTGCTGTGCGTGTCCAGGCGCTACGAGGAGGACATGTACTGGAGGCGGATGGAGGAGGAGCACCACTGGGACGACCGACGCCGGCTCCCTGACGGAGGCTACCCCCAGGGCCCTCCGGGGCCCCCAGGCCTGCTGGGGGTCCGTCCAGGCATGCCCCTCTCCCAGCCCCAGGGACCTGTGGTAGGGTCCCCCTCTCATTCTCACTCGTCCGCTGAAGGCTAAACTTACTTGGCAATTAGAACTTAATTTGAAATTAAGTTGTCTAGACTTTTTCACGTTCCAGGCAGGGGCGTATGTTTCATTAAACACGGGTTGGACGTGTCCCAATTGCTTTTTGTAAACTGCAAATCTGTCCCCCTCCGACTGTAATGAAGAAAATGTCACAGCTGCGTTCTCAGTTATTAACACAGTCTGTGTTGCAGCCTCCCCGTCGCCCTGACTCCTCTGACGACCGTTACGTGATGACGAAGCACGCTGCCATCTACCCCTCGGAGGACGAACTGCAGGACATCCAGAAGATCGTGTCGATCACAGAGCGAGCCCTCAAACTGGTGTCTGACATCATCACGGACCAGGACAAAGACAAAGAGGAGGACAAGGACAAGGACAAAGAGAAGGAAAAGGAGAAGGAGAAAGAAAAAAAAGAGTTCCCCAAAGACAGGTGAGGCGTGGGAATGTTCTGATCAAACGATTGATTGTTAAACAATTTCATGCTTGAAGTGAAATGGTTCCCCTGCCAAAATATCCACCAGTGCTTAGAAAACGAACATACTCCAACATGTTTGCACAGTAGATCAGAGGATTGTGCAAAGCCGGGTCCTGTTCTTCCAGACTTGTATTTCACCCACATTCCTGGGTGTGTGTGAACTGTGTTGTGCAGGGCGCTGAAGGGCGTGATGAGGGTGGGGGTGCTGGCCAAGGGGCTGCTCCTCCGCGGAGACAAGAACGTCAGCCTAGTGCTGCTGTGCTCAGAGAAACCCACCAAGACTCTGCTGTCCTGCATCGTGGAGCACCTGCCCAAGCAGCTCACGGTACACACACACACACGCGTACGCACCCAGAGTCTAGACAGCTACGCAAGGACTTTGTTCTGAAGCGGTTTGAGTGATTTTTGTTTTTAAATGACGGTGTTCCTCAGCTGGTGACGCCAGAGAAGTACGAAGTGAAGGGGTCTGTCGACGAGGCTGCCATCATCCTGACATCCTGCGCCGAGTCCAAGATGCAAGTGACCATCACGCTGACTTCGCCCGTCATCCGCGAGGAGAACGGCCGGGACGGAGGTTGGGAACGCCATCGCAAACCTGCTCCCTGTCCCGCCCCCCCTGTTTCCTTCCTCTTCTCTCTCTCTCTTCCTATGATATCAATTTAAGATGTTGATTCATGTCCTAAAGAGCCCTACTCCGCTGGCACTTAGAGCGCAGGTTGAGGAGTGGAGAAAAGGAGCAGACAGAGAGATATTTGGTACTGTGTCTCCTGACTCCCTGTGGGTAGTTCTCCCCAGCTCCACGCATCGCAGGTCCAGTCTCCAACTAAGGAAGTGCTCGAGCTGTGTGCTGAGAAGCCGGTTATCGTAAACCCGTCGTCACTCTTAAGCCTTAACAAATTGGAAATTAAAATAATCTTTAGGATATGAATTCCAGTTGAGGTCCAGCTCCTTACATTGTTGCATTGGTTGCATTTTGAGGCAACGTATGGGCCAAATGTGCATTTAATTCAAACGTACAATCAAAGGGCTTTCAGACCGAAATCTGTCAAACTGGAAGTAGGGTGATCCTCCTTGTCTTGATGCAGGACTGTTTAACGCACCCCTCTCCTTAATACGTTTTGGGGGCGGGCCTTAACAATTGGTGAGCTCAGCACTTCCTGTTGAAGAGTGGAAGGGGGCGGGGTTTAGAAGTGCCAGCAGTGTTGCTCTTCGGTCCTCTGGAACTCTCCTTCAGTGCTGCTCAATACTGGCCTTCCTGGAAAACCAAATGCATGATCAGTGTTTGCATTGTGTTGACTAGTTAGACCCCCGATAAGATTTTTGTTTCCTGTGTTCTAGGGGATTCTGTTTACAAAGCACAATGCAGAATATTTTACCACTGGGTCATTTATTATTTTTAGAAAGAAAAAAAATATTTTTGAATTTACTTGCCAACAGTAAAGAACAGAAATGACAAGATGATTGGAAAGGGTGTGTGGGGAGAAATGACAAGGCCAGATTGGAAAGGGTGTGTGGGGAGGTGGAATCTTAACTTGAGGAGCGTGTGCACAACTCGAAGTTTGGCATGAATCATGCAATCATGTAAATGGAAGATTTGTGCAGAGGTTCGAATTGCGCATGTGTTTCAAGTAAGGATTTTGCCTGGGATGAATTACGGGGGGGAAAATGTTGTAGGTCACAGGCAGGAACAGGATGTTGGGTCACATCCTCACAGGAAACAAACTGTACTTGAGTCTGGTGATGGAAGCTCACCATTCTGAAGTCCTCCCCTGACTGAGTTGGTGTCCTCCTCCATACCAAAACATAATCTCAAAACATCGTCCGCAGTAACGTTCTGTGCAGAAAGGACGGTGCTGGTTAACACGCCTCCATAGTGCTACACATTCATCTGCATTGGAGAGTGAAAAAAGAAAAAAGTCAATTAAGCCAACTCCAGTGGGCTGTTTATTGAGGAAGTGCACAACTTCAAACCCACTGCTCGTCCTTAGGGGAGAGTCGGCTAGCTTCAGGGAGCAAGGCTATGACAGAGGAATCTTGTGGTTCGACCTGGGTACAGACATCGGCATACAATGACTGTTGGGCGTTCAGTTCAAATCTGGTGATGCCAGGTGTGCATGCAGTAATGTCCTAACCCCCCCTTCATCTGCTGGGAGTGGTCATGTGGTCACCAGCACGCAGAGCTGCCTTCATGTGTCCGTAGCGTGTCAGACAAGCCCAAGTGCTCTTCTTTGTCTTTTTTTTTTTTTTTTTTTTTTTTTTTTTTTGGGGGGGGGGAAAGGGAATATACCTACCACCTGTCTCCATTAGAGGCTTGGTACGACCCACACAGCTCCGGAAGGATTTTTGACCAGGGTGTCCCTCAACCACCCCCCACAAACACTTTGCCACACCTACCATCACCGTGCCACGATGCCAAGCTTTTCAAATCCCACCAAGCAGTCATTAGCACCAGAGCCCCCAAACGGTTCTGAAGGGATTTTATTTTAATCTTCTTACTGATTTACTAGTTCCATGTTTACACACTACTAACCATTCAACCACGGGAATAATCTTCTGTCCCATCCCTTATATTTGATCACTTACTCAGAAATGCCCAGTGTAATTGAATGGCCAGACCGTGTACTATGCATATAAGACATCTTGTTTATGCATTCAAGAGCTTTCATTTGAGTGTTTCTTTAGTTTTTGCACACATTGAATATTCTGGATGTAAAAGCTGAAACTGTCACATGAAGTCTCCAAATTGCTGTGACCCTCCATAGGTGTGGCCAGCAATATGCATTCAACTCACATTTAGCTCATTTTACTGAATTCAACATAATTTATAGCATTAACATTGCATACAACTGTTCATCCATGGAACCACATTCAAAGCGCTTAGATAGTTCTCAGCTCCTTGAACGAATACAATCATCACTAGTTTTCTCATAGTCACTTATCAACAAAAATCAATCTTGGGACAACAAGTTTCTTCAAGCAAACACCTCCTGGTATGTGTGGCAATGTGTTTGAGTCTTCACCAGTCTTGCTGACCTGGTCAAACACCCGCTCCTCACCTCCATTTTGACAATTCGAATCCATTTTTAGATGTAACCTCGGGTATGGTGAAAGACCCAGCGGACGTCTTGGAAAGGCAAAAATGCCTTGACGCTCTGGCTGCGCTGCGCCACGCTAAGTGGTTCCAGGTTCGGAACATCATTTTACTTTTCTTATTGTAGCCTTATGAGATGTATTTGTTTTAATTTTTCGGTTAGAAATTTCATTTAGATTTCATTTGTATAAAAAGAAAAAAAAAACATAAAAAAAAGAAATCTGGACACAATTTGAACATTTTAGAATTCTTTTTTTAAAGAACTGAAAAATATTCAAGGATGCCACCCGTAATGTTAATGTTGACCAGGAAGACACTTCTACTGTTTTGATGTAGCTCTTGTTTAGAAGAAATGGTAGTATTCCTGTCTTTTTAAATTTGTTTTAAATAACAGGCATCCTTGTATTACCTTCTTTAACTCAGAAAACTGTCTTATAGTTATAACAAAATACACACAAAAAAAACTCTTCCATAAGGCTGCAGAGTATCTTTGCATACAAGTGTGTCATCAATAAGAGCTTTCATGTTGAGCGTTTGTTCTTGGTGATTTATTTTGATTGTAGAATAGGGATTGAGAGAAAAGGAACATCTGATTAGTTTACTGTGTCACTGCTGGTTGTTCACAGGCAAAGTAAAGCAGATTTCCTAAGCTCTTTCAGTCCCTATGCTATCCTTTCAAATGGAGCTCTTGTACTATTAAGTACCTTGTTTGTGGAATACGTGATAAACCTGAGGTCAGGGTTTATAAGATGACAAGGAAGTCCCCCTTTTCTTGTGCATCTTGCAAACTTTGAACTCATTTTACTAACGATGAGGTAAAATACTGCTGGGAATGGCAGCTGATTTCAACCAATTGCGGCCAGGAGACACACATTTTATTTTTCAAAGCAATCATAAGCTTCCATTGTGTACAGTAGTGTTTGGACCTCTTTACAGAAACCTTCCTGTTCTATGGCCGCTGTTGCTTTCTGTGGCTCCTGTCGCCCTGCTAACGTTGACTTTATTGCATCAAAGGCTAGAGCCAATGGGCTGCAGTCCTGCGTGATTATAATTCGTATCCTGCGGGATCTCTGCCAGAGGGTTCCCACCTGGTCGATGTTCCCCAGCTGGGTGAGTAACTGAGAAGAACATGCTGGGCTGCACTGTTAGAACTACAGACATACAACACCCTCCTTAAGTACAGGGACATTTATGTAAAAAAAACCCCCCCAAAAAAACAAGGAATTAAATTCTATTTCCCAGTTTTAGTTTGAGCCAAGAAATTGAGTTGTCTTTGTTTTAGTTTTGAACCTGTGACATTCGTGTTCTAGACACTATATATACAGAATGTCTGGACGGTCTGTAGTCCTCCAGCTTCCCTCTCGTCCACTGGAGTGTTTGTGGTTGTATTGTGACCCCTGCCTGACCCCTGCCCCCAGGCCATGGAGCTGCTGGTTGAGAAGGCCATCAGCAGCGCCTCCGGACCCCTCAGCCCTGGAGATGCACTCAGACGAGTCTTTGAATGTATTTCCTCCGGCATCCTGCTTCCTGGTACGGCTTTTGTCTTTTTTGTTCCCTGAAACATCTGTTCTTGTAAGATTGTGTGTGTGGCTCATCGTCATCAGATGAAAAGGGAAGCATATTTTGTAGGGTTATGATAACATTCAACTGAAAGGTGTGTGTGTGTGTGTGTGGTCGTCCAGGTGGCCCAGGGTTGGTGGATCCTTGTGAGAAGAATCCCACAGACACCCTGACAGCCATGGAGGAGCAGCAGAGGGAAGACATCACCTCAAGTGCCCAGGTACCTCCTCACCCTGACGGGGCCAGGTACCTCCTCACCCTGACAGGGCCAGGTACCTCCTCACCCTGACAGGGCCAGGTACCTCCTCACTGACGGGGCCAGGTACCTCCTCACTGACGGGGCCAGGTACCTCCTCACCCTGACAGGGCCAGGTACCTCCTCACCCTGACAGGGCCAGGTACCTCCTCACCCTGACAGGGCCAGGTACCTCCTCACCCTGACAGGGCCAGGTACCTCCTCACTGACAGGGCCAGGTACCTCCTCACTGACGGGGCCAGGTACCTCCTCACTGACGGGGCCAGGTACCTCCTCACTGACGGGGCCAGGTACCTCCTCACCCTGACAGGGCCAGGTACCTCCTCACCCTGACAGGGCCAGGTACCTCCTCACCCTGACAGGGCCAGGTACCTCCTCACCCTGACAGGGCCAGGTACCTCCTCACCCTGACAGGGCCAGGTACCTCCTCACTGACGGGGCCAGGTACCTCCTCACCCTGACAGGGCCAGGTACCTCCTCACCCTGACAGGGCCAGGTACCTCCTCACCCTGACAGGGCCAGGTACCTCCTCACCCTGACAGGGCCAGGTACCTCCTCACCCTGACAGGGCCAGGTACCTCCTCACCCTGACAGGGCCAGGTACCTCCTCACCCTGACAGGGCCAGGTACCTCCTCACCCTGACAGGGCCAGGTACCTCCTCACCCTGACAGGGCCAGGTACCTCCTCACCCTGACAGGGCCAGGTACCTCCTCACCCTGACAGGGCCAGGTACCTCCTCACTGACAGGGCCAGGTACCTCCTCACTGACGGGGCCAGGTACCTCCTCACCCTGACAGGGCCAGGTACCTCCTCACCCTGACAGGGCCAGGTACAGACCTGACAGGGCCAGGTACCTCCTCACTGACGGGGCCAGGTACCTCCTCACTGACGGGGCCAGGTACCTCCTCACTGACGGGGCCAGGTACAGACCTGACAGGGCCATGATCAGAAAAAAAGATGCCAAGTAGAGCAGATTTTCAATCTGTCGTTCATGGAGGTGTGAAACCATGAAACTCACAAACTTCAGACTTAATGGAGTCTGACGTGATGCCCTTTGACTACATGGTTAAAGCCGTACTTGAAATTCATCTGGCAGTTTAAAACCATTACGTCCTCAGGAATGAAAGAGTAATGTCTGAGATGACCAGCGCTGCCCGGGGGCCTGACAGACTGTCAGGATACATGTCATCATGTCTGCCATCAAACATGCCCTGTGACTGAAGATCAAAGCACTCGCTTGCCAGCTCAGAACTTCACAAATCCTAGTCTCACATTCAACTACTGTCTAGCACACATACAGTTAGGTCCATAAATATTTGGACATTGACACAATTTATCATTTTGGCTCTGTATACCACCACAATGGATTTGAAATGAAACAATCAAGATGTGCTTTAAGTGCAGACTTTCAGCTTTAATTTCAGGGTATTTACATCCAAATCAGGTGAACGGTGTAGGAATTACAACACATTTTATGTGGCCCCCCCCTTTTTAAGGGACCAAAAATAATTGGACAAACTAACATAATCATAAATCTAATTGTCACTTTTAATACTTGGTTGCAAATCCTTTGCAGTCAATGACAGCCTGAAGTCTGGAACCCATAGACATCACCAGACGCTGGGTTTCGTCCCTGGTGATGCTCTGCCAGGCCTCTACTGCAACTGTCTTCAGTTCCTGCTTGTTCTTGGGGCATTTTCCCTTCAGTTTTGTCTTTAGCAAGTGAAATGCATGCTCAATTGGATTTAGGTCAGGTGATTGACTTGGCCATTGCAGAACATTCCACTTCTTTGCCTTAAACTCTTTGGTTGCTTTCGCAGTATGCTTCGGGTCATTGTCCATCTGCACTGTGAAGCGCCGTCCTATGAGTTCTGAAGCATTTGGCTGAATCTGAGCAGATAATATTGCCCGAAACACTTCAGAATTCATCCTACTGCTTTTGTCAGCAGTCACATCGTCGATAAATACAAGGGAACCAGTTCCATTGGCAGCCATACATGCCCACGCCATAACACTACCTCCACCATGCTTCACTGATGAGGTGGTATGCTTTGGATCATGAGCAGTTCCTTCCCTTCTCCATACTCTTCTCTTCCCATCATTCTGGTACAAGTTGATCTTGGTCTCATCTGTCCATAGGATGTTGTTCCAGAACTGTACAGGGTCTTTTAGATGTTTTTTGGCAAACTCTAATCTGGTCTTCCTGTTTTTGAGACTCACCAATGGTTTACATATTGTGGTGAACCCTCTGTATTTAGTCTGGTGAAGTCTTCTCTTAATTTTTGACTTTGACACAGATACGCCTACCTCCTGGAGAGTGTTCTTGATCTGGCCAACTGTTGTGAAGGGGTTTTTCTTCACCAGGGAAAGAATTCTTCTGTCATCCACCACAGTTGTTTTCCGTGGTCTTCCGGGTCTTTTGGTGTTGCTGAGCTCACCAGTGCGTTCTTTCTTTTTAAGAATGTACCAAACAGTTGATTTGGCCACACCTAATGTTTTTGCTATCTCTCTGATAGGTTTGTTTTGATTTTTCAGCCTAACGATGGCTTGCTCCACTGATGGTGACAGCTCTTTGGACTTCATATTGAGAGTTGACAGCAACAGATTCCAAACACAAATACCATACTTGAAATGAACTCTAGACCTTTTATCTGCTCTTTGTCAATGAAATAACGAACTCCCATGAGGGAATAACATACACCTGGCCATGGAACAGCTGAGCAGCCAATTGTCCAATTACTTTTGGTCCCTTAAAAAGGGGGGGGCCACATATCAAATGTGTTGTAATTCCTACACCGTTCACCTGATTTGGATGTAAATACCCTGAAATTAAAGCTGAAAGTCTGCACTTAAAGCACATCTTGATTGTTTCATTTCAAATCCATTGTGGTGGTATACAGAGCCAAAATGATAAATTGTGTCAATGTCCAAATATTTATGGACCTAACTGTATGTTGCCTGCCAATGTTGCATTCCAACATTACAAGTATTCATCATGGCATCAAATTGCATAAATGATGTAGCTAACTTGTTCATCTAGCTAACTTAGACAGTCCAGTAGATGGCTACTTCCATGAACCCCTCCTTTCCAACAGTTTTAAGGCTGACCTCTCCTCTCTCCTGCTCCAGTTTGAGACTGACCCCTCCCCTCTCCTGATCCAGTTTGAGACTGACCTCTCCTCTCTCCTGCTCCAGTTTGCTCTTAGGCTGTTGGCGTTCCGTCAGATCCACAAGGTCCTGGGCATGGACCCGCTGCCCCAGATGAATCCGCGCTTCAACGTCCGCAACAACCGCAAGCGGCGCCGCGACAACAGCGACGGCAACGACAGCTTCGAGGGCGAAGGGAAGAAGGACAAGAAGGACTACGACAGCTTCTAGGACCGGCCCAGCGCCTGCTCTGCCCCTCCCACCCCCCCCCCTCCATAACTAGTCTATATATATACACATACCTCTCTGTTGTCACTGCTATTAACAGCTGGGCGCCTCTTGTTGTGACTGGAGTCCAGTGTTACATCCAGCTTGGTCTTGTTGAGCGATGAGTTCACCTGTCGACCTACAGCTGTACAGAACGCTGCAGAGCCCAGGTGTGTCTGTGGTGTGTGTGGCTTTAGCTGTAGACTGGGCCGGCCTGGGGATTGGACCTACACCTCTGCTAGCTGAAGCCCTCTGATCCTTTACGCTTCTCAAATAGAAGTAACCTTGACAACTGCTACCCAAGTTCTGCAACCACTCCTTTTTGGAGTTTTTTATTTTATTAACATTTTTTTGGTTACAATTTTCATTGGATCAGGTAACAGATTGAATATGAATCCAGATGTTAAGGTCTTTTTCTCGTTTCATTCAGAGGGTTGGCCGTTAGTTTATACCCGTAGTGAAGCACATAATTTGGTCTGTAATATTTTATGTTCCCAAGATGTCATGTACGAATATGGTTTATTTTTAAGTGTCTAATGCAAGTGGTATAATGCTATGGTCTTGTCAAAAAGCTGGACTGCAATGTTAACGAGCTGCTGTGGATATGTAGTACATTTCTGAAGAAAACACTGATTCCTGAGATATTTGTGTTGGTAGTGTAGTTATCCCTAAACGTATCTCTAATATATATGAAAATATTCCTATAGTCTTGCAATAGATCAGTCTTTCAGTTTGTTGAAGAACGCATGGCAGTGGTGAGATTTGTTCTTGTATTATTGGCTTTTTAACTTTTTTTGTTTTTGTTTTAAAAGATTAATGAGGAAATTAATGGATTGGTCTTTGAATTCGTTTAACGTTGGATGGATTAATCAAATAATCTATACAATAAGAAAAGATTGGGTTGGGGGAAAAAAGGTGTAATGTTGATGTTGTAATCGCGGTTCAATGTAGATCCATTCTTTGATTGTCTGCCTCTGTATCTCTGCTTTACAACAGGCAGAATAAAGACATTTCCTGAATGAAGGTTTGGTTTTCTCACTTGAATTGAGTTTTACACTAAACACACCAGGGCGGTGGAGGGGGAGGCGGGTCTGAAAGGGTAGTCTAGTCAACATCGACATGCCGTGTAAACGTTGGATTAACCCAAATCTTTTTTGCAGATTGTCATCCCAAGAACATAGGTAAACCATTATGATTTAAGACGGCAGCTAATCCACTTCTAAGGGGGCACAACCAAAATGTATTTATATTCATAACCGCGTTTTCGTTTTTTAGGCAGCTGGTCATATACAAAGGGTTTAGGACTGGAGAGTCGTTGAAGGCAAGAATTCTTTGCATGTCAATGTTAGATGTGACTTGATTCAGTTATTTAGGCCTAATGCCGTTTCGTGTAGTAAAATGTATAAACAAGCTCTGTCTCTCCCCCCCCTTCCTTCCTCCCTCCCTCCCATTGGCTGTAGATACTGTCAACTGGTAGAAAATAGATTGACAGCATCCGCATCCAATAGAACAGTGAGGTCTTATAGCTTCATCCAAAACCGACCAATAGGAGCAGTTTATGGGCGCGGTCAGTTAAATAGCAGGTTCATTAGGGTAGTAGTGTTTCGAACAACCAACTGTTTGGAGCAGCACCTTTATTATCGGGAAAGTTGGCAATATGTTGAGTTTGGGTAGCGGGGTTGTGAAGTCTGCCAAACCGTCGTTCGTTTCTTATGTCACTCCCGAGGTAAGTCGTTTCGCTCATAAATACTGAGATGAAAATGCAATGAATTAGCGAGTTTATTGAACCTACGACAAAGCCTCAGATGCCTAGTTGACATCTACTGCTTCAAACGGGACAGGTCCTAGCAATGCTAGCTAACTGAACTAGCTAGCGGCTGCGTTAGTTTGAGTGTATTGACAGCTAGCTAGTTAGTAAACATGAATTGGTAAGGGTGGGGTTTCGTTTTTGCCAGTACCGGTTACTCTAGCTGGAAATAACATCAGTTTCCTCTGTGTACGGGCTGTTTTGAATGCAGTTTTTTTTCCGGGTCCTCTTCTCATTCGGACTGGAAGTGGGGTCCTGTGACATTGCGGTACTCTCAAATCAGTGACGCTTGATAGCGCAAATTATGAGACGGACAAGAGACAAGAGAGCGCGGTCAGATTAATTTACAGTGACTTGCCTGATGTTGAATTACTTCGAATTATTTTAGGGACAATTTAACTACATATGACATAAATTAATTTGACAGTATTCCACATTACGTCCTGTTCCACAAGTTTTAGTGACTACTATATCTGAACGATGTGATCTTTGACTGCTCGGTTAGATCAAATCTTATCTTAAAAAATGTGCTGAAACGAAAAGCTTGTGCAATTTTATAGCAAAATAGCCACCGTCCTTTTGCCTGTTACAGGTTGGGTAGCCAACATGACCATTTGAAAGGGGGACCTCCATCCCTCCTCTTGACAGGCCCAGTGGGTGTAGATTTACAAGCTCTGAGTCAAAGATTCACCTTTAGTACTGATGTGTACCGAACCAGCTACAACTTTCAAGTTTACTCGAAGGCTATTTGAGTACTTCTCTCAAATACTGTAGCTGCTGTGCCAAGGTGAACGTTTCAGACACTCTTTAAGAACCTTATTTGTGTCCAAAGTCTTCCAGAGCATAGGTGAGGGGTGTTTTAAAACCAAACTGCCTATTTCTCATGGCCATAATATGCTACACAAAACACAAGTTGAGAAATGTTGTTCAGGGAAGTTTCCACAGATTGAGTCGTAACTTCAACAAAGCGATGGTGTTGCAGTTGGTTCTGCTGATGTCAGAAAGCTTAACAGTGCGTTCACACTGCAGCGTTTTTTAACGCTCTGCATCGCTTGCCTTCCCACAGTACACCACGCTCGGGGGCGTGTTAGACAAGTTAATACAGAGTTGTAGTTCTCTAAGGTCACTGTTGTAGTCATGGCCAAGCGTGCAGATTTGGGTTCATGTACTCACAATATCGATCAAAATACCACTTTTACACAACATTTATGTAAGTGCAAGATTTTACTAGTGCAAGATTACAGTAGAATACATGTTACGCCACCGGTCACTCAACCAGTCGTTTGTAGGCTGGGCTCAGTAGCGAGCTAGCAGTGGCACAGAACAGTCACGTAATGTGACGACTACATTTAAAAGTAGGCTATAAAAACACACTAGGAACAATGACGACATCGGCAACCATGCACCATGCATTATTAGTTTAATGTAATCTTTAAATTCAGGCTCGTCACATTTGTAACTTTGTTCTGAACAGAACTGGGTGTGCAGACACATACGAAAAGTTTCTCCTCCATCTTGAAATTGTCAAACCTAGAAATGTTTACCATGACGAACAGTTGCTACGTTACAAGAAACAAGAAACCAATCCGATTGGCCAACGCTAGCGTACTGTAACAGTGCGTTCACACTGCAGCGGAGCGGGCGGCGCGTGGCGTCGGCTTCCAATTCATTTTCAATGAAACCAGGCGTTGACGCTCGCGTAGGGCATTGTGGGAAGGCGAGCGGAGCGGAGCGGAGCGTTGCAAGTTGGATTTTCTCAACTTTATGTAAATGAGGAGCGTGAAAACGCTAGCGTTGGCCAATCGGATTGGTTTCTTGTTTCTTGTAACGTAGCAACTGTTCGTCATGGTAAACATTTCTAGGTTTGACAATTTCAAGATGGAGGAGAAACTTTTCGTATGTGTCTGCACACCCAGTTCTGTTCAGAACAAAGTTACAAATGTGACGAGCCTGAATTTAAAGATTACATTAAACTAATAATGCATGGTGCATGGTTGCCGATGTCGTCATTGTTCCTAGTGTGTTTTTATAGCCTACTTTTAAATGTAGTCGTCACATTACGTGACTGTTCTGTGCCACTGCTAGCTCGCTACTGAGCCCAGCCTACAAACGACTGGTTGAGTGACCGGTGGCGTAACATGTATTCTACTGTAATCTTGCACTAGTAAAATCTTGCACTTACATAAATGTTGTGTAAAAGTGGTATTTTGATCGATATTGTGAGTACATGAACCCAAATCTGCACGCTTGGCCATGACTACAACAGTGACCTTAGAGAACTACAACTCTG
Organism: Osmerus eperlanus; assembly: GCF_963692335.1. Lineage (NCBI taxonomy): Eukaryota > Metazoa > Chordata > Actinopteri > Osmeriformes > Osmeridae > Osmerus > Osmerus eperlanus. The sequence goes on along the minus strand of NC_085042.1, from coordinate 9,827,226 downwards.
TATTAACTTGTCTAACACGCCCCCGAGCGTGGTGTACTGTGGGAAGGCAAGCGATGCAGAGCGTTATAAAACGCTGCAGTGTGAACGCACTGTAACCCTTATCTTGAGCTCCCACTGTCATCAGACCCCATGCTGTGTCATCAGACCCCATGCTGTGTCATCAGACCCCATGCTGTGTCATCAGACCCCATGCTGTGTCATCAGACCCCATGCTGTGTAACGTCAGGGGTGACTTTGTAGCATAGGCTGATGTATCTCTTAAGTCTTGTGTAGTTAGTGTTCCTGTCAGAAGTGTGATTGAGGTGAGGCTCCTGCTCGCCTGTCTGAGGGTGTTGACCAGTAGCCCAGGCTGAACTCAGACTGTTCTCTGTCTTGCTTTAATGTAGGAGATCAAGTCAGAGAAGGAACCGTCCAGAAAAGAGAATCTTCCTGTGTTGTTACCAGGTGAGTCTTGACAAACACGCTACAATTATTACAGAAAGCTGTCCCAGCCACATGTGAAAACAAACTGGCTGTGACAGGCATGTGTCTGCGGTGTGGGTCGTCCCTCAGGTGAGGTGATGTTCTGCAGTGCCAGCACGGTGCTCAGGTACACGCAGGATGACCTCTCTCAGCGGGGCGTGTTCGGCACGCTCGTGTGCACCAACTTCCGCGTGTCGTTCGTCAGTGACGAGCCGTCGGTGGAGAAGGTGAGTTAGCCACGTTCGCACGCACACACAGAAAGCCAACTAAGATGCAATATTTAAAGTATCTAGGCCTTGCTGTAACTCAGAAGCCTCGTATCTTAACCAGGCGTCTAGGCCTTGCTGTAACTCAGAAGCCTCGTATCTTAACCAGGCGTCTAGGCCTTGCTGTAACTCAGAAGCCTCGTATCTTAACCAGGCGTCTAGGCCTTGCTGTAACTCAGAAGCCTCGTATCTTAACCAGGCGTCTAGGCCTTGCTGTAACTCAGAAGCCTCATATCTTAACCAGGCGTAGCCTGAGCCTAGAATGAGGTGGGGACCGAGAGAGACAGCCCTCCCTCTCCCTAGCCTCCCCCTTACAGATGTCATCTCAGGAACTGAGTTCCCTACTCTCGGATGGAGGGTTTGAACCTGGGCCTTATGTATTTGGCAGTAGTGCAGAAAGTACCCACTGAAAGTACTTCCTTACATTAAACATTCACTTGTGGGCTGTCGTTTTCTTATTTTTGGGACACTGCGGTTGAGTCAGGCTACTCTTATCTACTAGAGGGGGAAGTTCGCAACTTCCTCTTCTAGAGTTACGTTGTTTCTTGTCAAGCCTTTATGAAGCTTAACTCACCCATCGTTTCGATTTCTTCCGATGTTCAGGCCCAGCTCTTCAAGAACAAGCTGTATGGAGAAAATGATATTCCTCTATCATGTGTGGACAGCATCTACGGAGGTAGGACTTCAAACCAGTTCTCCCTCCAGTACCAGAGTGTTTTTAGAGGTAGACATGCGATCATGAAGAGGGCGCTGGGCCGACAGAGATGTGGTGTTGTTATATTTAGCCACACAGAGCGTGTCTCTGTGTGTGTGAGGATCCATTCTACTGTGTCTAGACGACTTGTGCGCTGAGTTGTGTGTGCTTCCAGAGGAGTCTTTGAGGGTCAATTTAGGACAAAGCTCCTCATGTCATTTGACCCAATATGTAACCAGTCACAGACAAGCTGTCACAATTTGTTATTCACCTCTGAATTCAACTGTAATTTTTTTGAAAATGGCAATAAACAGAAAAGAAAAGAAAGAGCAGGGTTGTCACGGCGCCCGTGTCCCCAGGTTACGAGGACAAGAAGAAGCTGATGACCGGCAGCCTGGTGAAGAACAAGTGCCCCTCCAAGATGATCATCCACTGCAAAGACCTGCGAGTCTTTCACTTCACACTCACCTTCTGTAAAGAGGATGACTCCAAACGGGTACTGCTCTCTCTGCCCCAGAAAACACAAGATCAACTCCATATCTTTACTCTCTTTTTGTTTTGGCAGAAGCAGATTAATGTTTTTTTTTAATCTGTTTGGTGTGGTGAGTGATGAGTCTTGTTTCCTGGCAGATCTTCCAAGGCATCATCCATCACTGTCTGGAGCCCAAGTCACTCAAGTGTGTCTTTGCCTTTTCCTACTGTGAGAAGACCTCGTGTCCAGGTGAGTCATTACACTGAACAAAGATCACAAGGTTATGCAAAATTTGCCCTTCATTTCGAGAAAATTATATTTAAACCTTTTTTTGACATCCTCTAAGGCTCCTTTCACTGAGAAACCCCCTTGATAGAATCACACGGCCAAGTTCGAGTAAGAATGAAACATCAGTTCTCAGAGTTCTCACTTTCCCACTCTGCAGACGAGGCTAATTGTTCTTGTCCATAAAATCAAAAGTAACAAGCAGCACCGCCACAGAGGGAAATTCAATAAGTCTGGGAGACCTCAGTAAAACATGGCCTCCATTCAAAACACAATTAGCGCAGAGCTCGTTAAAACCTTCCAGCGCTGCAGAACCAGGCCCACATCCCTGAAAGAGCAACTACAGACCTCCGGCTGGAGAGAGAGAGACCTTTTGGATGCACTTTTCCTTTTTTGAAATATATTTTTTGTGGGGGGGGCATTTTCCATGCTTTATTGGACAGTTGTAAGTGAAGCGTGACAGGAAAGGCAGGGAGCCTTTAAGACATGCAGCAAAGGGCCAAGACTGATGTCAGCCCCAGGCCGCTGTGGTAAGCCCTCAGCCTACACGGTACACACACTTCTCCAGTGAGCTACCGGGGTGCCTCCTCTTCTCCAGTGTTGTGGTGAGTTCACCCCAGGCTGGTCCTCTGGGCATCATGGAGGGGGCTCCTTCTGCCCTGCTGTGCGGGCCCCGCAGCAGGCTGGTGCTGCATTCCTGAGAGGCTCTCCTCAGCCGGGTCACGCTGACTTCAGTGTGAAAGAGGCTGCCATGAACCCCTGGCATGTTAGGAATGGACAGTAGAGAGGGTGTGACAGGGTGATGTGGGATAACAAAATACAACACAAATCTGTAAACACTATAGCAGTGTAAAGCCTGTGCTTGAGATGCCTGTAAACGGATGTGGATGGTTGTGGCGATGTCCACAGGGCACAGCTGAAGCGCAGCTTGCTTGTTTCTCCAGAGAAGCAGAGGAAGGAGAGGACGCTGCAGTTCGACAGCGTGGAGGACTGGGCGCAGGACATGAGGAGAGTGAAGGGAACCTGCCGGCTGGTCACGGAGAACGCCAGCTTTGAGCTCAGTCCAGAGTAGGTCCATGTCAGTACATCTGTCAGGAACACGCCAGCATTTTAAACCCATGAATGTGATTGGAAGACTCAACAATACCACTTTCAGCCAGGGTTCTTTATTTAAGATCAGGGCAACGACAAAAATAACTGAAAAAATACTATCTAGAACAAAATACCTTTTTAGTAAATATTCTTTATTTAATTTTTTATGAAATCACTACTTCAGATTGCAATCGTGTCCTTGGCTGAAATAACTAAGAAAATGCCTGATGCTTGGCTGTAAGACCTGGACACGACATGATCAGAGTTGTTAGAGTAAAACATATTTCACCATCACAGCGTTGACATGGAGTTTAAAAACACGCTAAACTGGCCCAGTGGTTACCAGGGTTACCAGTGTGTTGTGTTCTCCTGTAGGTTACCTCAGGTGTTCATCGTCCCATCAGATGTTTCTGACGAGGACCTGACTGCATTCCAGGGACGAGGAATACCAGTAAGTGTCCCCTCGCTGTCCTGTCTGAGGACGTGTCCCCTCGCTGTCCTGTCTGAGGACGTGTCCCCTCGCTGTCCTGTCTGAGGACGTGTCCCCTCGCTGTCCTGTCTGAGGACGTGTCCCCTCGCTGTCCTGTCTGAGGACGTGTCCCCTCGCTGTCCTGTCTGAGGACGTGTCCCCTCGCTGTCCTGTCTGAGGACGTGTCTGGCTGCTATTCTCCTCCTTGAAGCTGATTGGATGAGTTTTTACTGGGCTTGTACATAGCGGGGTCTGTAACCTGTAACCTGTCTGCATGTTGACCCCTGACCTGTGTTCTGGGTGGTGTGTCTCAGATGTGGTGCTGGTCTCACCACAGTGGATGTGCTCTGTTTAAAACGTCCACCCTGCCTGTGCTGCCCGACGACACCCTCTCCCAGGCCTACATGGAAAGGTGAGGGACAAATCTCAAAATCACTTCATTTAAATGGGAAATTTCTGACATCTATAATGTGGCGTAGTAGCAGTAGAAAACGGGTTTATAAATAATAAGTGTCTTATTAGCAGAAGCCAGAAGCACTTCCTGTTGTCTCACAGTAAGTGTGTGTGTGTGTGTGTCAGGATGTTGACAGCCGTGGCAGCTAACTACCTGTACTCTGTGAAGACTGAAGACCTGTCTGACACGCTGCCCTCCCTGCAGGACGTCCAGCAGTCATACAACAAGTTCAAGCACTTCTTCCTCATCGGTCAGTGGAACATGTTTTAGGACTGGTGCTTTTTGATGCTTTATTCTATGGTTTGTAAATGAAGTGTGACATGAAAAAAACGTGCAAAGGTTTACTTGAAAAAAATCTAGCCAAGCTCACATTACTTGTTGAAGTCCCTATCTACACTCACATCTAACCGATACTAGGATAAAGGTTTGGGCTGAGCCCCAAATGTTTTCAACTAGTCAGGTGGCTGAGTGGAGACAGGTGGCTGAGTGGTTAGGGAATCAGGCTAGTAATCTGAAGGTTGTTGGTTCGATTCCGGGCTGTGTCAAATGACGTTGTGTCCTTGGGCAAGGCACTTCACCCTACTTGCCTCGGGGAGAATGTCCCTGTACTTACTGTAAGTCGCTTTGGATAAGAGCGTCTGCTAAATGACTAAATGTAACTACCTCCACAAATATAATCACATTCTGTGGGAAACACTGGGAGGGAGAGGCAGAGAGAGAGAGAGAGAGAGAGAAAGAGAGAGAGAGGGGTGAAGGCAAGGCTGGAATCCAGGCACGTGAAACGTTTTCACTTCCTGACAGATGCCCTACATGTTTGCTTGCAAATGAAACCTTCCATAGATGGTGTTACTTTATTGTTTGGTTGTCCTCTCTTTAGACAATACAACAGAGTTTTGGGTGTCGGATGTGAAATGGTTCTCCTCTCTGGAGAACTGTGGCTGGTTGGATATCATCAGGTTAGTTTGGTTTACAAATGTTATGTTTAAGAAATAAGTACATTATATATATTTTTTGTTTGTTTGTTTTTTGTTCCTGTTGTTATTACTAATACCATTCTATAACTTGCAGGCAATGTCTCCAGAAATCTGTTGAAGTGGTTGAGTGCCTGGAAAAGGAAAATTCAAATGTTCTTATAATGGGTAGGTAATCAAAAAATGAATAATTGTAGTACATCAGAGGCGTGTGTTTGTTTTCCGATGTGGGTGAGACAGCTTTATTTAATAACTGAGGATGCAGCCATTAAATATAATTTCCTCAATATAAAGTTGATGTGAGGGGGGATAGATGTGCTGTTGTGTCCCAGCCGTGTGTAATGAAACCTGCGCTCCTGTGTTACCGGGGTGTGTGGCTGCTGTCTCCAGAGGAGGGGGGGTCAGACCTGTGCTGCGTGGTGTCCAGCCTGGTGCAGCTGATGCTGGATCCCTTCTACAGGACCCTGACAGGCTTCCAGAGCCTGGTGCAGAAGGAGTGGGTGGCGGGCGGACACAAGTTCCTGGATCGCTGCAACCTGCTCCAGCTCAAAGACAAGGAGGTGAGGGGGCAATCATCCTGCTCAGGTACCACTGTTCATCTGTTCTCTCACTTAAGTAATGACAAAATATGTTACAGATTTTTTTCTGTCCCCTCTCCTCCCCCCCTCCCCTTCTACCCCCCCCCCCCCTCCTCTCCTCCCCTTCTCCTCTCCCCTTCTCCCACCCTCCTCCTATCCTCTCCTCCCCTTATCCCACCCTCCTCTCCTCCCCTCCTCTCCTCCCTCCAGAACCAGGCTCCAGTGTTCCTGCTCTTCCTGGAGTGTGTGTGGCAGCTGCTGCACCAGTACAGCCAGGCGTTCCAGTTCTCTGAGACCTACCTGACCGTGCTGTCAGACAGCACGCACGTGCCGCTGTTCAGCACCTTCCTGTTTAACTCCCACCATCACAGGGCCACCTTCCTCAGGGTAACTCTCTCACACGCACGCAGACACACACACCTTCCTCAGGGTAACTCTCTCACACGCACGCAGACACACACACCTTCCTCAGGGTAACTCTCTCACACGCACGCAGACACACACACCTTCCTCAGGGTAACTCTCTCACACGCACGCAGACACACACACCTTCCTCAGGGTAACTCTCTCACACGCACGCAGACACACACACCTTCCTCAGGGTAACTCTCTCACACGCACGCAGACACACTCACTCTTTCACACACGCTCACATACAGACGCTGTCACAAATATAATGATACCGCTGCACTACTGAACTACCATATGAAGCCGGGGGGGAATTGTCACGCTCAACATCTAAAGCACAGCTGTAGTAGACATAGACACTAGTAATGGCATCTCACTCAACTAAAACAACTTTTATGTGAACTATGTCTGTGTGAGATCTTCCTTAAAGCCTGCATGCCTGGCTGGCTCTGAGCCCTGACGCTTGGCTTGAACAATCCTCCTCTGTCCTCCCTCCCTCCCTCCCTCCCTCTGTAGCACACTGTCCTTTACATAACACAGACTGCAGTGTATCCACGCCGGGCACAGCTGGGAGGTGGACTGTGGTCTGCATGCGCTAGTGCTACTGTGTTCCCCCACCCCAGTCTCACCCAGCCCTCCTCTCTGCTAGTGTTACAGTGTTCCCCCACCCCAGTCTCACCCAGCCCTCCTCTCTGCTAGTGCTACAGTGTTCCCCCACCCCAGTCTCACCCAGCCCTCCTCTCTGCTAGTGCTACAGTGTCACCCCAGTATCACCCAGCCCTGCTCTCTGCTAGTGCTACAGTGTCACCCCAGTATCACCCAGCCCTGCTCTCTGCTAGTGCTACAGTGTTCCCCCACCCCAGTCTCACCCAGCCCTCCTCTCTGCTAGTGTTACAGTGTTCCCCCACCCCAGTCTCACCCAGCCCTCCTCTCTGCTAGTGTTACAGTGTTCCCCCACCCCAGTCTCACCCAGCCCTCCTCTCTGCTAGTGTTACAGTGTTCCCCCACCCCAGTCTCACCCAGCCCTCCTCTCTGCTAGTGTTACAGTGTTCCCCCACCCCAGTATCACCCAGCCCTCCTCTCTGCTAGTGTTACAGTGTTCCCCCACCCCAGTCTCACCCAGCCCTCCTCTCTGCTAGTGTTACAGTGTTCCCCCACCCCAGTCTCACCCAGCCCTCCTCTCTGCTAGTGCTACAGTGTTCCCCCACCCCAGTCTCACCCAGCCCTCCTCTCTGCTAGTGCTACAGTGTTCCCCCACCCCAGTCTCACCCAGCCCTCCTCTCTGCTAGTGCTACAGTGTTCCCCCACCCCAGTCTCACCCAGCCCTCCTCTCTGCTAGTGTTACAGTGTTCCCCCACCCCAGTATCACCCAGCCCTCCTCTCTGCTAGTGCTACAGTGTTCCCCCACCCCAGTCTCACCCAGCCCTCCTCTCTGCTAGTGCTACAGTGTTCCCCCACCCCAGTCTCACCCAGCCCTCCTCTCTGCTAGTGCTACAGTGTTCCCCCACCCCAGTCTCACCCAGCCCTCCTCTCTGCTAGTGTTACAGTGTTCCCCCACCCCAGTCTCACCCAGCCCTCCTCTCTGCTAGTGTTACAGTGTTCCCCCACCCCAGTATCACCCAGCCCTCCTCTCTGCTAGTGTTACAGTGTTCCCCCACCCCAGTCTCACCCAGCCCTCCTCTCTGCTAGTGTTACAGTGTTCCCCCACCCCAGTCTCACCCAGCCCTCCTCTCTGCTAGTGTTACAGTGTTCCCCCACCCCAGTATCACCCAGCCCTCCTCTCTGCTAGTGTTACAGTGTTCCCCCACCCCAGTCTCACCCAGCCCTCCTCTCTGCTAGTGTTGGCAGGCGGAGTTGCCTCAAGCACAAAGAGGCCCTTTGAACTGTCCTCCAGTGTGGGACTGGTCGGTGCAGTTTGACTGCAAGGCCCAAGATCTCTTCATTAACCCTCTGTACACCGACAAGTCCAGACAGGACCGAGCTGCCAGAAAGACACACAGGCCTAAGGTAAATGTTTATTCATTTATCGGACATTTGTCACTTTTTATTCAAATTGTAGTCGCCAAATGACGTTGTGTCCTTGGGCAAGGCACTTCACCCTACTTGCCTCGGGGGAATGTCCCTGTACTTACTGTAAGTCGCTCTGGATAAGAGCGTCTGCTAAATGACTAAATGTAAATGTAGTAGGACATGCTTGTGTTATATTGTACCGGTTGTGGTCAAATACTAAATTAGTACAAATGCACACTCGAAAGACCCGACTACATACTTAGTTGTCTCAAGGTGTGATTTGAACAAAACACCCAAATGAAATAAATCCCCCCCTGCCGCCGGCTGTGCCCCGCAGCACCAGAGGCAGCTGTCCTTGCCCGGCTGTGCCTTCAAAACCCCTCCCAAGAAGGGCTTCTTCAGGGACGAGACGGACAGCCTGAAGAAGATCCTGCGCGTGCGGCGCGTCAGCCGCTGGATGCTGTCCCCCGACTCCCCCCAGCCTCCCTCCTCCCTCAGGGAGTTCTACGCCTGCTGGCTGCGGAGGCCCCTGGACCCCCACGGCCTGCTGCTGCCCTGCCTGACGGGGCCCTCTGTGCGGGTCTGGATGCAGCGCTACCTCCGCTGGATCCACGAGGTCCAGATCTTCGGGGGCGGCCCGGTCACCGTGCTGAGTAAGGTCGCTGATCTGCTTAGCGAGGTGCAGGACCTGCAGAGGGAACTCCAGCACCGCTCCTGCAGTACCGCCTCCGACCACCGCAACAACAGCACCGCCTCCGACCACCGCAACAACAGCACCGCCTCCGACCACCGCAACAACAGCACCGACCACGGTGGGGCGAGGGGCAGGGTGTTGGGCGAGGCTGGGTCGATGGCCGCCAAGAACGCGGTGCGGCTGTCGTCGTCCTACCCCTTCGTGACGCACAGGAACTGGTCCTTCAAGCCAGCCATCCCCAGCAGCCTGCTGCAGGGGCTGCTGGTGCCTGGGCCACTGGCCGAGCAGGACGACGAGCCCGAGACTCTGGTCTGAGTGCCAGAGCCACGCCCCCCTGGGGGGCAGGGCCACGCCCCCCTGGGGGGCAGGGCCACGCCCCCCTGGGGGGCAGGGCCACGCCCCCCTGGGGGGCAGGGCGATGCAGTGGGGGTAGGATTGATTTTGTAACTTGATAAATTGTGTTGTTTTTTTCACCTTTTGGATATTGTGGCAGTCCAATACCAGTTTGATCAGGTGGGGGTTCTGCCTCAGGAATACAAAGGTCAGAAAGGTGTTTTTCCCCTACTTTATGAAGATGTCCCATACGTCATGTATGGGACATCTTCATACAGTAGGGGAAAAGCCTTTGAAGGCCCTCTGAGGCGTTCTGGTTTGAGCCAGAATGCTCAAAATATTGGCAGGGTTATCCAGAACAAGAAGTTTCATGTAGCATGTCAAAGTTACCTAAAATTACAATTTTGCCTAAGTAGGGTACACACACACACACAAAATCTTTCAGACTTTTTTGGATGGAGCACTGTGGACATATGTCAAAACTTCGATATTGCCCACTTTTTTTTTTTATAAGAAAGCCTAGAAACGACATGCAAGGTGTTAGAACCATTACTGCTTAGATGTGCTGCATTATTCTTTGAGCCAGGGGAACCAGAAGCAACAAGCCAAAAAGTATGTTGGAGCAATGAGACCAATGTGGTTCTGGACTGCACTAGAAAGGGACTTCTGTCACCTAAGAATTTTCTTTTACATTCTGGAATATGTATTTGCCTACAACGATGTTTATGTGGCCTTGATTGTTTCAGGACATTTTTCCAGAGACTTCCAAAGAACTCAAATGTTGTTGAGGTCAGAGTACTGTTCTGATATGTTACTTGGATGGTATCCGATTGAAAACAGTGGTTTTACGGTATCAAAAACGTTCTTATAAGATTTGTCTTTGAAGTTGTTGAAATTGAATTACTGAAGAGCAATACAGCTTAGTGCCTATAGTCATTGATTTAATTAAATGTGGTGGTGGTAAGGGTAAAAAGATCAATATTGAACTGCCTCTTGATAATAGACTGAATTATTGTGCTCAGATTTAAAATGTTTATTTGATGTTGGCAGTTGGTCAGAGCCATCTGCTGGCTGCAAAAATAACTGCCTTTTACAGGAAGAATTATTTCACAGAGCTTTATAAATAGAGTAGTTTGAGGACCTGGGGCCTGTTCCATAAAGCGAGTTACTGAATAAGACAGGCGTTTGTCATGGAAAGAACCTTTATACTCTTGTTTTCTTGTCACTAAGGTGCATTATCCCTGTCAAGAGGTTTTAAAGCTGTGGAACTGGTTTATGTGAGGGTGTCACTGTGTAATGGGGGGGGGGGGGGGGATTAGGAAGCATTGTTAAGAATGTTTTAAGGTGAAGCCATAGGTTTAGTACCTGTTACATATTTGTAATTCATGATTACAAATCTGTACATATATTATTTTTTACATATATTAGGTATTTACCTTTTTTTGTTCTAAATGTATATGTATCCATTTTATTGATACAGACATTGAAGTATAAGTCAGTTTGTCTTTTTTCTTTTTTCAAGCAGGTGAGACTAATGGAAATACTGTTTTCACTGATCATTTTTGACACATTTACCATGTTCTTGTAAATACCTACAGATATTGACATTTCAATATGTAGACTTTTTCTCGTGGACCAAAACTGTTATATTCTTTAACCTGTCCTTGATGCATTTGCCTTTAGCTTCAGCTAGCACTGAAATCCAGAAAAGGAAAGTACATCATTTCTGTTATTTCACAGAAAGTGTATCTTTATATTTCCTATATAACTTCCTGCACTACTGATGTCATATACTGAAATTCACATTTAAATTGCACTTTTTTGCACTAATACTGTAAATAAATCCAAATTACCAGATGGGCATGACTACAATGTTAATGATAGCTCCCTTGGATTGCTGACGCTAATTCTATGATTAAAGATTTTTGCGTTTCACATCTGAATGTGAGTATTTTAATACAGTTATACAGCAACAAGTTACGGTCACTTAGTTTTGACTAGATTTGGCCTTTTACTTGCTTCTTATCTCTTAATCACTTGAAGTAACCCCACTATTAACCAATCATTTGTGCTCAAATGCGAAATGTAAATGTGTTTTGATGAGGAAGTGGTGCACTTTGAGATGAAGATTTCCCGGATTTTTGACGTTTACGAACAAAGTATGATCTATCGCACAATGACAACTCTGCTGTTGAATTGCAATGAATGGGATGTTAGAGGATAATCTGATCTGGATTAGACCAAGCTTTATGTGAGTCTTAGATTAGCAGAATACAATCCTGAAGGAGCCATGCAAGATGTCACAATAACCTCACACCGACAGTTTTTCAAATGTTGGTGATGTAATGTACCAGAAGGAATGCAGTTGCCAGTTCGGTTGCTTTTTAGATAACGACTCTCCATATTTGACAAATTTCACCTACAATAGGCCTAAATATAATCCATCAGAAAACGCATTATTTGATCAAAGATTAATATTGACATTACATAGCTGTTTCCGAAAATCAGTTTTAAGACTCCCACAAACTTTCACCATCTATTGTCACCTGTTCTCAGTAGTTAAACTGCTCACACCCATCCTCTCTTGATTACCTGAGCCTCCAACAGTGCCACATCCACCGCTATCGTCATCACTGGCCGCCATATTGGACAAACTGGACTCGCTAGCTGGAGTGAACGAGGCAAGAAGTGGGAGGCAGGTAGCTGGAGAACACAAGTGCTTCGCCGTGGCTTTTAATGTAACGGCATTGGTGGCTGTGTTGTTGTCAGTATAGACGAAACACTCGACTGCACTTCTATGTGTCGGCATAACTGAAGAAGTGTAGGATCTCGGCCACAGAGTCCGAGGGGTATCGTTTTTCGTTGTTGTTTGGACTTGGTATTGGTAGACATGACTTCCTTGACACAGCGGAGCTCCGGCCTAGTGCAGAGGCGGACCGAGGCCTCTCGTAGCGCTGCCACCGACAAGGACAGAGGATCCGGGGATGAGGATTTTGAGCCACGGCGCGGTGACGAACAGGACGACGAAGAGAAGGGAGACTCAAAAGAAACTCGACTCACTCTCATGGAAGAAGTACTGCTCCTGGGACTGAAAGACCGCGAGGTATAAACGCTAAATGTCATTTCATACATCTTGATAATATTAACGCTGGCTCGATTCCAAGCTAGCACGACAGCAAACGATAGCTAGCGAACACTATATTTTTGTCAACATTTTACGTTTTCGTCGTCTACTAGCATGGCTATCGCTTGTAGCTATTCTACCGAGCTAGTCTAGCGTCTAGTTAGTCTTGTAGATGGCCATCAAATCAGATGTTATGGGACGTAGCTAGCCCATCATGCTAACTAGAAAGTTAACTACAGCTGGATATCTAGTTCAATATGAAGTTTGACCTGTCTAGTTTAGTTTAGCCTACACGTTCCTAGTTTTGAAATTGTGCATGCTAGCCTAGCTAGCTAAGCTACATAACTATTGTGATGTGCAAAATGTTCTCTTAGGCTAGTTAGCTGGGTTGGTACCTAACTTAATCAAGTTAAAGTTAGGTAGCCAACACATTTCACTCGGGAATCAAATGTATTTGCATAGCTAGCTAACGTGAAGAACGACATTCTATCATAGCTATGTTGAAAATGTATGTTCACCACTCCAGCCTCGACTTAACATATCGTTAAGAATAAACGATTTGTTGTTCTAGGTACATTTGGTAGCAATGTCATATTGCCAGATCTCAGAATACAAGCAAGTAAAATCTTAAATGGTATAATTCATAAACCGTTGTTGGATAAAGGTGTGGCATTTCTATTTATGAAGGAGGTAAGATTCCTTCCTCCATAAACGCTTTAAAAGTACCACACTACTGTTACCTCCCCTCCCCTTGTTATTCTGTATTGACAATCAGTACAATGTTCTCAAATTCACCAACTTGAAAGGTTAGACTCACATAGATGGTACAAAGGTTGTTTTCAACCCTGCTTTAATCTCGGATAGGGTGTCTAGGTAATGAACCGGTCAGTGTTTTCAAAAAAGATAGTCATAACAACAGCTCATGTTGTTGTAGTTAGCTAATTTGTGAACCTCTTCCTCAGATAAGGGACAACAATTGGATTTGAGGAATGCGCTGTCAATTACTGATAACAGTAGTTTAAACACGTGTTCTCGTGGCTTGGAAGTACTTCCAGGGGTGTGCAAGCTGAAGATGCTAAATGCTTAGGTGTTCATGTCAGGGCGGTTGGTGTAGATCAGGGGTGCCTGATAACGACCATTCATTTGAATCAGGTGTGTTGGAGCAGGGAAACATCTAAAACATACAGGACAGCGGCCACTGGGGACCAGGATTCGACACCCCTGGTGTAGATGGTTCTGTCATTAGCAATCCTGCTTCCATACACATACTCATGCCCCCGTACACGTATCACATGGTATTCCAATAGACACAAGACTTTGTAAAACCAGTTGTTCTTGAAGCTGTGTTTCATCTTTAGACTCTACGTCATGCTCTTTATTTGACTGCTAAAGAGAGGGTGCGAATGTGGAGTTGTGTGTGATCGGGTGAAAGTTGAGACCAGTAAGGATGTTGATTCAGTCAGTTTGGGGCTGGTGTTGGGATCTGTCTGAACTAAGGACGAGGTCCAGAGGTAGCCCTGAGTGAGAAGTGTCATGAATATTTGAGTCCTCATTCCCCAGGCTCCAAGACTTACAGTATTCAGCAAGTAGAATTATGCTTCAGCAGCATATTTCATATTGTCCATGTAGACACAGTGTGCAGATTTTCATGGTGTTTCGTCTCTACTGCTGTGACTCCATACTGTCTGGCGTACTCAGAAACTTAGAGCAGGTCTTATATCACAACCAGGACTACAGAGTAAAGTGATATTCCTGACAGTTGACGAGAACAGCTGTATTAAACATTACATGTTGACTTAATATCCAGGAAGTAACACTGCTGAAAAGATGTGCCAACAACACTGATGCTAAGTCAATTCCATCACTGTAGGTCACAATTTGCGATTTCAAGTCTGGGGGCTATTAAAGCCACCGTTGTTGGTTTAGAAAGCATCAGAATCCTTCACTTCTACAAGTATCGTTTCATTTGGAGGTTTAAGCATGGTCTGCTCACCAAGTTGTCCCTCCACAACTCAATCCCCCAGTTGGCTTCAGTGCTGCTCCTCCTGCTCGCTAATTTGACTCGACGGACACCCTACCTCGTGGGAGGGAGATTCAGCCCAGGGCCCAGGCTGGATTAGAACCCAAGCCACTGCAGTGAACTACGGGGGTGCCCCCGGCTTTTGACGTGTTGAACAGGTTGTATGTCTGGTTCTCAGGAGGCAGGAGGCTACCTTCACGGTAATCCTGCCCATCACACATCTCTTCACAGTGGTTAGTCTCCACACGCTCGTGGCCTCAGTGCACACAGTCATGTCTGCTTCCCTGGCATGGAAACAGCTTCCGTGGAAGTGTTAGCTCTCTGGTGGTCAGAGGGCGGGCGGGGTGTTAACACAACTGAGAGTGTGTAGATGCTGTTATTGCTGTCTGTTCCGTCTCACGGCAGACCAGCAGGCTGAAGTCAGCGACCAGGCCCACGACACGGCAACTAAGCAAGACTGAAAGAGCGCAGTGTTAGTGGGCTGTGATGGCATGAAATATATCTGTAATGCTCTGCCACTGAGCTATACCCATCCCTGTTATGTGAACAGAGTGATTAGGACGAGATATCCATCACCAGTCGAGCCTATATACTCCCTCTTGAGTAGTTAAGAGCTATGTCTACAGGACAGATGGTCAAAACAAACAAACTCAGGTCTAGCCCTGCCTGCTGGATAAAGATGTTGGAACTAGAAATGAGAGCTCAAGTTCTCCTAATGGGAGGCATATGTATCTTTCTGAGATCTCATTCTACAAGCTACCCTGACTTGGCCTGTCCCTATTTCAAGGTACATTTACCATGGTTAAAGGCATGTCTGTGTCCATGGGGATTGTAGATAGATCTGTACCTAGATAGACCTTGTTGGTAGCCAGTGTTCCTCAGAGGGGTTATTGACATGACATGACTCTACTCAGAGCAGGGCTATTGACAGCGACTGGCATCTCTCTAGCAGTCAAACCTAAACGTCCAGATCTCTAGCTCTGCTCCTGTTGAGCTGGGAATCATGGCTGCATCGATACCTCAACCCTACAGGCTACTGCAAAATATATCTGTAACTAAATGCCAGTTTGTGTAATCACCAACATGTCTCCCCGGAGCCTGGGAGCCTGGAGCCTGGACTAGATCAGAATGATCATAGATCCACACACAGGCTTTTTATCCTGTGTTTTTCTCTTGGTCATGTTACATAACCATTTTGAATTAGTTTGCAACGAAGCTGTTGAGATATTGACTGAGATATCTCTCAGCCTGAGTCTCCCAGCCTCCTGTGATTCATATTCAGCGACAGTCGCTGAAAACCACGAGGTATGAATTGTGGAGAACGGTGAATTGCCGGCGTTTATGACCATGTTGAAGAGAGTCATCACAATTCCACACAGTCACAAGATCACACGTAGCTTCCCTGCCCTCGTGAGCCCCAGGTAAGTGGAACATCAGGCACAGAGGAAAAAGGACTTAGAATCATTTCACACTTCCTGTTGTTTCCTTACAATCCTCTCTTTGTGTTGTGTAGTTCATAGCTGCAAGATTGGTTTCAAAGACGTTGAAAACAGATACATACACACACACACACACACACACACACACACACACACCATCAAGACACACACACACCAAGACACACACACACACAAAATGGGTAGAGATGACTCCCAGCTGTCTCCCCTGCATGGTGAGGTTGTCGTCCTAATGACAGAGCAGTTGTAGATGTTGACGCACTATGTTGCCTGTCCTGTTCCGGCCCCTGCCCCGCCTCAAGCACTTCCTGCTCCTACCAGATCTGGAACTGCACCCACGTGGCTGTAGAGCGACTCACTGCACCCACGTGGCTGTAGAGCGACTCAGACGTGTAGGAAGGAGGGCGGGAAACAGAGGAAACCGTTAGACACGATGGCAGCCATCTTGTTGTGTTTGGGATCAACGTTTCGCTAGGTACAGACTTCAGATTAGTTTTGTTTTCGTTCGCCTACGTGTTTGTTGGGAAAGAGTAGCTGGACATGTCCCTAGTCTTGTCAACACTGCCTTTGGTAGAGAAGCTCTCCAGCTATCTCTCACCACACACAATGGTGGTTGGAAGTGCCGGACTTTGCTGCTGTTGATGTCGTACTGTTCAAACTGCTTTTCAGGCAAATCTTCTTTTCAGAAATCTTCCTAGTTTGTTTTTTAGGTTGGGGCGAAGCAGCGACGTGTTAGGTTGACCTCAACGTGCCTGTGAACTCTCCCTGCTCTATCATAGGCGGTCAGATGGCTGAGCAGTCAGGGAGTCGGGCTATTAATCAGAAGGTTGCCGGTTCGATTCCTGGCCGTGCAAAATGACGTTGTGTCCTTGGGCAAGGCACTTCACCCTACTTGCCTCGGGGAGAATGTCCCTGTACTTACTGTAAGTCGCTCTGGATAAGAGCGTCTGCTAAATGTAAATGTCTATCAAATCAGAGGTATATTCGTGTCTCCTTTTTACAAGCAGTGTCACAGAGGGCTTCACACATACGCCCACAGAACTGCACCAAAACCACCCTGACTCCTCAACGAAGGGAAACACTCCCTGGAAAACTCAGAGAACAAATAACGAAACAGACCCCCAGAGTGGCCCTGCATGGTGTTTGTTCCGCGGGGGTTTCTAACGTGTCTCCTCTTGCCCCCAGGGCTACACCTCCTTCTGGAACGACTGCATCTCATCGGGGCTGCGTGGCTGCATGCTCATAGAGCTGGCCCTGCGGGGACGCCTGCAGCTGGAAGCATGCGGCATGCGACGGAAGAGCCTGCTTGCCAGGAAGGTGAGCGGGAACGTGGTTGTGTACGACTGCGTGTGTGTACGACTGCGTGTGTGTGTTTGATTGTCAGTGTGTACATTGGGCTCATCACCGTGTGTGAATGTGTGCATCTGTGTTAAGATCACACATCTAACTGCGTCATAACCCTGTCAAGAGCTCTGCTTCCCACAGGAACATGTATCCTTTAGGTGTGTGTGGCTCCTGCCAGGGTTAGCATGGCCAGTGAGGCTAAGCAGAGTCACAAAAGGGGTGTGTTTTAACACTCCCACCCACAGCAAACACGGCCAGACCAGACTGAGCAGGGCAGGGTTAGGTCACCATGCAGCCCAGACTTGTCAGACTTCCTCATGACTTGGTAGTGAAGCTTTTGCCATTAGAGGGAGCTGTTGCACATAGTAAATCCATTGCTTAAATCAAACATGTAAAACTTTTTGTTCTCTTTTAAAAGGCACACAGCTGATCACACTTGAGAAAGTCATCAGAATAAACCGTGGCGTTTTTTTCCAGTATTAGTTATTTCATCAGAAACCTGTTGTAGTGGTCTGACCTCAGCCTACGTGGTACTGGCTCTGCCCTGGTGATCTCCGGGCCGCCCAGCGTGGTGTGTTCTGATTGGTGGTTTGTTCTCCAGGTGATCTGCAAGTCGGATGCCCCGACGGGGGATGTGCTGCTGGACGAAGCCCTGAAACACATCAAGGAGACCCAACCTCCTGAGACCGTGCAGAGCTGGATAGAGCTGCTCAGCGGTGAGACGCCCACCTGCTCCTCACCACACACACCTGCTCTCCTCACTTCACACACCTCCTCACCTCACACACCTGGTCACACACCTCCTCACCTCACACACCTCCTCACCACACACACCTGTACACCTCAACTCACACACCTGTGTAGTGAGGTGTGTGGTAAATAAATAAAACATTTATTTCCACGATATTCACTTCAGAAATCTCTGCCGGTTCTCCTCTGTGTGCTGTGGTTCCTGCAGGTGAGACGTGGAACCCTCTGAAGCTGCACTACCAGCTGAGGAACGTCCGGGAGCGTCTGGCCAAGAACCTTGTGGAGAAGGGTGTTCTCACCACGGAGAAGCAGAACTTCCTGCTGTTCGACATGACCACCCACCCGCTCACCAACAACAACATCAAGCAGCGGCTCATCAAGAAGGTCCAGGAGTCCGTGCTGGAGAGATGGGTGAACGACCCTCAGCGCATGGACAAGCGCCTCCTCTCCCTCATCTTCCTGGCTCACTCGTCGGACGTGCTGGAGAACGCCTTTGCCCCCCTGCTGGACGAGCAGTACGACCTGGCCATGAAGAGGGTGAGGCAGCTTCTGGACCTGGAGCCGGAGGGGGAGGGCGCCAAGCCCAACGCCAACGAGCTGCTCTGGGCCGTGGTGGCCGCCTTCACCAAATGAGGCCGCCGGCTTCCTGGCAACAACGTCTTGGGTTTGTGATGGGGAGGAGGGGGTGGGTGACAGGAAATGGAGATGTTGGGGTGGGGGCAGAGAGAGTGCTGGCCCGCTATGTAGGAACCAGACTGACTCGCCTCCTACCTGGGCTTCAGGAACGGGCCGCCCCACCCTTCTCACCCTCCCCTCCTTTTTGTTCCTCTTCTTTCTTTAACTGTAGATAACTATCCTCCCACCCTTCTCCTTCATGCTCCTCTTTCTGCAAGATGTGTCATTTAATCGCTCACTTTTTCAAAAGAAAATGAACCGGAGAAAAACTAAAATAAAACTCTGAACTTTGAGTTTGAGTACTGGGTAATGTTACGGACAGCTGACTTGGCTGAATCAGAGGCCTCCATTCATGTTCTCCGTGTCCCTGAACACACATTTATATATATATAAATATATAAATCCTAAAGTATATTAATCCAACAATTCTGTTCTTCTGTGTACATGCACATTTCATGTACAAACATAGCTGCAGTATATGAATGGAAAATACTCCTGACAAGTCTTGAAGTTGATTTACTCTGTCAGACATGACACGATCGGAAGTCTTTGTCGTTTTCACCTTTCGTTTCTAAAAGCTGCTCGTCAGACCGGGGTCACAGGTGTGTTCCTCCCTTCCTGTCCAGGCGGAGCCTTCTGACAGGTGTGTTCATCCATGTCCAGGCGGAGGAACCTTCCACGGTCAGGCCCTCTACAGCGAGGGTGCACCCCTGGCTTGGTCTCAAGAAAAACAATATACATGTGGGTTTAGAGAGGGTATTTCTAGCAGGGATTCAACTGTTTTAAAGGAAAAATCTATATTAGAGTGATCTTTAACCCCTCTGCAGTTTTGACATCTCCATGTGCCCCTGTTAATTTGGTAATATAAAGGCACCATCTGCACAGTTTTCCATTTATAAATGTGATTTTTCACTGTGTGCAAGAATTGTGTCTTGCGCTTTGCTTTCTCATAATGCTTTCAAAAATCTATAATCAGTTTATTTTTTTAACTTTAAAATAATCAAGACATTTGAAAATAATTCAATAAAATCCAGAGAATGTGGTAGTTTGTGTGCATACCAAGGTCTGAATAAAACAATCAAAGAATGGGGGTTCACATTCCAGTTCTTTCTATATAAAGACTCGCACAACCCTTCTCTGACTGGTTTGGTTAGCTTGGACTCTTGAGCGCAATGTCTGCATTTATATATTTTCTCTGGAGCGGGTGTTGATCTGGACATTTGGGGGTTGGTCTACCGGTGCAAGCCAGCCGTTATTTCTCCCCCCCCCCCCCCCCCTCACGTCTCCTGGAATTTGTGAGTGTGTGCAAATGACAAGAAAGCCTTTTGACCAATCACCATATCTTGCTCTTATTTTTACGTTGCATGATTTTGAAACGTTCTTGTTTGGTTTTCTTTTCTCAGATGCTTATTTGTATTCATTTAAAATGCAATAACTTTTTGTTACTACATTCTTTTTGCTTTTTGTTGTTTTCAAATCCGTGTATCTTGGTAATGGCATTGCTTTATAGAAGCTACCTTCATGTAATTATGTAGCGAAGACGGCGTCGGATCAGCAGTGTTTCTGGGCAGTGATGCAGAAGTTAAACGCACGTCAGACTGCTGCTCAGTAACGAGGAGCGACTTAGAAAATGGGCTGAATCTGTAGATTTCATAATAAAGGGACCTCTAATCTGTATACTTTATTTGACCATAAAATAAACTAAGATCTTGGAAGTGCCTGAATAACATTTCACAGTTCATTATTATTTTTTGTTTTATTTGACGTGTGCGCATTCTTGCATGGGTGATATTTTTGTCGTCTCATATCAATTGTTGGTTTTATGCTTTTGATTCAAAAGTAGATTTAACATTGTGGCGACTGCTATATGAAGTAATTTCTCTGCCAAACATTTAATTGAACCAGACACCCCTCTCAATCTGGTGTTTATTTCCATCAGGAACATTAGAGAAAGTGCATTCACCGCTAGGTGGCGGAACAACACCATGATTCCTGACTCACCTGCCGTCCCCGCAACTGTGAGTTATGATTACAGTGCGTTCACACTGCAGCGTTTTTTACCGCTCTGCATCGCTTGCCTTCCCACAGTACACCACGCTCGGGGGCGTGTTAGACAAGTTAATACAGAGTTGTAGTTCTCTAAGGTCACTGTTGTAGTCATGGCCAAGCGTGCAGATTTGGGTTCATGTACTCACAATATCGATCAAAATACCACTTTTACACAACATTTATGTAAGTGCAAGATTTTACTAGTGCAAGATTACAGTAGAATACATGTTACGCCACCGGTCACTCAACCAGTCGTTTGTAGGCTGGGCTAGCGAGCTAGCAGTGGCACAGAACAGTCACGTAATGTGACGACTACATTTAAAAGTAGGCTATAAAAACACACTAGGAACAATGACGACATCGGCAACCATGCACCATGCATTATTAGTTTAATGTAATCTTTAAATTCAGGCTCGTCACATTAGTAACTTTGTTCTGAACAGAACTGGGTGTGCAGACACATACGAAAAGTTTCTCCTCCATCTTGAAATTGTCAAACCTAGAAATGTTTACCATGACGAACAGTTGCTACGTTACAAGAAACAAGAAACCAATCCGATTGGCCAACGCTAGCGTTTTCACGCTCCTCATTTACATAAAGTTGAGAAAATCCAACTTGCAACGCTCCGCTCCGCTCCGCTCGCCTTCCCACAATGCCCTACGCGAGCGTCAACGCCTGGTTTCATTGAAAATGAATTGGAAGCCGACGCCACGCGCCGCCCGCTCCGCTGCAGTGTGAACGCACTGTTAGGATCTAGGAGCAACACCTGCAGTCTGGAGATTAGTTCCATTCTGAGTGCTGAATTCTACGGTCCGATTAGCCAAAAATCACGCAATGTAAACCCTTCGTTATATTGATAATCTCCTACCCAACATTATGTTGGAGCAAATGCTGTTTCTGTATTCATTTTACCGTCAGCTCAACACGTTTTCAAAGTAGAGAGGATGTTTGAATTGTGAGGGTAAAATCGCTCCTCCCAAACCCGGCCATGCTCCCACACATGGTAGCCATCACCGCCTGCCAGGTCCGTATGAAGTTCTGCAGTCCTGCCGGGGTTTGGCCACAAACGCCCGGTTTATTGTTATTGAATTTGAGACGTTAGACGAAATGCTGCGGTAAAAAAAGGGTAACAATTAGACTAGTAAACAGTCACAAAAGCGTGTTTAATATCTTTCCCTGACCTTGAAATGGAGCCTAACTTTGACACAACCGTTTTCCTGTAACCAATGTTGGACTGTTGGCTTATTGAAAAACGGTGACCTGTGTTGAGTTCGGTTTCTCTGAATAGAAGTGTTCAGTTTCTGTGACACATTATTTCAAATTCACGGTGGTGAAGAGTTTTGTCCATCTCTTCTGAAACAGTGTGACTAACTGGGTTTAGCAATCTGCAGATTGGAGAGAGTTTAACAAACAGCTCAACATAAAAATGCCCAGTTCAGACAGCAGTACTAACAAAGTCTCTGAGGCTAGCATAGGCCTACAGCCTATAGGTATTTATTATTGGAAGAATAGCACATCATAGACATGTGACTGTTATCCGAACACAGGCTACAGTAGGAACACATTAACCCTTGTGCTGCCTTCGGGTCACATGACCCAAAGGTTCATAACGAACCACCGTTGTGTTTACCCAATTTTATCCAATACAAAAACAAATCTTTTTTTTTTCTTTTAACCTTCACAATGTGGGGGGTCTGAGACAGCCCGATGGTTAAAATAAAATGCTTCACTTTGTTTTTGTATGCAGTAAAGTTGTCGCAATACGACGGTGGGTCACAATGACTGATGGGTCAGAATGACCCGAAGATAACACAAGGGTTAATGTGTTTACACACCATCCGGGATTTCAGCCTCAATGTTCTGTTTCTATAGATACCCTTCATACAGAGTGAGAGGTATAACATACAGAGTGAGAGGTATAACATACAGAGAGAGAGGTATAACATACAGAGAGAGAGGTATAACATACAGAGAGAGAGGTATAACATACAGAGAGAGAGGTATAACATACAGAGAGAGAGGTATAACATACAGAGAGAGAGGTATAACTTACAGAGAGAGGTATAACATACAGAGAGAGAGGTATAACATACAGAGAGAGAGGTATAACATACAGAGTGAGAGGTATAACATACAGAGTGAGAGGTATAACATACAGAGTGAGAGGTATAACATACAGAGTGAGAGGTATAACACAGAGTGAAAGGTATAACATACAGAGTGAGAGGTATAACATACAGAGTGAGAGGTATAACATACAGAGTGAGAGGTATAACATACAGAGAGAGAGGTATAACACAGAGTGAGAGGTATAACATACAGAGAGAGAGGTATAACATACAGAGAGAGAGGTATAACATACAGAGTGAGAGGTATAACACAGAGTGAGAGGTATAACATACAGAGTGAGAGGTATAACATACAGAGAGAGAGGTATAACACAGAGTGAGAGGTATAACATACAGAGAGAAAGGTATAACATACAGAGAGAGAGGTATAACACAGAGAGAGAGGTATAACACAGAGTGAGAGGTATAACATACAGAATGAGAGGTATAACATACAGAGAGAGAGGTATAACACAGAGAGAGAGGTATAACATACAGAGTGAGAGGTATAACACAGAGAGAGAGGTATAACATACAGAGTGAGAGGTATAACACAGAGAGAGAGGTATAACATACAGAGAAAAGGTATAACATACAGAGTGAGAGGTATAACACAGAGAGAGAGGTATAACATACAGAGTGAGAGGTATAACACAGAGAGAGAGGTATAACATACAGAGTGAGAGGTATAACACAGAGTGAGAGGTATAACATACAGAGAGAGAGGTATAACATACAGAGAGAGAGGTATAACATACAGAGTGAGAGGTATAACACAGAGAGAGAGGTATAACATACAGAGAGAGAGGTATAACATACAGAGAGAGAGGTATAACATACAGAGTGAGAGGTATAACATACAGAGAGAGAGGTATAACATACAGAGTGAGAGGTATAACACAGAGAGAGAGGTATAACATACAGAGTGAGAGGTATAACACAGAGAGAGAGGTATAACATACAGAGTGAGAGGTATAACATACAGAGTGAGAGGTATAACATACAGAGTGAGAGGTATAACACAGAGAGAGAGGTATAACATACAGAGAGAGAGGTATAACATACAGAGAGAGAGGTATAACATACAGAGTGAGAGGTATAACATACAGAGTGAGAGGTATAACATACAGAGTGAGAGGTATAACATACAGAGTGAGAGGTATAACATACAGAGTGAGAGGTATAACATACAGAGTGAGAGGTATAACATACAGAGTGAGAGGTATAACATACAGAGTGAGAGGTATAACACAGAGAGAGAGGTATAACATACAGAGTGAGAGGTATAACACAGAGAGAGAGGTATAACATACAGAGTGAGAGGTATAACATACAGAGTGAGAGGTATAACATACAGAGTGAGAGGTATAACATACAGAGTGAGAGGTATAACATACAGATCGCTGAGACTGGCCTTCGGGGGGGCTTAGGATCCTGACGACTTTAAACAAAATGTCTGCAATACTGTAGGGGTTTACTTTTCTGATTGAATGGCAAACTGGCCTAAATGTTACCATGGAAATGCAGGTCAGCATCTTGTTTTTGACAGTGTTGTTCCAACAGCTCAGAGAAAGGGAAAATACATTCATGAGTCAATGTTATGATAAGAAGTATTATCTGAAAACTTTGTTAGCACATGTTCATTTTCAGATATACTCACAAGTCTGATCTGATAAGACTGGTACAGGGAAGTTTGATTCCTAATAAAATGCAGAAAAACTGGCTGTAAAAATCATTTTGGTTGTGAAAGAAAACATGATCTACAGTATATTCAAGGTTAAAACTTGTGATTGAGTTTGATTGACAGGGTTATCACAACAATTCTCTGGAACAGGATTGATGGAACGTAATTGACTGGAAGGATTTACAAGCAACAGGTGGATTAAAAGTAGGCCTAAATGCTTTATTGATACATAGCAATAGAGGGTTATGTGTAGCGGTCAACTCGTTAACTAAACCCTGGTTTTCCCAATCAGGCAGAAGGGGCTGTGGACGCTTCAAATGAGCAAACATGGACAAGTTTACCAGATCCTCAAATGATCTCTAACATAACCTGCTCCGGGGCAGGTTAGGTGTGCAGCATGAGTTACCATGGTGAACTACCCTCTTAAGAAGTGAACTACAGTCGTGACATTGAAAATTCTCACTTGGTCTGAAAAGGTTGATGAAACTGCCCCCTAGTGATCCAATTTTAAACATGAAGGAAATGCAAATCAAATTTTAGGATTTATTTCTTTGATTAAAAAAAGTTGAGAGGAGAGAGAGAGAAGTAACATGAGATACACATAATGAGCAGATTTAAGACATATATGGAGGAATTTATGTAACGTGTTTCAACCTAGCCTGCCCTCTCCACGCCGCTGCATATAATAAGTTTGGATCCTTACTCAGTTGACTCCAGATTTGGAGTATAATGTCAGGTCATGCACAGCTGTCGTGTGACTTGAACGGCGTAGTAATTCCATGCAAATATTTTAGTGCCCTTAGACTACAGTTCAGTTCAGAGACAGGATACAGATTGTGGCTCCCAGAACAGCGAGCTAACAAAGTTCATATACTTTTTTCTCTCTCCATAAATTAGGTGAACTGCTTCAAACGACAGACACCTTCATTTCACTTCTCTCTCTATCCCTTGAAGTTGTGAGTGCGTGTGTTCATGTGTGCACGTGAGAAAAAGGGAGTGAGCATTTCTTTTTTTCTTTTCTTTTTTTACTGTAGCCAACAGTGAATAATATACATAAGTTAATGAAATACAAAGTACTTCTGATATACATCTGATATTCACATAACAAGGTTTTGGTGCAGACATACAGAGAGGCGTTAGTATGGACAAACCCTGTGATCGTCCAAGTTTACGGCGCAAATACCAGAGGTTGTTTTAATCGGTCTGAAACAAGTTCCAGGTTTACCTTGCAACGAGTGGACTTGTCCTCCGCAGGTTGGTGTGACTGTTAGGACGAGCCTGATGTGATGTCACACCTGCTGGCCAGATGAGAGGGGCAGACGTGTTTCTGTCTCCGTACAGGAGACACAGAGTCAGTGGGAGGACAGAAGCACATTGGCCCATACAGCTGATTCCTGTTAGCATACCTGCCCTGCATTCACGAAGAGACAAGCCGTCTTGGCCCCTGTAGAAATATCGAGTAGACTGCGTCATGCTTAGAATACATTTTCGAAGGAGATTGTGTATTGTCACTAGCTGGTCATGACTTGACTAGGTAAATGTAGATTTTATCATTTCATTTCGGACAAAGTTCTCATTTGAGTCCTTAAAGTTTGTGGATATAAATGACAATTTTAGGTGTTTACCAGATTTCAAATACATCATCAACCCATTCTCAATTCCTTCCATATTGTAATACGATATATATGGTTTCTTGGGATAGTCTTTAGCCAGTAAATTCAGGAAACAAAACAACCTTATCTAATCTTGTTTCTGAAAGAGAGATACTGCTCCATGTCATGTTACACTCTGTATATCTTGGCTAATATGGAGAGTTTGTAACTTGTGACAAATTATTTGTGAATGTGAAGCTTTCTTTGGCCATACAGACTGGTCCAGCCACCTAAGTCACACACACAAACACACACACACACACACACACATACACACACACATACACACACACACACACACACACACACAAACACGGTACAAACTCTTAGGGGCCCACAAAGCCTTGTTATTGTACTACGCTACACACAGAGGAAGTTGGACATCTTTTTAAATATAGCAGCAAAGCCACTGTAGTTAAAAGGTATTTATTTGTTAGACGTTTGGGGTCAGACGCATGTTAGGGGACTTAAGTTTGTAGACTGAAGACAAAAGATGATGTATACATCATGATGTATGATGTTTTTACATATAATAAAGGTTTCGAAAAAGAAGTTTAGAAAGGTTGAAAAAATAATAGAAAAAAAAAGAAAAACAGTTTTGAACTAAAAGTTGAAAGGTTAAAAAGATTATTTCAAACAAAGTTTGGATTTTTTTTTTTAAGGTACTCTGACTAGGAAAGTGCCACATTCATGAAACTTACTCTGGTTACTCATACTAGTCCCCTCAATGTACAGTAAGAATAC
This sequence comes from Osmerus eperlanus, assembly GCF_963692335.1. Lineage (NCBI taxonomy): Eukaryota > Metazoa > Chordata > Actinopteri > Osmeriformes > Osmeridae > Osmerus > Osmerus eperlanus. Next base: position 9,800,430 of record NC_085042.1, on the reverse strand, counting down.
TGGTAATTTGATGCTGGGATATACAGAACATATAGGCACTCAATCAAATTAACTCATAGGAAAAAGTACGTCTCATTGTATATTTCTCTCTCTCATTCTACCTCTTCTACCTCTCTCGCTCATGGTGGTGGACCATGGAAGGGGAGTCATGTTGACAGAGCAACAATAACAAACTACCAACGTCTTGTGTGTCCATGTAGACAAGATCGAATTCAAATGTCTTGCCTAATCAAAAACACAATTTGAAATCTGACCGACGACAAAACTGCTTTTTAAATGGCAACCCATTTTTCTGTGGTCGTCCCACCAAATGTATTTAGTCTCAAACGATTTGATCTGCAGTTCACTTTGCTGTGCATTTGTTTGAAAACGGACGCTTGTTTGGTATCTGCACCTTGTCATCTAAGGATAGACTCGAATTGGAAGTGAAAGAAGTAACATTTGGTATGCATTATCTAATGATGAAGGCGGCCTATGTTGTCATTGTGGCCTTACGACTACGCCATAAAAGGTGGAATTGAGGAAGTCTGAAACCTTCTCCATTGAGTTAAGTTTGTTAGTAACTAAGGGAACACAAGTAGCCTAGTATTTTCTATGAATGCTGGCAGGAGTATATTAGAGTCATGTGTTGAAGTGCATTTCACGAGTCTCAAAGTTTGAAGCTGGATATACGAGAGGCTGATTCACCAAATCTATTGTAATTATTGAAGACACGGATGGGAATTGTGTGACTTTTTTTTCTACATGTAAAACTGTTTTTGGTAGTGATCTAGACAAGCTTCAACATCTCCCCAAGATACGTGGTGGAGTTTATAAACCTAATCACTTCCACAACATTTTAATGCTCGTCCGGATGTGATTGGATCCAGGACAGTGCAGTCTCTCGCAGGCAGCGGTCAACCTCTATCTGATTGGCCAAATAAGTGATAAATCTGTGCGGATGACTCCGCCCCTGGTCCTGTTTATACATGAAGCAGCGCATGGAAATTATGCCTCAAGAAACGCTATAAGTGATGAACACAACCGCGCAACGCTAGACTATTTTACTCGCACTAAACGGAATAGGCTACGTATACACTTCGGTATATTTATCCCATGGTCTTGCACGATTAAAGGACTTTTTCTGTTTTATTTTGATTGCATTTCCCGGGTAATTCTACCCCGTAACTTTTGTTTCGGATGTTATTTTCTTCGTATGCAAGAACATTAAACAGACGTTTGGAAACAAAGACATGGAATATGTAGCCTACAACGTGGAGAAACCATTGGTAAGTTTTTGCAGATATATACCTTTTTCTAGATTACTATTATTTAGAGTGGTTGGTTTAGTTCCATCATGTCTAGCGTATCGTAGCGAAAAGGCAATGAATGGAAGTTCACTCTAACGTCGATGCAAACAGGCCTATATAATATTGTAAGTTTGCACGAAATTGACTGATCGGTTAGCCTGCAAATTGGGTTAGATTTTCAAAATTGATGGTTTGCGTTTGTTGTTGAACCCTCAACCCTTCAAGGGTGATGCCACATTTTCATGGCTAAAAAGCATACCATGGAGGCAATGACTAACAGCCGATTTAAATAAGTCCAACACCATCAAGTCCTCCTGCATTTACTTCACTTTAAAGTTATCAATTATAGTTGTGCTCAGAGAATCTGATTTAATGAGAACTGATTCTGAATGTTTGCAATTCACTGAATGTGCATTAGTTACACTCTTCATGTGGACTACAAAATGTGTTCTCTCTACGTGTCAGTGAATCCTTGAGGGCATGTCTGTTTGTGTTTACCAGATTCGTGTTGCTGTTCACACACCTCCCCAGATACTTTACTCGTTTGATCATAGCTGCTGTTGATCTAGGTATGAGTGGTTGGCTACTGTATCAATAGACTTCCCTGTTTTATTATCATCTGTTAATGGTTTACATTTGTTGGTGAATTATTCCCAAGAAAAATGTATGGTAATGTGTTCCCCATAAATGTCTGGCTCTACTAAGAAGCATTGCTTTACTAAATCATAATTAAATCATAAATTGTTGTCCTCAATGTTGTTCTCTGAGAAAATGTTCTCTCAGAATAATATTTAACCTGATTACCTTTATGGTATTTCTAAAGGTAGCTTTCTGAGAATGGTTTGTCATGTGTGATGTCATTGTTTGTGTGGCTTCAATTAAGCGATACAGCACCATATTTGGAGACTCACAAGTTACCAGGATCTCAGAGAGAAGACCGTATCTTTTAGATTTCACTTCAGAAAATACTTTTCACTAAACTCCACAGTCCCGGTTTGCCCCAAGTCCACACAACCTTGTTTTTCGAAGACATCATTGTTTTACCATTACCTTGCTGTCATACACAAACAGCTCAGGTCAAAATACTCAGTGGCTAGCAAGCATCCAGGGAAAACCAGATTCCTCTTAGTTTGCTCCGGAAAGACTGAAGGAGACATGTATGCCACAACAAGCCTTAGGAAAACAGATGTCAGAATGTGTGTAGGTGGAAGGATAGAAGGCTAGTTTCTCATTCCCCTGTTGCTGTGCTGAGACAGAGGAGGAGAGCAGACTAGAAGCTTCTTTTGGGCTGGTTGCTTTGACTCGAGGCCCTGTGTCCGTTTAGAAATTCACCACCTCTTCTCAGACCGCTAACCGGAGGGCTCCTCCCTGCTCGCTGGCAGAGGTCTGACTGAGGAGGGGACGGGGCTCGGAGCACAGTTGGATGGAGGAACTGTTAGCAAATTTGACTGGAACTCTGGAAGTTTGTTTGGATGCCTGACCTTTCTGCTGGGGAAACATACAGCAGGTCTGTTTATTCCCTGTAAATGTGCGGTCTCTGTGGGTGTGAGCTCTCTCTGACAGAGTGCATCCACTACGAGGGGACAGTTTTGGGATGTTGGGGTGTTTAAAGCTCAGGTTGTGAAGGGGTTTATTGAGGGTGTAGATAGTACTGTACATCGTTTCAATATGGCCTGACTGAGCAGAACTGAGACAGTGTGAACTCTGGCTTGCCCTCACTTCACCCCTGTCAGCGTTATAAAAACCTAAATTAGGAATGTTTTTTATTAGCTTAGTGTGCCATTTGAAACATGCAAGTTAATCTGATGACAGTAAGATGCTGCAACGTTGCTTGACCTCTCTGACCCGTCTGATGCTTTTCCCAGTTAAACGACTCTAAACCAATAAAACGTTCCTAATTTAAGCTTTAATTTGGTTGAAATAATGTCATTATTATTGTTTCAAAGGTTTAAAAAGGTCAAACTAGGAGACATGTTTCAGCTGGCTTTATTTCCTTTCGTTATTCCCCAAGTCTAATAAAGCTTCTCGTACTGTAAATGGCACATTGTCTAGGCAACTTCCTATACCTGACCTAGATATACAACACAATAGATATTGCATCTGGGTATATTCTGGTCTCAAGCATATTTGTGATATTTTGGCGGTTGAGGTTTGCGATCGGTGAGACTGAGGATGTTGGTTAACATATTGGTAGATGGCGTCATAACTGATGGGAATAATCAACGATACGGTCCATTTTCTATCATAAAATGCAGAGCAGTTTCTTCTCTTGTCAGCGTATTGAGGGAGCCTCTGTTCTGCCAAGTATTTTCTGCTATTTTTCGGTGATCTCACAGACTGCAAAGCTGAAGAATGTAGAACGGGTCTTATTGTAACGGTTTTCATAAGTATTATTTCCACATCCACACGTCCCATTGGGATCCTCTCTGTGTCCTAATGCAGAAAATAGAGTGTGGAAATTGAGCGTCTTTGAATTACCAATATGGCTACGTTCCCCTTTCCTTTTAAAGAGCAGAGTGTTGGATGACCACTCAGCAGGAGTCTTGAGTAATAGGATAAGGGTGCACTTTAAGTCTTCATTAGGGGATGGTAGGGGTATTAAATGTGGATCGGCTGTTAGCTACAGAAGGCTAGTCATTGCATAATCACTCTTAAAACTGTTTCCTCCAGTCAATAATCTGAGTGAGTTCATTAAGAGTAGTGTGTCCAGGTCCTCACTGACGGCTGCAGGTATCTGTGAAGTCACGGCATAGTCTCGATTTAATTAGTTCGAAGAATCTTCATCATCAAGCCTGTGGTTCTTTTGTTTTGAATTGTTTGGGTTGACGTTTAGTTTCTTTACAAAAGCTGCCAACTGAAAATGTGTGTCGTGAAGCTCAGATGCAAGTGCTGATTGACAATCTTTTGCAGTTTATTTTTGTTATCCTTCTGGATTCAAATAAAGGTAAAGCTAAATGTGTGCCACTCGGCACCACTCGACAGTCATTCAGAAAAGGATTTTGAGCTCTCTTGGCGTGAGCAGCAGTCAGGGTAGAAGATGCCGGCCTGTGAAGGTCTTTCCCAGAGCTGGACCAGAGTCACACGAGGGTCAAACCGTTCACCACTGGACACACAGGATTAGGTAGTCATACCAAACGTCCTAGATCACACTAGGAAAACACACATACACGCATGCACCTACTGGTACCTAATGAAACAGATGATTCAGGCAGTTGGAATGTGCTGGGCTTGACCGGGCCTCTCCAAGTGAGATGAGGTATGTCTGCAGGGATTCCATGCATGCTGGCCTGGGCTTCTGTTACCTGGGGTCCACATCTCCAGACTTCCAGCCAGGCTCAGGAGATATGCACGCCAAATCTTCCAATTATGTCCTGTTAGAACTCTGCGGACACTTTTATGCATCATGTTGCTGGAAATTAGACGCAATAATGACCTTCAATACAGGATCTTTCTACCTAGTCAGCATAAGAAAAAAAACACAGATAGAGATCTACAGTAAATATCAGTAATAAGGAACAACTAGCATGTGAAAGATGACAGTTTGTATGTGAACTGAATCATCATTGGGGACCTTACATTTACATTTAGTCATTTTTAGCAGACGCTCTTATCCAGAGCGACTTACAGTAAGTACAGGGACATTCCCCCGAGGCAAGTAGGGTGAAGTGCCTTGCCCAAGGACACAGCATCAGTTGGCATGACCGGGAATCGAACTGGCAACCTTCGGATTACTAGCCCGATTCCCTCACCGCTCAGCCACCTGACTCACCTTAACCCACATCTCTTCCATAGATGCTCTGTCGGACTATTCGGCACACACGATTTGTACGTTGCTTTGGATTAAAGGGGCTTCTTGATGTATAAATGAAAGGAATGTAAATGCGGTGGAAACGGGAATGAATTAACAGCTGGATACCCTGCTTCCTTTAGGGCTCAATACAACCCTGATGTCACAAAGGTGTCGGAGGAAGCCAGGTATTGTGTTGGCTGGCCGGCTGAGATCTGTGTTAGCATGTGAAGGCCCCCGCTCTCTCGCTCTCGCTCTCTGTGTGTGCGTGTGGAGAATTGTCTTTTCACTATGGGAGAACTGTCACAGTCCTGTCACACCAGAGTGTGTCTCCAACACTGTTGTCCCACCAGCCTCCCAGCAGAGCATAAAACGCTTCCCACAGTCTTTTTCACAGTTAGCAGCTAGCGACGGCTGTGGATGCACATTAGCTGTGGCCTCATGTGTTTATACTTAGGAAAGCCTTTAAACCAAGTCTTGGACTTTGGTTTTCTTTGTTGAATGTCAGAATGGGTTGCAAGGGGGTAGAAATCTCGCATTGGCATTTCTTTTAATGACAGGCAGTTTTTTCTTCTTTTCTTTCAACCCCAACCGTACCAGTGGCCAGTTTAAGACTGGGCTGGTGTCCAACGCTTCTCTGGGTTGCACAAACATCCTTGTCTCCTTCAGCCTAACTTCCTACAGGAAGACTTCCTCTGTGATGAGCAGGCATGGAGTGCTGTGTGGAGTGGTCGCCCTTAAGCTATTGGAAGAATTTCTCCTCCTAATATAGCTTCTGTTCTGGAGAGAGTCTGAGCTCTCGGACAAAGCCAACAGCCAACAGCTCTCGGACAAAGAACGCCATTTGTCCATCAGCGATCCTTGCCATGTTATGTGTTTTAAAGGGTTTTGTTCAAAAACATCTACTAATCTTTTGATGATGTAAAGATTAGGATTAAATGTCAGGAAGTGCGTGTTGTGTTTTGACAGTAAGTGCAGCGAGGGCTGCATGAGGAGGACGGTTCCTGATGACGGCAGCGTCGACACTTTGGCGCTTGTCTCTTCTTCTCCAGATAAGTGGCATTTGGGACACTGAAACAGGAGCGCTGTGACCATATGGCCCCTGAACGGGAGCAGGGGGAGGGGGGGTAAGGGGGGTTTGAGTGGGGCGTGGACACTGTAGACACTCCCCTAAATAGAAAACAAAAGGCTGCCGAACAAATCTCTACAGCTTCAACATCAAGGTTGAAGCCCCCCCCCCACCGCACCACGTCTTAAGACCACATGGGTCTGGTTTCATCCAACATCTCCATGGTTAACTATGAACAAGCAGAGTTTAATTTCCTGGTCAGACACCTCTCTCTCAGTATCCTGGGCCAGCCCTGTTCCTACATCTGGCTTGCATCAACCGAATTGAAAGCCAATTGTGCTTTGTTTGGACTTTTTCCCTACCTTTGGGATTGCTCGGGCTGAAGTATGCTTTAGGTTTAAAGGCTCCTGGTCTTATGCATTGAACAGAACCAGAAGCTGCCTCGGTGATGTCAGGATGTTTCCCTTGTTGAGGTGACTGGCATGCAGGGCTGGTGCAGGGCTGGTGCAGGGCTGGTGCAGGGCTGGTGGAAGGCTGGTGGAGGGCTGGTGGAGGGCTGGTGGAGGGCTGGTGCAGGGCTGGTGCAGGGCTGGTGCAGGGCTGGTGCAGGGCTGGTGCAGGGCTGGTGGAGGGCTGGTGCAGGGCTGGTGGAGGGCTGGTGGACCAGAGCGAGGGGTCAGGATGTCAGTACTTGCTAGTGTTTTGAACAGAAGAATGAAGGCTTATATCATTATTTTAACCTTTTATTTTGCAGGTTGATTTTAAGAGCATGTTCTACTATATAGCACCAGCCACAAAGACACAATGCAGCATCTAGCAAACTGCAAACACCAAAAACAAACGGCCCATCCGGGGTGTGACATGGAGTGAGGAATGCCTTAAAGCTCTCAAGACTCTGCTGGCCACAATAGTAACCATAGTAACCAGTGTCTGGTGTCTTTTTGGAAGTTTGACATCATTGTTTTGTCTCCACTAACCTACATTCTCTAATCCATCCAGATTAGACCGGACGGATTGCACTCGAAAAGTTAGTTGGACCCTGGAGCTTTTAATTCAGAGGGAATCGTGGGAGATAATCTGCTGACATAACCAGAATCCCCTTCCTCCTCAGGCAGCGGAGCTGAGGGGATGTTGGTTGTGTCACTGTCACACTTTTCCACCCTTTGTTTTCTTTCTACTGTGGACTGTCGTTATCCAGATGTCACCCAGCTGACCCCCCCTAATACAATCGGACCCAGTTCTGCCTCTTGACTAGTTAAGTACTCTTATTTCAAAGGGCTCTCAGTCGAAGGTTAAGAAAAGCTTTTGATCTGTTTTGATTAAACCGATATTGTGGGTAAACATTAGATCTTCACTGTATATTATACTGTGGCCTCTTATTCACTAATTCATTTAGTGTACTGGCATCACAACAAACAGAAAGAGCAGGCTTGTGCCCACAAACATGGCCACATGCTTGTCAAGGTGATATGTAACACAAAGCCTTCATGACCCAGATTTGAGAAGGGAACTGATTACAAGGTGGGAAATGTGTTCTTTCAAGCTGTTGATGTGAGCTGTGGGGATTGTTAAGTGGACGTGATGGTGTCAGTAGGTGAATGTTGAAAGTTAACAGGGGAAGTCTGTCAACGGAATGATTGGCTGTGCTTACAGAAAGGTAAAGTGAATGGTGTCTGTAAAACTTTGAAGATCTGTGCTTCGAAATGTACAGCACTGTCAGTTATCACAGAGAGCTTGTAAGTACTGTAGCATGAATTTGAATCATCTTTAAATTTGGATACACAGTTAAGAAAAAAGAAGCAGTTGCATGAAGCAGTGTAAGCAGTTAGAGCTGCTGAATGCTTCTGTCCATGAAGCTACTGGATGGCTGAGACAAGTAGAGGGCCTTTTTTTTGTTATGGCTAGTGCACACACACACAGACTGTACACACACACTGCACACGCACTGTACACACACTCACTGTACACACTCCAAACACACAGGCAGGTACCCTCTCTCTGCAGTCATGAGGCCTAGAGGCCCCAGTTTACTGACACACAAAATAAGATTAACGGCCCCTGTCCCCTGAACAGCTTGTCTTCCTCTCCCTGGCCATCTGTAGCAGTAGGCTTTCGTGTGCACACACACACACACACACACTCACAAGAAGAGGGGCTTTCCCAGCAGGGAAGCTCTGCCCTCTGATATTGACACAAATATCACACAGGAGATTTGTAGATGGAATTATGATCACATGACCTGTCTGTATTTCATCAGCTATGGCTGTGTTCCAGATACTGTAGTTGATGTACACTAAGCCCTGTACTGCAGCAGATCTGATGTCCGGGATGGATTCAGAGGATGGGATCAAATATGGACCAAATATATTCAGCATGTCAACTTTGTTTCTCCCCATCTGTAGAAACGTTTTGCATCTGTAAAGTTTTGGTAAAAATATTTTCATGTACAAAAGTTTTCACTTTTCTACAGATGCTACATATTTTGATCCTGTATCAGAGAGCCTGTGGTTGAGGGTGGAGTCACCAACCTTATTTTGGGAAATGTGCCAAAACTCTCATTTGTCAATCTGTCAAGCAGGGTTTGTTCCAGCCCATTCATTGTCACTTTTAGCATCCTCGTGGGAACCAGGTCAAATGAACTTCCTAACTGTGTAAAGACACAGTGCTGATTCAACATAATTGTGAAATTCAGATTTAGAAAAAGCAATGATACTATGCAATTTAGCATGACAAAGAGTAGGCTCTAGAGTGGGAACAGATGGATGAATATAAACATTCTACACAGGGGTGACTTTTAGCCTAAAGATCAGCTATATTGATTCATATCGAAACAAATCTAATGTATACCTTGTGTAAGGGCAGAGATAAGATGCTTGGCAGCTCAGCTCTTTAACAGATGGAGCTTGACAGTTCAAACTGAAACCCTAGTTTTTGATCCACCCATGTAATAAGCATGTCTGTTAGTGGTGAACAGGCGGTCCGTAGGAGAGGCTGTGTGGGCGGGGAGACGGGCCTCTCGGTTCTCCTCTATATGGATCTGGTTCTCCTCTAGATGGTTCTACATGGTTCTCCTCTATATGGTTCTACATGGTTCTCCTCTAGATGGTTCTACATGGTTCTCCTCTAGATGGTTCTACATTGTTCTCCTCTATATGGTTCTACATGGTTCTCCTCTAGATGGTTCTACATGGTTCTCCTCTAGATGGTTCTACATGGTTCTCCTCTAGATGGTTCTACATGGTTCTCCTCTAGATGGTTCTACATGGTTCTCCTCTAGATGGTTCTACATGGTTCTCCTCTAGATGGTTCTACATGGTTCTCCTCTAGATGGTTCTACATGGTTCTCCTCTAGATGGTTCTACATGGTTCTCCTCTAGATGGTTCTACATGGTTCTCCTCTAGATGGTTCTACATGGTTCTCCTCTAGATGGTTCTACATGGTTCTCCTCTAGATGGTTCTACATGGTTCTCCTCTAGATGGTTCTACATGGTTCTCCTCTAGATGGTTCTACATGGTTCTCCTCTAGATGGTTCTACATGGTTCTCCTCTAGATGGTTCTACATGGTTCTCCTCCTGGTCAAAATATGTACAAAGTATAGTGCAGCCATAAAGAGTATGTGTGGGGGACAGGCTTCCTAAACGCTTCAGTGGACCGTCTAAGAATGATGACAGGCTGTTTGGAAGTACTTCGCTGCCGATCAATATTCTCTTTTTGCAAGTCTGTAGCTTATGTTTTCCAGCCGGCGTCTTTCCCAGTGCTTAGTGTGCAGACCTTGTGAACACAAGACTTAGGGGCAGACTGATGGAAGAGTATTTTTAGTAAGGAAATTCAATAAAGATGTGGCTCAATGTTACCTTTTGTTCTAATCAGGGATGTGGGGAGCCAGGTATTAAGACTTGACAGGCTGGACTCTTAGTCATGTGAAAGATTTGGTTGTTCACTTTTCAAATAGGTTAGAATCCATTCAGACCTATACCGTTTAATTTAATTTACCAGAGAGGAAGTGCTTGGTAGAAAGAGGCATTGTCAAAGCTTGATTTCTCTCACGATGAAACACTTGACAAGCATACCAAGCTTTCATGTAGTCTACATTAATACCGTCTCTCAAATCCTTCATGGATGCATTTGACATACTTGATATCGTAGTTTTCTGTGAAATGGTCTTGCTGATACAGTTGGAGCCATCGCTTCAGTTATATGAGTGAAATCTGCCGATGTCTTGAAGCTGCAGTGAGTACGTTCAGGGTGGTGCGAGGCGTAATGCAGGGTTGTAACCTGAGGCTCTGCAGCATTCCTCCATGTTTTCACCCCCCAGGCAATCCTGCTGCGCCCACACCGTGTCTGAACCGAGGGACAGATGGATTCACAGCCAAACAATGGAAACGACTCTGTTGTTTTAGAACCAAAGGATAGATGGATTCACAGCTAACAATGGACCCTGTTGTTTCTACAAACATTTTCCCACCCCTAACCCTCTGAACATTATGCATGCCTTATACAAGCCTCTCTCTAGAGAACTGGCTGTAATCGGGCCGGAAGTTAATGTGAACTAAATACTCTAAATCTATACTTCTGAAATACAGTGGTGCTTCTTCGCTGAGTCTCTCTTGTGGGACGTTTCCCTCGAAGGATCAGAAGCATCGGCTGAATGACAGTGATACGCCTGAAGCCTCACCACAGTCTGAATGTTGGCCAGTGTTTCAGGATGAGTTGTCAGCGTCAGCACACAGACACAACCTAACTCTCTAAGAACAGGAGTGTAAAAATCACAGACACGATTAATCCAGTGATTTAGTTCTGCGTTTATTTTATTTGATCTGTTTTCTCTGTTCCTGTCCCTAGCCCGTCATGAGGGCAGGGCTGCTGTGCGCTCTGGACTGAGTCAGACACAATCTCACAGGAGATGGTGTTTGTCGTTGACACAGCTCCCTGGGGAGGCAGGCGGAGGGGCAGACTGGGGAGGCAGGAGGAGGGGCAGACTGGGGAGGCAGGCGGAGGGGCAGACTGGGGAGGCAGGCGGAGGGGCAGACTGGGGAGGCAGGCGGAGGGGCAGACTGGGGAGGCAGGAGGAGGGGCAGACTGGGGAGGCAGGCGGAGGGGAAGACTGGGGAGGCAGGCGGAGGGGCAGACTGGGGAGGCAGGCGGAGGGGAAGACTGGGGAGGCAGGCGGAGGGGAAGACTGGGGAGGCAGGCGGAGGGGCAGACTGGGGAGGCAGGCGGAGGGGCAGACTGGGGAGGCAGGAGGAGGGGCAGACTGGGGAGGCAGGCGGAGGGGCAGACTGGGGAGGCAGGCGGAGGGGCAGACTGGGGAGGCAGGCGGAGGGGCAGACTGGGGAGGCAGGAGGAGGGGCAGACTGGGGAGGCAGGCGGAGGGGAAGACTGGGGAGGCAGGCGGAGGGGCAGACTGGGGAGGCAGGCGGAGGGGAAGACTGGGGAGGCAGGCGGAGGGGAAGACTGGGGAGGCAGGCGGAGGGGCAGACTGGGGAGGCAGGCGGAGGGGCAGACTGGGGAGGCAGGCGGAGGGGCAGACTGGGGCACTAATCCCAGTTCTAGGACTTCCTCCCTCTGGGCTCAGTGACAACTGCAGCCAGCACTATCAGTGTTGAGGGGGATGTTATCGTTGGCACCAGCTCTCTGCATTGACACACACACACAGACACACACAGACACAGTGCAAATCCCAGTCTGCTGTCTTTCTGCACTTTTGATACGTTGCTTTGGGTAAAAGCTTCTGCTAAACAAATACATGCAAGTGTGACCCTTAACCCTGAACCTTCCATCCTGCCATCGTTTTTAGAACTGGAATGTGTTTTGAGATTGAATTAGAGGAGACACACAGAGAGAGTGAGAGTGTGTGTGAGAGAGAGATGCCATGTCATTGACTGGTCAGATCCTCTACCCAGACAGTGTCTCCTCAAATCAGAGAACACGAAAAGAGGAGCAAGCCAAAGACGGACAGTGTGTGTGTGTTATCAAAGAAGGCCTAGACTGTGTAGAGTTCATCAAGGACATCAGAAGGAATGAGAAATAGTTTGGCTCTGGACCTGTCAGCCTTGATTTCTATTTGATGGATGAATTAAGGTTACATGCTCAGATGAGCAGTTTTTAACCAACCCCCATGCCTTCACGCTGGTCACGATGTAGGTCAGTGTAGTGTCTGGATGTGGAGCTGTCCCTGTTGATGCTGTTCGGTCGTAGCCTAGCCACCTGCTAGCAACGAGAAACCAACATGTTAATAATGTATTTTTTTGGATGTGTTCTTTGTCACAGACTTTGTGGCTTGTTTGCATCGAGCGTGGGAAACACCGTGCCTGAAGGCTTTCAGGTTCCAGTCAAGCAGATATGTGGGATGTGGTGGAGGCTTGAGAAATGGGTTTATTTTAGAAGTAGTGTGTCTCTCAGCTCTCAACAACACTGAAGAAAGATGGGACCACAAAGCCTCAAGTGTATTTCGGAGCTCCAGCTCTGAGTTGTAATTTGACTGTTGGCCTGCTGCTGCCCTGCGTGTATCTGTGTCTGCTGGGGGAGCCGAGCGCTCTGTCCAGGGTTCAGAACGTCAACCCTGACGGTCTGACCAACTTCATCACCTCAAATTAGTTTTAAACACTTTCCTCCTCAGACTTCATCTTCATTGAATCAAAGGTGTCTGCTTCTGTTCCCCCAGGTCCTCTGGACAGGAATTTGTCACCAGCTAACAGGAATCTGTCACCAGTTAACAGGAAGCTGTCACCAGCTAATAGGACTAACAGGTCTTCTGAAGTGAGGTATTAAGGACGTGTTCCGTGAGGAATGCTGTAATGTATTTTCTGAAATACACCAATGACTCATCAGAGTTCCTGAGTGAGCAGATGATTTCACTCTGAGGCTTTTGTTTGGACAGAAGCAGGCTGGTTGTGCTGCAGCGTAGCATAGCTGGCTGAGCTGGACAGGACAGGATATTGTGCGGTACACTAGTTCTCAACCTTGTTACGATCGTGTGAAAGATCTTAAAGCTATAATCTGGTACAGTGCATCCAAATGTGACGTTTTAAACTGTATCGTTTGTAGTCTTGGTGGCTTACCTTCTTAATATCTGCAGTTAATCCTTTCGTAGAGGACATTTGTGTTGCGTTATATAGGTGCTTATCTCAAGTGGTTTTCAACATTTAGGCTAATGATCACTAATCGCCAGCGTACAACTACATTTATGTGATCCTGACCACCTTCACGTCATCTGCGGTCCGTTTCTCCATAACCACCTGGCTGTTGGTTGGTAAAATAATTGGTTGAAATGGTTATTGGGGTGTAACCCCTCCGCACTAGACATGGGAAAGTTAGAAGTCAGGCTGAACTCTTCCACCCTACAGTACGACACAGTCCTGAAGGCGGCCCTCCAACATCTCTTCTTGTGGCTAGCTTTACGGTTAATGATGCATGAGCTTGACTGTGGAACCATGTGTGAGATGGAAGATGGTCGAAGCCCAGACCACACTCACCAGACCTGAAGCCAGGCAGGCCTGGTTTAATGAATCCTTCACTTCTACACTCTCTGATGTGGATTTTTTTTGTCTTCTTTCTTTTTTTCTTCTTTTTAGGTGAATGTCTGACGTTTTACAGGAACCACATCCACACTCACACACACACACACACACACCCACACACACACACACACACACACACACACACTCACACACACAGTCTCCTCTCCAAGTTATCAGATATATTTTCCAGCCCAACTGGCTTGGAATTCTCTCTCTGAAGCAGCAAACTGCACTCTAGTTACCCCTGCCGTGACAGAGAGTCCAGTCCATTCTCTTTAACACACACATTATACTCACACTCTATCTGTCTCTCACACACACACACACACACACACACTCCTCCGACAGCTCTCACTGTTGTTGCCGGGCGACGTCATGGCCGTGTGTGTGTGAAGCAAGACGGCGGTCTCGGAGGCTCTGACGTCTCTGCTCGCTGGAACCTTCTATAGATGGAGCCACGCACGCCAGCCCACCACAACGCTCCCTGTGTCTGTGCTAGGATCAACCAGCCCTTGCCCCAGCCCCTGACCTAGCCCCAGCCCCGGTGTTGGTAGAGGGGTCTCCCAGCCCAGGATGCAGGGGTGCTCCAGCCAGGTTCACCCAGGATGCCTATCACTCAGGAGAACGCCCAGGACCACCTGGGCCTGCTGGAGGACTGGCTCCAGACTCAGACCAGAGACCAGCTCCATGACGACATCCCCGTAGGGAAACACACTTTTATTTTGTCATCAAAAATCTTATTTTTCATGCTAAAGCCCTTTATCTAATTATTTGCTCTCTATCTCCCCTGTCCTCCCCTGTCCTCCCCCCTCCCCTGTCCTCCCCCCTCCCCCCTCCCCTGTCCTCCCCCCTCCCCTGTCCTCCCCCCTCCCCTGTCCTCCCCCCTCCCCTCCCCTGTCCTCCCCCCTCCCCTGTCCTCCCCCCTCCCCTGTCCTCCCCTGTCCTCCCCCCTCCCCTGTCCTCCCCCCTCCCCTGTCCTCCCCCCTCCCCCCTCCCCTGTCCTCCCCCCTCCCCTGTCCTCCCCCCTCCCCTGTCCTCCCCCCTCCCCCCTCCCCTGTCCTCCCCCCTCCCCTGTCCTCCCCCCTCCCCTGTCCTCCCCCCTCCCCCCTCCCCTGTCCTCCCCCCTCCCCTGTCCTCCCCCCTCCCCCCTCCCCCCTCCCCCCTCCCCCCTCCCCCCTCCCCCCTCCCCCCTCCCCCCTCCCCTGTCCTCCCCCCTCCCCCCTCCCCTGTCCTCCCCCCTCCCCTGTCCTCCCCCCTCCCCTGTCCTTCCCCCTCCCCTGTCCTTCCCCCTCCCCCCTCCCCTGTCCTCCCCCCTCCCCTGTCCTCCCCCCTCCCCCCTCCCCTGTCCTCCCCCCTCCCCTGTCCTTCCCCCTCCCCTGTCCTCCCCCCTCCCCTGTCCTCCCCTGTCCTCCCCCCTCCCCCCCCCTCCCCCCTCCCCCCTCCCCCCTCCCCTGTCCTCCCCCCTCCCCTGTCCTCCCCCCTCCCCCCTCCCCTGTCCTCCCCCCTCCCCTGTCCTCCCCCCAGGAGGGAGACCAGGACTCGTATCAGGAGGGGGAGAGTGACAACACCAGCAGCACCTCCAGCAGAGACATGTCCCTCTGCCAGGCTGCCGTCACCAAGCTGGTGGAGTACATCCAGATGAACTTTGTGGAGGGTGAGAGCCCCCTTCCCCCGACTCCCACCCTGCCCCCCCTCCAGGAGAGGCTGGACTCGGTGGTGAGGGCCGTGTGTCTCACCAAGGGACCGGGCGACGGGGCGGAGTTTGGCCTCACCTTCGGGAACATCCCCATCTTCGGGGATCCGGAGGGGAAGAGGAGGAGGATGAGGAGGGGGAGGAGGGGGGACCAGGGCCCCCTGCTGGACGTGGGGTGCATCTGGGTGACGGAGGTGAGGAAGGGGAGCCCGGCAGCACGCTGCGGGAAGCTGAAGCTCCGGGATGAGCTGCTGTCACTCAACGGTCAGCTGATGGTGGGCGTGGACGTGACGGGGGCCAGGTAAGACTCTCCTCATTGGTTGGTCGGTACAAGAAGAACTTCTCATTGGTTGGCTCGGGGCAGAAACACTCGTCATTAGTTGTGAAATCACTTGCTGCCCTCCAACTCACTTAGAGTAGCTGGGGACATTCAGAGTTCAGCTCCAGCCTAAAGCTCTCCTGACCATAAATCACTTACAATTTGTCGGCTAATAAATGAACAGGCACACACACTCGCTCCCCAGAGGGTCTTCTATAGACTCCTGTGGAGTGCAGGCTCCTGCTATTGCTTGTCCGCGTTGCAGCACCTGTTCTTAGAGTGACACATACAGACACAGCTGGCCTGGGAACAGCACAGCCCTGTGTCTTCTGAGCACTGGGGACGTGTGTGTGTGTGTGTGTGCGTGCGTGCGTGCGTGCGTGCGTGTGATATTCCCCAAGATCTGAATACGACTTGACAGATGTGTTATTATCTCAGGCCTCTTTTCGCAGCATTCCCTTTTCAACTCATGCATATCTGTAAACCTGATACGGCACAGAAGTTGTATGGTCACACATATATATATGTGTGTATATATATCTTGGGAGGAACATTACTCAAAATAACCAGAACAGCAGTAGCTTATACAGTGATTAAAGACATGGCCACCGGGTAGAAGACAGAAAGGAGCCTTGATGAGAAGGCTTTTGGGTTCCTGGAGAGTTAAAGCGGCTTAACCCCCTTTTCTTGGAGGATGAAAAGGTTGGGTTTGTGAAGAAGTACTTGTGTCCTACTAAACCACGGCCATATGAGGTGGTTCCAGACCTGGCTAGTGGGTCTCGTACACTTTTCCTGAGATTGAAAGGCTAATGCTAGACGGGAATAGCTCATTTGCCTCATTCGCGTGATTTGAATTGACTTTACATGTAATCTCACCGCGAAACACTTCTGGTCCAAGTCTCTGACCGCGAGAGATCCCTGTTGCGTCTCCAAGTCTCTGACCGCGAGAGATCCCTGTTGCGTCTCCAAGTCTCTGACCGCGAGAGATCCCTGTTGCGTCTTGCCTCCTGACGTGTGGTGAGCAGGAGGATGGCGGACAGCTTTTACAAGGTCAAAGACTGACATTAAACTAGCGTTTGGAGTGGCCTAGCTTACCTATTGCCAACATTTTCCACAGTAAGACAATGACGAAATGTATCAAGATACATTTGAAGAAAAAAATAGAAAAAAAGAAATGAAAGTAAAGTATTAAATAATTTTTGGTTCTGTGTGAACATAATTCCCACAAAGTTTTTTTGGGGATGTGGAGCCAAATGGTTTGACTTCAGTCCCACATGATCTCTTAAAAGGCTGTGAATCTTATAGCAGGGCTCCAACTCTGCGCCTCAAACCACCAACATACCAAGCAGTCCCTCTGTGCTGCTCCGTCAGGGTGAGGCATCAAAGCTGGTCTGTGTCTGGGCTCTTGTACCTGGTGTTGTCTTAGAACCTGATACCTCCCCCCATCAGAAGCAGCCCTCCCCCAGCCAGTTAGCTGTGGTTACAGAGAGATGGAGGGAGGGAGGGGGTTGGCTATGGAGAAAATACCTTGACTGAGGAAGGAACCAAGACAGAGGGAGAGTAGAGAGTTAGAGGGAGAGAAGTGGGGAAGAGGAGAGGAAGAGAGAAGACAAGAAACAGAGGGAGAGGAGAGAGCAAGGGAAGGAAGTTAAAAAGATCTGTTAATGCCGATGGTGACCATAACTCAAGAGAGGGATTCATAGTTTGTTCCTGTTAATGGCTCATTGCATCGCCACTGACACCCTTTCCACCTCCACACCCCCTCACTGTCAACCGTCTTAGAACAGATTTGACCGTACAGTCCCCCATCACACGCAAACTTCTTAAGGCCCCCATCACCCCGGCCTCCTCGCTCCCCCTCTCTAAGCCCCAGATAACAGCTTGCGTGGGGGTCTCATCACCATGCAGGCCCCCCCGTCCCCCAGGTCCTCCCAAAGCCCTACAGATGGACATGGATTATACTGGTGCAATCCGGATTGCCAGGTATTATTGTCTGGATGCTGAAGCACCCAGTTTTTATTTTTTTTATATTTGCCCAAATTAAATTCCTTTGTACAGGGGTCTCTGGGCTGGTTTCAGGGGGCGGTTCTTTAGTCTCTTCCCAGGAAAGTGAGAAGTCTGTGTGTGGGGCTGGGGTCGAGGTTTAGATGGTTTGTGTGGAATACTGAATGTTAATCTGTGAGGGGGTGGTTGTGAATGTAGCCGGTGAAAAGTGCAGTTATGGTGAAATGTTTGGCCTAGACTGGTACTTAGAGGGTCAGACTGGGTCATCAAGCTGGGTTGGTCTCTCTCTCTCTCTCTCCTTGTGCTAAATCTGTATGGAATTTGTGGAACTTGGTGTTCAGATTGAATTTACGAATTTACATTTGTTTTACAGTCGCTTATTTCTTACTGAAGTATTTAGCACAAGCCAGGCACTGTATTCACCGAACACTGCAACTTTGTATGATTCAAAGACAGACTCTTACTGACTAATCTACCACAAGTACAGTTATGTGACATATCTCACTTTTCTCCTTTTGGAAACACTCCATCACACACACCATGAACTTCACAAAGAACCAAAATGACCTGGAGAAGCAGAAATGCCACCAGAATGTACAAGCACCATCTGACCAAACTAAATGTTGCGTATCAATGCATTGAAATCCCTGTTCTCCAACACACCATCTTTGTACAAATAAATAGAAAACATAGACATCACGTATCATCGTCACTCCATGCCAATAACGATCCTCAAAGTTGCAGGGATGTATGTATAATATTCAAGGATGTTGCCAGACAGTACTGTTGTGATTCAGCTGTTCCCACTAGATGGCAGCAGAGGATAGCATCACCCATTCTGACCCCTGGACCTCACTTACACCATCAGACAACACAAACAAACCCACAAAGAAGACTGCCTCTTCATCTCCACTCTCCAATCAATTACTCCCGAAATCAGCTTATACTAAAACACTCAACCCTCCTGGTCTCAATACAAGCAGAAACTGCTTCTTCTCAATACTGTCAAATATTTTTGTCACTGTATATTTTATACATGGCTCTGACATGTGAAATGCATATTTGTTTCTGCTGACTGTGTCGGGAGTTATGAAGGATGTCTGTGTACTCCTCTTGGATATAATTTTCCGGAATGTGTGGAATGCCACACTTGCTGGTTACTGTGAGTTCTGTTCTGAATAATGAAGATAATCAGTCTGTTGGTAGAATACAACATCTGTATGAATGTAGGTGTAATTATTATGAGAATTGTATAACGTAATGTTATAATTTTATCTTTCTCAGAACAGTATGCCCAAGCAGAAAGAGTAAACTTCTTATTTAAAAAGTCTTATTGACTTATTTGTGTAGGTCAGCATGGTAATGTTTTTTTGTTAAGTAACAAGTTAAAATACAATGTGGAGTAAAGTGCTGCTGTGGTTATTTTGAGGCGAGTGTCACGTTAACGACTGAATGTGATTTTGAATGGATTACAGAAAACTTTTTATTTATTTTATTTTTTATGTTGACTGACATGTGCACATGAGGGGTGGAGGAGATGTGAGGATGCATGGATTAAACATGTCCAGAATAGATGGTCGTTGACCATCCTTCAATAAGTGTGATCAATAAACCAAAACCCATTTGTGATACATGACTTATAACCATCAGGGATTGCTTGAGACACAAGTTATCCTGGGTTTGGAATGTAACTTTCTTTGTTTACGATGTTCATATGAGCTGTACTTCTTTTGGTCCCTCATTTGACAGGGCTGTGAGTGTGAACGTTGACAAAACACACATCACTGAAGTGCTTTGAGCACCCAGACCATGAGTTAGATACAGGTCAAGCTGTTGTCAATCTCGAGGATCACGTTTTCAAGAGGTCTGTCTGTAGTTATTTACTAAGAACAAGGTTTTCTGTACAAGTCCAGCGTGATGACAAACCAGTTAATTTCATCTTAGGGCACTTTGTGTCATTTAGTGTGACAGAGTGCTGTGCCTTATTATGCTGGGGTGAGGGCAGTATAACTGCAACCAATGGTTCCCATGGAGATAGTTTTACACATCAGTGGATTATTTCAGTAGATTTTCTGGGTTTAGTAGCATGGTATGACAGTGTGGTAAAATGTTGTAGCTTGATGTCGACTATGCTTGTGTAACACATAAATAGTCTACGGGTGATTGAACAGCCTGCTATAGTGTAGCATATCCTTTGTCATTCTAAGAACTACCTGAACCCTTAAATGTAGAACTGCATGTAAAAACATATTGTATACAATAGTAGTAGCCTACCTATGTGTAAAATATACCTTCAGCCCAATTCCTAACAATGGTTAGGGTTATGTTACAAGTTTGTTTGTAGATTATTATAATCCAACAACCTCACAGTTTTAAAGCACCATCGATCTCTGCCATATTTTGGGATGTTTAGTCTAAGTGTCCTGGAAGAACAGGGAGAGCGAGTTTTACAGTGGGCTGCCAGTGATGGAAGACGCGAGAGGAGGCGGAACGTTAAAAACCGCGCAGCGCAGCCATACTCATCTCAGTCTAGCCAGGACACCCGGGAAAACGGTTTGCAGCGACTGAAAATGAAAAACCGCAATGCCTATACGCTTAAATATTGTTTTGGATGACTTCATGCCAACACTTAACGACTTTCGGCTCTCAACATGCTCCGACTTGATTCACCTTCCGAAGAATAGTTACTTCGGTTGAGCAAGATAAGAGAATATTACTGCGCCCTGGATACACGCCTATAAATTGCAAGAGCGCACATACTTTTGACTGGCCAAATGAACTAATTTTAAGGACGATATGGCTTGGATACGGTGTTGGGGGTGTACATGGTTCCACTATTTGATTGTCTTCTGGTGATTATTATCGAACTCATGTGATTCCGAACTCTCATATCGGATTAGCCTCTTGCCAACTGGCTGTCACAGCGGGACTGCAGCGGGGAACCTGGGACTACAGGATGTGGTCCAAATAAGATTATTTTCAGGTAGGGTCGACTTGTAGGCCACTTTAAGTATGCTTTTTTTTGCGTCAGTTTTTTACCTGCATGTCAGCTGACCACTTAGCTACTGTCAAGTTTTCGATACATGGTATATTGTAACATGTTCAAAATAGCGCAGGTAATTTTCATAGAGTGAAATTTTTTTTTTTGTACACAGTCCACATTAATCTAATGATGTACTGCTTTTGATACAATTGAATTACGTGTTGATCATGACATTAATAGGTGTAAGCGCCCAGTCATTTCACACGCGAGTCTCTGACAGATTAAAACATTAACCATTTACGTTCTCTTAAGAAGTTAGAGGTTCTATTCAAGTCATATTTTACCGGGAACCTTGGCTCCCTGATGTGTTCCTGATAAATGTTCAGAAGTGGCCGGAAAATACGTCTATATGTATTGTGTATGTATTTTTTTTCTTCACTGTTATCCATAAGGTTATGAGGCACCAATCAGATGTTTGAGAACCCCAGGGAAGTTGATCGAGAATGTTTGTAGTTCTGGCATGTGAAGACTGCTTCCTGTTATTGCCCTTCGATTTATAAAGGCAGGTACTAATGAGAGACAGCCATCCATGTTCTCCTACATGCAGTGACTCTTCGTATCCTCTGCGCTGTATGACACACTTACGGTTGCCCATGGTGAGGTAATTGAGGCTAATCCGTCTTAACTTGCCCTCACACACACTACCTGGTTCTAGATATACCTGCTTGTCTATTTGAGGCCCTTTTGCCAGAGAATCAAGGTTCCCATGACCACTCAGTGACTTGTGATTGGTTGTAAATGGATTGTAAATGCCTGTATCCATTGAAGTAAGCAGATAAAAAGGTTCAGCAGCATGTCGATGAGTAGAACTTATGCTGATGGCCAAGCTAGACAGAGTGGTTAACCATCTCTCACTCACTCACTCTCTCACACACACACACACACACACACCTTACCAACAGCTTTTACAATTAAATTGTGTAATCTATTCTGTTGAGTCACTGACTTCTGTGAGTGAAATATCCTAAGCCCACATAAGTCACTGGTAATTAATTGTTGTTAATGTTGCCTCATTGCAACTTGTTGAGAGGCTACCTTCAAATAAGATGTCAGTCGTTTCATGGGTTGAGGACCTGCAAGTCAAATGCAAACCTGAGACCCAGAGATGTATGGATCTTTGGCAGGATGCAGACAGCTGTTCCCCGGGGAGATGGCCCTCCCTGTCACCGATTAAGAAGCCCCCTACAGATATCCAAATGTTAATGCGATCCCACCCACCAAGCATAGGTCACTCCAGCAGGCGGAGACTTCTAGAAGCACACGCTCCTTAGGAGCTGGTCCCTGTCTGCCCACTGCTCCTCAGACTGAGCGCGCTCAGGAAGGAAGGAGTCTGGCTGTCCTGATACACAAACA
Source organism: Osmerus eperlanus (assembly GCF_963692335.1). Taxonomy (NCBI): domain Eukaryota; kingdom Metazoa; phylum Chordata; class Actinopteri; order Osmeriformes; family Osmeridae; genus Osmerus; species Osmerus eperlanus. The sequence continues at coordinate 9,778,351 of NC_085042.1, read as the reverse complement.
AGTTTGTTGTCTTTTGAGTCAACTATTAATTGTTGGGGCTATAATTGCATTTCTGAAGGGTTCTGCAGTGGGTAACATTTCCCCTCCAAGCTTGTTTGAAAGTGCTGAGCATACTAGTTCCTGTACTTGGTTCCTAACCACACTGTGGAATGTCTTTACTGGTGGAACCTATCAGGGCAGGGTGCCCACATGTTTAGCAAATGGAGTCTGGAGGAAGGAGGGATGTTGATATTCTCAGAATTTCCTGCAGGTGTACTGAAGGGTTTCTCTGGTGAAATGTAGCCTCATGCGGGCTGCTTAATAGCTTCTGTATTGGAATTCAGAGTCATGCCATATTTATTCAGGTCACTGGAATGTCTCACTGGAATATCCTGAAATGACATTATTGAGATACTAAACACTTTTTTACATTCAAACGTTTCCCCAGCATTGCTCTGAATGGTTTTAAGGGGAAGATTATTACTAAGAGCTGTTCAGTATTTTAAGCTATAATCTCCTGCATTCATTTATGCAGATTCCCCTCATCCCTGAACAACAATGTTTCTTATGGGAGTCTGTGTACTCAGTACTTGGTCTGAACTTGTGGTCTTATCATTTTGTATTCCCTGTCTGAGCCTTTCCTTCAGCCAGTTAACTCAGCGGTATAGAAAGTTGGCTTTATACTTCCCAAGAATGCCTTTAAGATGGAAACTACAGCCTGCCAGTACAGCCTTTCACTGAATGTCGTGTTGACGGAAGTCTTCCGAAGCTTTAGGTATGCCTGCTGGCACCTCGGCGCTCAGGTGATCTGAATGAATCATTCCCAACAGTTGTTGAGGTTGTGTCACACTTGGTGTGTTTGTTCTGTGTGAGTTTTGTGACTGTGATGCTGCTTCCTCTTTGCTCATACAAACAATAAATAATTGATCCGCCCCCCCCAAAAAAGATGGATAAAGATTTGGCAGCACTAAGTTTACAATACTTTGAGTAAAATTATTGTAGGTTTATAAGAACTAGTATGAAATTAAATGGTTTTGAGTGTTAGTGGTTTAGGTTGAGTGTATGAAGCCACAGCACGAGGGAGCAGCTAGTCTTGGATTCTACACCGGGTCAACTGCACAGCATTTCACCCCTGCCAATTTGAACCAGATTTATGCGTTTGTGCAATGTGGGAAATGTCAAAATGAAGTATTTGTTTAGTTAATTCTTCAAATTTAAGAAGATTACCTTGTTTCCACTCATGTTTCTACCATGCGGTGTATACTATAATGCACTTAAGCAAATCCAAAGCCTCTATTTTTCTAGGACTTCTTTTGAAACGTAGGAGCAAGTATGAGAACTGACCTTGGAATATATAATCTCATATTTTTCTGTCACAAAAAAGGAGGACAGGAAGTTGTGGGAGCTCGTGAGAATGTGTTCAGACCTCAGAGCTTTAGTGAACCAACCTGCTACGTGCCCTAAGGTAACAGACCGGCGCTGCTTCTCCCCCCAGTTACCAGAAACCCCAAACATCTTCCATGTGTCAGTTTGCTCAGTGTTGAAAGCTGCTCGTACGGTGTTGGCATCCTGGCTTTGTAAATCGGCAGTCCGTCCAGTTGTGGTTCTCATGTGCCGAGATGAGAGAAATTTCCTGAGCAAACGAACTCCTGTTCCACTCCTCCTTCTCTGGCAGGAACACTAACATCTGCTTTCAAACTGAACTATCTCCTGGGCCGGCTGCCACAGTTTTCTCTCCACTATTCAGGACTGTCGATCGGCGCTCTGGAAAGTGGAGGGGTTGATGTATTTTATCGTCCAGCTGTTTACCCCCTGTGGTCTGAACCTGAGGCCAAGTACACTACTCACATGTTTATTGTGGCTCATTCAGGACTAAAATCTGCAGTGTGTGGGTAGGATGATTGATAGCTATGAGTTTCCTGCTAAAGAGCAGTTTGTGTCTCAAATTAAGTCTCAACAAAGATTTCTCATTGTGTTTATTTGCCCTCTTTGAAACCAAACAGTTTTCTTGTCCATGTTTACATTACCAACGTGTAAACTCAAAAAGAATGTTTTAAAAACTAAACTAGATGAGAAAGCTAATTTGGTGTATTCATATTCTTACCCTCCACTGTCTGGAATCAGACTGAGAGCATCAGGGCCTCCTCAGTCGGCACTTTGCCTTTTTACTGTGGCCCATTAGCTTTTACAGCAGATGAATTCCTTGTCTGCTTGCCAGTGCTGAGATGAGGGCTTGTTTTTCTTCTTGTTTGGTCTTTATCAGATGTAGATTTGTGTAGCGAACACATGGGCAGCGACAGGCTGAGGCATTATGCTGCTGAACTCGGCCCTCCCCTGATCTCTGGGAGTGTGTAGGACTGGAGATCAGCACTGCTCTCCTCTGACTGTGCTGGGAGATGTTGTGGATTAGCCACACACACACATACACACACACACACACACTGCAGTTAAGCAGCCACAGACCTGCTTTGGGTGGTCTCATGCTGCGTCCTCTTGGTTTCTGTTTGGACAGCATCATTTGGTATTGCTACTTTTTTTTTAATGATTTGCTTTGTTGTATTAATAATAATGTTAATTTGTAATGATCAGTTAATTCATAGACGACTACCTCACTGTGTCTGGCATGGTTTTGCTTATAGTACATCTTTTTCTTCTCACGGAATCACACTTGCTATTGAGAGTAAAGCAAATTCAAATCCCAACTGTCACTATCCTCAGTGTGTTATGTAATACTTTTGAGATTTGTAGGATGAAAGTCTCATTCGGTCTCTGAGACCAAAACTGGGGTCCCTCGTTGGCAGAACTGAAGCAGGGAAACATCCATGCAGGAAGGGAGGGATGGGAGAGATGGTTGAAAGCATTCTTGCTTAATTTCTGAATACCACAGGGGAAATACTAACCTTTTAAGAATGCAAAGCTCAAGAGTCAGCATACAGGCCTACTGTCTCAGGGAAAGTCCACCCTGAGGCCTTCAGGATCCCCGTAGTACGTTCCTCATATTGGAATAGTGGGGATACAAAATGACATCAACTGAAGCTGCTACATGCCTCTCAGGCTCTACGGATGTGTCATACAGACGTTGTTAGTTTCCCCCGACAAAACTATCAGGAAACAAGCCATGGCAGTAGAGTGTGTTTTGGAGAAACATAACAGCCTCTCAACACTGGAAGCAGAAAGTGGAGGGATGGCAGAAGTGGGTCAGTAAATTCCGTCACAAAGATATGAAACGACGAGCATCGAAAAGAGTCCTCTGTTCTTAATAAACACCCAGAAACCATGCAGTGACAGGCAAACCATGCAGTGACAGGCAAAGGGAAAAGTATATTGAAGCAGCAAAAGGCAGTTAATTTGATTCTTGATTTCTTTCAAATCAGTAACAAGTGCCTTCTAGTGTCTGCCATCATTAAAGACAGAAGATGGGATGATGAGTAGCAGTGATATTCTTGGTCTGAAGTGGAGATGAGCTATTGGTTCAGGAGGTAGAACTCGTAACGTTTTTGAGGCATTTTTGTTTCGAACGTTGTTCCATCTCTCCACAAAGGCAGACTTTGAGGACAGTTGCCATAGGTACAATCTCTACATTCTTGCACAGAACAACATAGATTTTAGTTAGATGATCTGGCCTTCATCACTTTGATTTGTTATCTGCATCATCCATTGTACCCTCACTGGAAATAAGACTGATGTTTAAGTAACTGTCTGGGAAGAAATATCTAGCGTTTAATGTTATGCCTTAATTGCCCTACCTGCTTTGCTATTTTCATGCATTTTTGAAGAATTTGCGTTTGACACTGCCTTTGAGGGCAGATTTTGCTCTGAAACTACCCCTTATCAACCTCCTAGCCCTGTCATTATCAACTAAAGTATTCTTTAAGTTGAGCTGTCTGTCCAGTCATTTAGCAATCATCACGCAGTCTTGATCCCCACTCAGAGACCTGCGGTGAATCATCACAAAGCTTCTCTTCTTCGTGTCTGGGATGGATATTGTGACGGCTTACTGTTGGTATGCAGTGTTTCTGTGTTTGTGTACTTATAATCCAAATCTTAGTTTCTGTCTACCTTTTGTCCTTTTTAAGTCTTTGATGAAAGATTTAAAGATGAAAGGATGAACTGGTGAAATGCCCCTTTTTGTTATGAAATGAACTTTAGGTTCTTCATGATAAATAAGTTCCTTCACTGTTATAATGGAAGATCTCAATTATAAAATGGCTGGAAGTAATCTTGAGGTTTTATTGATCCTCAACGAAAGGAGACTGATCAAATGACGATGAATAATAATATCGCTCAATCTGCTTTAGTATGACCCCTTTTAAGGTGTTTTTTCCAAAAGGATGTTTATCGACGGACTTTCACAAACATTTCTCCAGCAGCTACAGAACTGTTTATTTTAGTTTTCTATCTCCTACAAAAAAAGTTATTTAGAAAAGAGAGGTTTTGCCTTTGTCAACTATTGTCTGCCAACCCTTTCAGGGGATGTAAGCAAATGCTTTGTCGGAACTGGTTGCATCAGCGGCTGTCAAAGTCGCGAGTCAGGATATTGGTGTGCTGTGGAGAATAGCCTTCAAGGGCTTTTGTTCTGGCGGGTTGCCTCACCAACTGTGGGAAACATGCGCTCACCGTCACTGTGGACTAGTCCCAGCTACCAGGGCCGGGTGGTGTGCAAGGAGGGAACTGGGTTCTGCTGTCAAGCGTCACTCTCAGAAGGATGTTTGGGGAGAGTGGACTCGTGTTTGGGGAAATCACTTTGACTGAACTGGATCCCTGAGTAGTTCTGTGCTGTTTCAAGGTGTGCAGCTCTCCTGTTAGACTTTCTGTATTTGTCTTCATTGTCTGAATCGTGTGATTTTTATCTCTCCTTGTTTAAGTGTGATTGTGTGTGAACACATCTGTAATTCAATAGCATTGTCCCTATTTAGCATGTTATGAATTTGTGTGGGGTTGAAATTGGAACTAGCTTCCTCCTGATAAACGTGCATTGCGTGTCGTGAAAGGGAATGTACCTTCGTCATTTTAATGATGTCCTCTTGCAGTACTTCACTGAACGCATCTTTCTTAAAAGTAAGGAGTGTGACTGAAGCATGCTGCTACTCTCACAATCTAAGTTACATAACATGGAAGCACTTTCCATAGTAGCCGGTTTCAAGCAAATTTGCAAGTCAGTAAGATGACCACTAGCATTTATTAGCTTAAAACAATCAAATGTACATCCTGATATGGTATCATCTGATGTGTTACTAAATCTAGTCTGAAACCACAACCAACCTGTACCCGTTTAAACAGGTTGTTTTGCTGACCTGACACAAATCAGCCTTGAAAATTAGCTTGCACTTTGCAGAACTGATTTACAGCGAGGAATTCATGAGGTTAATTTGTAGCTTAAAATAAAGACGTGTATGCAGATTCCCCTTCGAATTACATTTTGAAGCATTTGCAGCCAGGCGTGATGCAGCAGGACTCGGCAGGGTTTATTCATGATTAACCTGCTGAAGCTGACAGCCGGGGCTTTGCAGTTGTTTCTCCAAGTTGTTTATCTTACCTGCTAAGTATGAAGAATTGGATTTATATTTTGTTTATTTATTATTATGTTTTCCTTCATGTGCTTCTGTCCAGCCCTTCAGCGTGTGATGTGCGTCTCCTCTGTGCTCCACAGTTACCTGGCAGACCAGTGCTGGAACGGTGGCGTGGTCTTCCTGATCATGCTGCGGAGGATCAAACGCAAGGCCCCGCCCCCTCCGTGCAACGGGAACGGGGTTTCCGGGGGCAACGGCGTGACAGGCCGAGCGAGCGAGCGGCGAGACAGCACCTCCTCCGACGCCCCCGGAAGCCCCGCCCTCAACGGCAAGCGGACGCGCAAGTTCGGGGTCACGTCCCGCGCCTCCGTCTCACGCGACGACGGGGGCCGTGACGACGGGGGCCGTGACGACGGGGGCCGGGACCCGGAGCTGGAGAACGGGTTTCACCCCGCGCCCTCTGGTGACTCCTCGCCATCGCAGGACGAACCCTCCTGGAAGCCGGGTGGGCAGGGCTTGGCGGTGGACACGCCCACGGGGAAGTGGCGGGTGGCAGGGGCGGGGCTGATGGCAGGGGCGGGGCTGATGGCAGGGGCGGGGCTTATCCAAGGGGGAAGGGTTCCCCAGCACCTGCAGAACGGAGGAACAGCGACCCTTCCTACTCGCTCCCACACCCGCCTGTCAGAGAGCTGCCAAGCTGAATCACCCAGCTGTGAGACAGATAGCCAGGTAATTCAGAATAATAATCACGATATATAATCCGACAGCAACAACACTGACCCCTTCAAGAGCTATATGGATGCTGCATTGTGTTGTTAACCGGTGATGGATTTGGTTCTAACGTAGACCTGTGGGTTCAGTTTGATTGGTCTAGTTAGATGTGTGTTTGTGTGCCCCTGCTGGCTTGGTGATACAGGCATCTGCAAAACAGACACGCTAGCTTTAAAGTGCTGGGATTTGTGTCCCATCTTTGCCATAAAGAAGTCAACCACAGATTATAGCAGAAGTGGAATGACCCACTTACTCATCCTGTTATACTGTGGTCATAATCTTCTAGTGACATTCAGAGTTTATGGGACGTATGAGTTAATATTTTACATACATTTCATTGGTCTTTCAATGGAGTTCAGCTATGATGCAAGTTGTCCACTGTTTCTCCTCTTACAAACCTACTACAACATCTGAATGTTTTTGTAGCTTTCACACACCTTTTAGGAAAGTCAAACTATGGAATGCGAAGCCACAGCCGTGTTTGCCAAGAATAAATCTCACAATTGGTTGGTGAACTACACAAACTGCACATAATGATATCTGCCAGGGACCAGAAAGAACAGATCTTATGAAAACATGTTAATCCTTCACACATTGTCCTCCACTCACACCCATGAGTCATCGGTGGTGACTAACCGCTTGCCAAAACAAAGATGGAGGCCAGATCCATGGCATGCCTTTCGCTTTAACTTTGCCTTTCTTCACGTGTGGATACACCTGAATATCCAGAACACCAGATTAAAGTGTTTGAGAAGCTTCCAGTCACCTGTCTGCCATCAGGGACCAGTGTTAGCCAAGCAAGCACAAAACCCAGCCAGCTAATTAGTACCTTGATTTTTAGCAGCACAACCAAGACTATTTATTTTGGAGCTTGTCAAAAACAGTAGCATAACGTACCGTGAGAACGAGAACACAGGAATTAAAACAGTCCTTCAAGTCTCAGCCTGTAGCCACAGAGAGAGGATTCATTTACAGACACCACCAGGATCTCGTCCCCTCAGGGGTCCAAGCGGAAAAAGCAAAATAAAATAATCGTGTTGATCTCCAAGCCAGTCCAGCCATCTTGCAGGACTCATAACGTGAGGGTTCTGAGTGGGAGGAGCTCCCCCTCTCTGGATGTTTGCAGGAGAGAGACCAGCCTGGACAGGAGAGAGACCAGCCTGGACAGGAGAGAGACCAGCCTGGACAGGAGAGAGACCAGCCTGGACAGGAGAGAGACCAGCCTGGACAGGAGAGAGACCAGCCTGGACAGGAGAGAGACCAGCCTGGACAGGCACCCCAAGCCTCCACCCTGCAGCACCTCACACCAAACACCTGCTTACCGTTTGTCTGGGAGCTGTTTTACTGGTTAACCCAAAGATGCCCTAGAAAGAAGAAAAGCTCATAAACACACGTGGTGAACATATTTTCTAGTGTGAAGACGTTAGTGTTCGGTTGACATCTTGGTCTTTTTCATGAGAAAAGTCCATGTTAGGATGTAATTTTTCTGACATCTACAGGAGACGTCTAACATTTTTATTCATTCTTATTTATTATGTGTCACATACTCCAGAAACCAACCCGCGATTGTTGCCAGTGCTGGGAATCTGGTATACACTGTTCAAAAATCTCCCACACTTTTCTAATTTTAGACCTTCTCTTCCTTCTCCTCTCTGTTTTCAAACCTGGTAACCCACCCCCTTCCCCATTCCCTCTTACTTAGATAGTCGTCTAATTGAACACTTTTGATCTGGGCTCATCAACATCAGAATGGAGAGGCCCTGCATGTTGTATTCATGAGCTCAGAGCTCTATTGTGGCCGGAGGGGGATTTTTGTAATCAACCCAGCGGTGGAGAGAGGCCTCCTGCTTATCATATGGTGCTGATGAGGGCCGGCCATGTCACCTCATCAGGATACAGGAAACCTACTTGTGAGGCTCTACGACTTTAGTATCTGTCCGTTAAATCCCGTTTTGGTCATGTCCTTTCACGTCGTACAGCACTGAAGGCACGACACACCCGTACTAAGCGTGTCTTGTGTTGGTTGTGCTGGATGGTCGTTTGAGCTTGTACTGGTGTAGAGAGAAGTGGAAATTAAACTTAAACTTACCGTGTGAATGACAGCTTGGTAGCTATAGTGTCGGAACACACTATTAAAAACAAGACTGTGTTCTATATGGGGAGTTATGGTTTGGAAGATTGTCACTCAATATCTGTGACATTGTTTTAGGCTGAACACGTACCTCCTAGGTTTCCCATTGCACAGATGTAGGTGTCCCTGGCCTAACAATTTCCTTACACAGACGTCTCAGGACTTCAGTAGCAGTATTATCTGTGTTTTGTCAGGCTGAACATCAGGTAGTGTTTTAATATATAATGGGCCCCTTATCACAGGCCTACAGGCCTGGTAGGCTTGTTTTCTTTAGGGAGGTAGTGGTTGTGGTATTCTGTGTTGTGACTGGCAGCTGGAAGTGATGTTGACCCCATACTAGCTGCTGCTGGTTGTTCTGGCTCGGGGATGTGCCAGGGCTCAGGTGTGTCAGCGATGTCCTCGTGTGAGGGGGGGGTCCAAACTTGTCTCGGCTTCTTCTGGGTTTCTGCAGGATAGTTTTTGTGTCCCTGATCCATTGTCTCAGTGAAGTTGATGGTTTTGGATCGTAAAGTTGCAGTTTCTCTTGATACGAAAAAATAGCAGGAAGTGTTTTAAAATGTAGCATTAAATGTTTTAGTTTTTATTGTATTTCATTCTTTAATTAGTCAAAGATATATTCGTCTACAGATTATTGGCAAGTTGTTAATTGTGCACAAATCCGTATACTGTGGTTCTGTCTGCAGTGTGTGTGTGTGTGTGTGTGTGTGTGTGTGTGCGTGCGTGCGTGAAGTGTTCTGTCAAGCTAAAGCTGTCACACACAGGTGTGCATCACTCGTTATTTATAGAGTCCCCCTGAGGAGAGAGGCTGGATCTAAACTCTTCTCATCCCAGTAGGATACACACCTCCAAGCCTGGCACTTTGAATCATGAAACTTTATTTAGAACAATCTTTGTGTATTCTCTTACACACACACTCTAGGTGTGGTGTGACAGGGCACCATCACATACTGTAGATCCACTCTTGTCTGCTGTGTGTATTTCTACATTGTTTTTTTCCACATGGCTTAACTGTGTCCCTGTTAGTCCCCTCTGTGTCCCTTTTAGTCCCCTCTGTGTCCCTGCTAGTCCCCTCTGTGTCCCTGCTAGTCCCCTCTGTGTCCCTGCTAGTCCCCTCTGTGTCCCTGCTAGTCCCCTCTGTGTCCCTGCTAGTCCCGTCTGTGTCCCTGCTAGTCCCCTCTGTGTCCCTGTTAGTCCCCTCTGTGTCCCTGCTAGTCCCCTCTGTGTCCCTGTTAGTCCCCTCTGTGTCCCTGCTAGTCCCCTCTGTGTCCCTGCTAGTCCCCTCTGTGTCCCTGTTAGTCCCCTCTGTGTCCCTGTTCGTCCCCTCTGTGTCCCTGTTCGTCCCCTCTGGGTCTGCTCGTCCCCTCTGGGTCCCTGTTAGTCCCCTCTGGGTCTGCTCGTCCCCTCTGTGTCCCTGTTAGTCCCCTCTGGGTCTGCTCGTCCCCTCTGGGTCCCTGTTAGTCCCCTCTGGGTCTGCTCGTCTCCTCTGTGTCCCTGTTAGTCCCCTCTGGGTCTGCTCCTCCCCTCTCACACGTGTCTCCTCCATCCCCTCTGACGTCTCCTCTGTGTGTCCGCCCGCAGCCCAGGGAGAGCAGCCACATCTGGAAGATGCACATGGTGAAGGGTCAGGAGGGGCTGGGCATCCAGATCACGGGGGGGCGGGGCTCCAAGCGCTCGCCGCACGGCATTGTGGTCGCCCACGTGGAGGAGGGTGGCGCCACCCAGAGGTGAGCGGTACATTGATACTGTTATGTGCAGGGTACTGTGTGTGTGTGTGGTCAGTGTCTCCTCATGCATATGCGCCCGTCTGAGGTAACTGAGCACACTCAAGCAGCTGCAATCAGCTTCAAAGCTTCTCTCGTGTCCTGGCCTCGTCCAATAGCACGCTGAGCTGTGACCACTTGGTCTGTAGGACTCTCCAGTAGCTCTGCCTCGTAGCGGCTCGACATCTCAAGATGAGACCTACTTGCCAGACATCTCATTTCAAAATCACAAGCGTTAATGTGGAGCTTACACAAATCTTACAAATGCACTGTCAGAAAATGTCCCCCAAACACCAGACTCGTCCCAACACATTGGCTCACTAACAACCTCCTCCTGACTACAATCCGTCTGACTTCACCCTCCTGCGGCAGAGAAAAAAAAAAGGGTGTGACTCACTTCCCTCTCTATTAAAAGCCGAACACAGGCGGAAAAGTCTGGAAAGCAAAACAAAAACACTCGTCCAAAGCCTGCATGCAAACACGCTCACTCTCCCCTGATCACGCTACTCATCTGGTCCCAGGTCAACACCCGGGCTGGAACAACGTCTCTCATCCACCCCCAAGGTGAAGGGTTCAGACTAAACGAGAAGTGTTTGTAGAGACAGTCTAGTCCAGAGGCCGACATTTGATGGCCTCATTTAACAAAAACGGAAAGGAACCGTCTGCCACCAGAACTGAAGCAATGGTTGCAGTTGACGCCCATTAAAAAGGATATTAAAGAGGTGTGTGTGTGTGTTGCAGGGACGGCCGTCTGAGGTCAGGTGATGAGCTGCTGATGATAAACGGTCAGTCTCTGGTGGGACTGTCCCACCAGGAGGCCGTGGTCATCCTGAGAGCCACCGAAGGACTAGTGCAGCTGGTGGTGGCCAGCAGGGTGAGGCTCCACACACACACACACACACACTCTCTCCTTTCCTCACATGCTTTCTCCACACTCTTCCCCTCCTGTACGTTTGTAGTTTAAACACCTATGTCAGAACAAGAACCGTCCTGTCCTGGGCTGACGGGCGTCCTGTCTGCATGAACATTCAGAGAGACGGGGTTTCTCTTAGCCCAAACCTCCCCCCTATACACTCTCCAAGCCCCCGCCACCTCAGAGCCCTGAACCTCCCCCTGCGTGCAGCACAGCCCACCGCCTGTTTAAATGTAACAAAAGAGGAATTGTGAATAATCCTCCTGTACTCACTCTCCCTGGTCCTGGACTGCTCCCTGCTCTAATACCCTGGCTAGACTGCAGCCGCTTAGCTTGTTTGAGGAAGTGTTGCTCTGACAAGCCTGCCTCCGTGCTGCATTTCCTCCGATGTTGCTGCGGTGTTTCTGGAGGATTCTGTGGACTGAGACTCCAGCCTGGTCAGGGAGGGTCTGAAAAATTCAACAGGAGAATTTTTAGATGCTTCCTCTTCCAGAAAGACACACATTTACTCTCTGTCACACTCACACAGTAATGCTCAATGCCCCATCATCTTTACTTCCCCTCACTCACTCACTCACTCACACACACTCACACACACACACACTCTACTGTACTTGCAATCCGTGCTTCATCCTCAAGGCTGGTGGTACAGTGTAACCAACTCTCTCTGCATTTCTCAAACGCGCACACACACACCTCCTCTCCCCCCCATCTCTCTCAAACGCACACACACACCTCCTCTCCCCCCCATCTCTCTCAAACGCACACTCACACCTCCCCCTCCCCTCTCCCTCTCCCTCCAGGAGGAGTCGGAGGTGGACTTCCACAGGTACCCGTCCACCAGCCTGCCGGACCTGGTCAGCACCTGTGCCGCTGCCTGCCCGAGCGGGCGAGCCTCCTCCAGGGACGACATCGCTAGGGACCCCTTCCCCAAGGAGAGCCAGGGGACTGAGGGCCTGGAGGCCACCAGGGAGGACCTGACCTCCAGCAGCCTCTCTCTTCCCAGCCATGACTCTGTATGTACCAGACTACCTGTCTCTCTCTCTCTCCCTCTCTGTCTGTGTCTCTCTCTCCTGTTAATTCAAGTTCATTCTCTCAAGCGAGTCAAGTTGTTTGGCACACTTGCGCTCACACACACACGCACACACAGACTCCCTCACATTCCTGTGGCTGATGCAGCCTTGCTTTAAGAGCGGATGTGAAATTATTTATCCGCTAGCTACCCACCAATGAGCTTCCCTCCGAAATGTCGTTCTTCATTAGCGTTTAAACAGTCGATCAGGGAGCGCCTCTTGATTGTTCTCTTAGCAGTGGTGGCCATCTGCCATGTGCATGTCATAGATTAGACATACAGTCCAGGAAGTCCCACTGGCTATTGGGTTTCAATAGTGTGTGTATTAAGAGTTTGAAGGAACTGGGAAGGATATGATGTGATGGGTTGGGAAGGGGGGTCTGTTAGCGCTGTGTAAGTGGGTCACTCGCTGCACAACAAGCTCTCTTCTATCTCTCTTTTTCTCTCTCGCTCTCTTGCTTTCTTCTACCACTCTCTGTTTTTCTCTTGCTTGCTCAGTGTCTGTTTATCTCTCTTTCACTACATCCCCCTTTCTGTCCCCTCTCTCCCTCACTCCCCCATTCTCTCTCTTCCTGTATCCATCTCTCCCTCCTGAGTCACAACAAAGTGCTGCCAAGTTAGCAGAGATGACTTGAGCAGTTTCCCCAGCCCCTCCGGCCTCCCCTGGCCTCTTCTGGCCCCTCTGGCCTCCCCCCGGCCCCTATGGCCCCCTGGCCTCTGTCTCCTCAGTAGAGCATGCAGCCTCGCCCCTGACCTGCTGTCCTCTCACCCTGCATGGTTACATCGATCATGACCATGTGACCATGTCTAGAGATGTTTCCTGGTGTGTCACAGCCGTCTCCGGGCCTGGTCTCCATGGCAGCCTGACAGCCAGGGAACAGACCACCAGCGCACGACGCGTCCCGCGCTAACCACCAGCTCGTCAAGATTGTTCCAAATTAAAATGCAGAGTTTAGACATCCCCCACGATTATGTAAACTCATTAGAGGGTGCGCTCTGCTGGCTGCTGTTGCGAGGAGACGGAGGGTGTTTCTGTTATTTAACTGCTCACTTCCTGCTGGTTGGAGAAGCTCCCTTCTGTGTACGTGAGGGCTAGGTGATGTGTGTTTCACCACGGGATCACTGGTCACTTAATCCCTGTAATCTGACATTTCAATCTCACTTGTTCTGTGTGGCTTTGGGAGAAAATGTCTCCATGAGGAGCAGAGCACGAGCGTGGTGTGTTCTGAGCTTCTGGAAGGCTTTAAGATAGTGTGTGTGTGTGTGTATACGGAAATACATTTAGTCAGACAGTACGATATGGAAATATGTCCTGATTCACATCCCGAGTTTAGGATCTGAAGGCTGTCATCTGGGCTGATGCTGTAACAGATGCTGGTGTTGTGGAGCAGAGACCATGTCTAAGAGTCTAAGACCGTGTCAACACAACATGCTTTGAAAGGACTAAAAGGTTTAGGAGGAATTTTCAGAATCGATTTGTGGCGAGCCTGTGAACTGAAAGATCTGATGGACGCAAACTCGGAAGATAAGCTTCCTGCTGTGTTTGTGTTTTCAGCGCTCAGGGCTGCCATGGTGGAAGGGGAGGGTACATTTACCTTAAGCCCTGCACGTTTTTTTCCCCAACATTCTTTCTGTCTCTTTCCCTAGCATCTATCCCTTCCACTTTTTTCAGTTTCCCTCTCTTTCTCTCTCTGTCTGTCTCTCTCTGTCTCTCTCTTACTCTCTGCCCCCCCCCCCCCTTCCCCCATGTGGGGTCAGGACATGGTTCAGTGGTGGAGGAATGTTACATTCAACGAGCTAACACCAAGTGTCTGACCTGTGAGAGGTAAACACAGCACATGGTACCCACACAGACCAGACATGCTGTGTTCCAGTGAAACCGCCCCTCAGTCCTCACGGCCCACCAGGGTCAGGGCCTCCAGGGTCAGGGCCTCCAGGGACAGGGCCTCCAGTGACAGGGCCACCAGGGTCAGGGCCACCAGGGACAGGTCTAGGGGATGTCCATATTTTAATACAATGTCAGCACATACTAATCACTGTTCCTCTTCTGCAGTTGACGGAGCAGGAGAAGTTGGAGGATAAAGGCCAGGGGGAGGAGAGAGGCCGGGGGGAAGATAAAGGCCAGGGGGAGGAGAGAGGCCGGGGGGAAGATAAAGGCCGGGGGGAGGCGTCTAAAGCCTGCTGCAGAAGTCCAACACCCATGAAATTTCGCAGCCGGTCACAAGGTGAGGAACCTCGGCCATACACACATATGCAAGCACGGGTGTGCACACACACACATGCATATATAGACACACACACACACACACACACTCCTCAGACAGAGGTAGACAGCAGGAGGCCGCTCCCTGATGTCATTGTGAAGTGTTCCCTGCATCATTCACGCTACGCTGTTTAATGGCTCCTCTTGAAAGCAAACACCTCAAATCCCTCCCCTGCATGTCTCTTTGGCTAAATAAAAACAAAATATTATTATAGATTTATTATTTAAGTAAACATATGTTCTAATTTATCTTCTCCTCTCTTCTCTCCTGTCCTTTCACTGTATTTAAGAATACTTTTTTTTTTTTTTTTAATGGTTGACAAAATGTAGATTTCTTTAAGTTAACGTTGGAAAAATATTTTCCAACTTTATATATTTTTTTACTTAAGAAAGGTTGATTCTTTTTTAAATTATTATTTTTCGAAAATAAGTTTCGAAAATAAGTTTTGAAAGGTTAAATAAATATATATATTTTTAAAAAGGGTTCAAAAGGTTTGCATCATTGATGAGTACTTGATGAGGATCCTGCTCACCAGATAACTGTGTACCATGGAGGCCACAGCGGCCTGGGTTAGAATCCATTCACACCTTTGCTGCATGTCTTCCTCTCTCTCTCTCTCTCTCTATTCTCTCTCTCTCTCTCTCTCTCTCTCTCTCTCTCTCTCTCTCTCTCTCTCTCTCTCTCTATTCTCTCTCTCTCTATTCTCTCTCTCTATTCTCTCTCTATTCTCTCTCTCTCTCTCTTCCCCTCCCCCCCTGCCTTTCCTGTCACACTTCACTGACAAACTGTCTATTAAAGCATGAATGATGCAAACAAACAAAAAAGAGAAAAACGACGCGTCTGCTGAATGAAAACATTATCATTAATTATTGAACCAAACTTGTGTTCTTATTTATTTTGAATGATAATATCTTTTACACTTTGAGTGCCCTCAGTAAAGTGTCCAGGGTGTTCTCTGGGATTGGAACTCTGCCCTGTGTTCTAGATGCGAGCGTTCCGTGTTCTAGATGCGAGTGTTCTAGACGCGAGTGTTCCGTGTTCTAGACGCGAGCGTTCCGTGTTCTAGACGCGAGCGTTCTCTCTCTGTGGACCTCAGCTGGCTGAGGCTGCATGCTGTCTCTCCCCAGGCGGGAGCAGTCGGCTGGAGTCCGTGGGCGAGGACGATGAGCTGATGGTGGAGAACGGTGAGACGGGCGGAGAGATGGCCGACAAGCCGACGCGCAGCGGCCGCAAACACTCCCTTCCCCAGCAGCTGGACACGGCCGGAGTCCGCCAGGTTGGTATCGAACCCTGCTGCTGTTACGTGATGGGGGTGGTTGGGGGAGAAGGCTGGTTTGTTAGCTGTGAGGGTTTGTCGACATGGCTTTTGGCGTGTGGGTCAGAAAGAGGGGTGGTGACGAAGTGAGAAGGTTTTGGGAGTGGTTGGGGTAACCGCTGCAGGACTGCAGCTTAGTGGGTAAGGGTGTTTCCTGGCAGCAGAAACACTCGTGGTTCTGAGTCTGTCTGTCCCTCAGTCTGCACAGGGAGCTAAATTTATCTACTGAGATGAATAATGCAAGAAACATCCCAGCTGGCTGAAAATGGTATTTCCCTTGAAAGCATGATGGAACTATACCTACAATCACTTGTGTCAGATACAAGTACAGTAAGAGTACTGCATGTTTTCAATGTCGTTGGGCTACATTATTAGCAACATTGATGCTAACGCTCATACAAAACAGTAACAACTCTTGCATTGTGTTGCCTCTTGGTATGAAATGCTCTATATCAGCGATCCCAACCTGTGGGCCACGGCCCACTAGTGGCCCACCAGGGTACTACAGGTTGGCCGGTGTTTGGCTCCTGGTGTTGTTAAACATGTGTGATAAGCGCAAATTAAGTGAACGGATGTGTTGGTCGGACGCAAAAATATTTGATCTATGCAAGTGGGCCGGAAAGTGTAAAAGGTCGGGAATGGCTGCTCTATATTTAGTTTTGATTTGATAGACTTCAGATTACTGAGTGTTTGTTGTTGAAGAGATCTCGTTTTTTGACGACCGGAGGTTGTTGAAGTCAGCGTTTTGTGTTTTTAGGAGTATCAGATCGTGAAGAAGTCGGCTCGCTCGCTCAGCACAGTTCAAGTGGAATCACCATGGCGACTGGCCCAACCTTCCATTATCTCCAATATCGTCCTGATGAAAGGACAGGGCAAGGTGAGAAACACACACACACACACAGTTGTAAATTCTGTTGTTGTGATGATGTGAGCCTGACGTGAGAGCTGTGTTGCCGTGGCGCCAGGGCCTGGGGTTCAGCATCGTGGGAGGGCAGGACTCGGCGCGAGGACGGATGGGGATCTTCGTCAAGACCATCTTCCCAAACGGAGCTGCAGTGGCCGACGGGCGACTGAAGGAAGGTGAGAAGAGCGGGTCAGCCTCCGGGAGGAGGGAGGGAGGGAGGGGGGACGGAGGGAGGGAGGAGGGAGGGAGGAGGGAGGGAGGGAGGGGGGGGGGGCGGAGGGAGGGAGGGAGGGTGGAGGATGGAGGGAGGGAGGAGGGTTGAGGGGGGGCGGAGGGAGGGAGAGAGGGCGGAGGGAGGGAGGAGGGTGGAGGGAGGGGGAGGGAGGGAAGACGGAGGGGTTAAGCAACTTGGTGTGTGTCATAATCTGCTTTCTTTAACTGTTCGCCTTCCTTTCTCATCTCTCTCTGCTCTCTCCCCCTCTCCTGTTCCTCCACCAGGAGATGAGATCCTGGAGGTGAATGGAGAGTCTCTGCTGGGCCTCACCCACCAGCAGGCTATCCAGACCTTCAAGGTAAACACGCCTCCTCAGAGACCTTCACCTCTCCGCGCTGCTTCTGGTCTTGTTGTTCATAAATGACAAAGAAGAATCTGAGTCAAACAGCCTTTGTCCAACTCTGTAGTTTAGCATCGATAAGTTGAGGTGATTTCTATGTTGAATTGTGAGGGTTCATCCTGCCCCCCCCCCACACTCCACCCCCCCTGCAGCAGCTGAAAAAGGGCGTGGTCACCCTGACGGTGAGGACTCGTCTCCGCAGCCCCAGCCTGACCCCCTGCCCCACCCCCACCCTGCTGAGCCGTGCCGGCTCCCCCAACTCCAGCGGGGGCACGCCCGTCCCCCCCGCCCCCGAAGAGGCCGACCGCAGGCCCCCCGCTGGGCCCCCCGGCCCGGGCCCCAAGGACCGCATCATCATGGAGGTCACGCTCAACAAAGGTGCTCACTCTCTTTAGGTTGTTGTTCGGTTCTTTTGACATGCAGGGGGGGCACTCTGGCTGCTCACCACAGCTGCACGGGTTCGAATCCAACCTGGGTTCCTTTGCTGTCTCTTTGTTGATTTCATTTTCAAGCGTAGCCCCGAATATCCAAATATCTAATATGTCTCTCCTTTTTATGCGTGTGTGTGGGCAGAGCTGGGCGTGGGGCTGGGTATCGGTGCGTGCTGCCTAACCCTGGAGAACTCTGCTCCAGGCATCTACATCCACAGCTTGGCCCCTGGCTCTGTGGCCAAGATGGACGGCAGACTCAGGTAGGAAGACCCCCCACGGCCTCCACACCAGCCTCCACACCAGCCTCCACACCAGCCTCCACACTAGCCTCCACACTAGCCTCCACACCAGCCTCCACACCAGCCTCCACACACAGCCTCTGTCAACCTCGACCCTGGACCAGTACACTAGTTGGTTCCCCCCCTGTAACAAAGTTCTCAACAGTTCTCAAAAGATGCTCTCCCTTCCCTGTGCTGTAGCTTCTCCTGCCACGGTCTCTCTGGCCTCACACGCCCAAATGTGCGAGCACACACACACGCACAGGCACGCTCATATGCCTCTCCTGGCTGTCTGCTGCAGCCCATTAGCTGTAATTGAGGAAGGGAGAGGCAGGAACCGTGAGCCCTGGAGAACTCAGGGGCCAACGCGGGGAATGTTGGAATCCCCTTCAGATCAGCACAAAGCTCAGCCTGGTGACTGGGCGGTTGTGTGTGGATACAATCTTCTGCCAAGTTTTCCTTTTCGAAAAGTGCGACGTCAAGCTGCTCTGGTCGGGGTTCTGTGATGCAGGGTTAGCTGCTCTGGTCGGGGTTCTGTGATGCAGGGTTAGCTGCTCTGGTCGGGGTTCTGTGATGCAGGGTTAGCTGCTCTCTCGCTGAAGGAACGTTCTGATAGCGTGTTTGTTTTTGTTTCAAACATGTCAAGTCATGTCATTGCATCTTCCGTGTAATGATGGTGTTGTCAAGTATGCAGCAGAACATTTCATAAACAAGTTCCTGAAGATATGATTTTAGGTGTGTGTGTGTGTGTGTGTGTGTGTGTGTGTGTGTGTGTGTGTGTGTGTGTGTGTGTGTGTGTGTGTGTGTGTGTGTGTGTGTGTGTGTGTGTGTGTGTGTGTGTGTGTGTGTGTGTGTGTGTGTGTGTGTGTGTGTGTGTGTGTGTGTGTGTGTGTGTAGCCGTGGAGACCAGGTCCTGGAGGTGGACTCTGAGAGCTTGCGTCACGCTGCGCTGAGCGAGGCCTATGCCATCCTGAGTGAGTGTGGACCTGGACCGGTCAGTCTCATCATCAGCCGACACCCCAACCCCAAGGTACCCCACACACACACACACACACCAACCCCAAGGTACCCCACACACACACACACCAACCCCAAGGTACCCCACACACACACACACACACCAACCCCAAGGTACCCCACACACACACACACCAACCCCAAGGTACCCCACACACACACACACCAACCCCAAGGTACCCCACACACACACACACACACCAACCCCAAGGTACCCCACACACACACACACCAACCCCAAGGTACCCCACACACACACACACACACCAACCCCAAGGTACCCCACACACACACACACCAACCCCAAGGTACACCCCACACACACCCCAACCGCAAGGTACCCCACACACACACACACACACACACACCCCAACCGCAAGGTACCCCCCCCACACACACACACACCCACCCTGACCCCAAGGTACCCCCCCCACACACACACACAAACACACACACACACACTAACCCCCATGTAAGACACACTGTACAATCCTTACAAAATCTTCTCTCCAAAATGCACTAAATACATTGACACCAAGGAAGGAAGAGAGCTATGAGGAAAGGGTGGAGGAGAGAGGGAGATTGGAGGAAGAGAGACATGAGAGACAATAATGTTCCTTCTCCTCAGATGACTAGATGCGTCTCTGATGGTCT
The DNA here is from genome assembly GCF_963692335.1 of Osmerus eperlanus. NCBI lineage: Eukaryota > Metazoa > Chordata > Actinopteri > Osmeriformes > Osmeridae > Osmerus > Osmerus eperlanus. Next base: position 9,758,738 of record NC_085042.1, on the reverse strand, counting down.
CATTCTGGTCGTCATCCTAATGAAGGAATTCCACACGTTCCCTCCACGTGTCACTAACGGAATATTCCTGCCTTCTGAAGTTCCCCAGCGTTTCCCAGACAGGAAGTGTAATATTAGCTTTACTTTCCCTGCAGGGCCACTAAGGTTTTGTTTTTTAACCTTTTAAGCTCGATAGAAAATGACTCCCTCAATAACCTGACACCCCATTCATCTCTCTGAGTGTCTGGGAATTGTCAGAGGCATGTCAGTAAATCTTCCAGACTAGTAAATGATAACACGTATGCAGAGTTGGGTTACTTCTGTAGACTGTCTGATATAGCAGACTCCTGACGTTATGAAGGTACGGTTCTCTTGTCATGACCTGCTCAGGAAGTCTCACCAGACACGGCAACACAGGAAGGTCGAAGGTCATCTTAATTGTGTAACAGGCTTGAATTTCGGTGTGACTTGATTTGACGCTGGCTCTATAATGAAGCCAGTTCCTCATTACCAGCATGAACAATCCAGCCAGACAGAGGTGAGGGGGAAGGGGGGGAGAGGAGGGAGGGGGCGTAGTATCATCTGCTACCTGATTGGCTGTGTGTGTCAGCTGACCGAAGGAAGCGGGAAGGGTTTGAATTGGAGAGGAAGTGGGGGATCTGCTGAGGGGAAGAACCCCCAAAGAGAGGGAGAGAGAGAGGGAGGGGAGAGAGATAGAGAGAGAGAGAGGGAGGGGAGAGAGAGGGAATTGCTTCCATCCACAGCAGTAAAGAGGCTTCATGTTTTTCAGCTTGCTATCAACGCAATCAAAAGCTGGGAACAGCCAGCTTTGAACACCACATTTGGAAGAAGATAACACACTATCTCTGCAATCAGCCCTGGCTGCACACTGTCATTACGGCACATGCTGCTAGTTTTGCTTTGTGTAATACGATGTCTAAAGATGCATGACATGGTGATTATGTACCTTTTATTGGTAACTTCTGCCAACAGTAGATGGATGAGGAGGGTATTTAAATTACTATCAGAGGTTAGATTAAAACTGTGACATCAGGTTCATACATCAAGGAAATTATTTCCAAAAGTCCATAGTTTATATGAGTATTTATCAAATGCTTTTATCATAACAACATGCATAAAATGCACAGCTCTAATAGTATTAGTGTTCAGTGCCAAGTAACAATACATAACAAGTTTCTTTCAAGTATTATGTTAGTTGTTGATGCCTTTGTGTACAGTACTGTGGTTCTTTCCAGACCCAGTGTTTACAGTCAGTGTTATTCTTGGTCAGTGTCAATAGTAAGCACCAGTCCATCGCCCCCTAGTGGGGACAGCCGTCCGAAGCCTGGCCCAGTTGGAAGGTGCAGTTTCAGGAGCTGTGAAGGATATGGCTGAACTTTCCTGCATGTTCTGTCTTGTGTGTAGATGTCGGAGCAGGAGATGGATGATGTGATCGCCCGCTCCACACACAGGGACAGTAAGGAGGGCCAGGCCTCTCACACTCTGGGTCAGTTCTGCTGTCATCTCCTCCTCCTGTCATATTCCCATCATTGACTCATACACCAGTAATATCTCATCATGTTTTAAAACCGTTTATTTCCTAGTAAACTTTCTCAGGCTCCCACATTTGCTGTGACCTCTGACCCCTGCCCTCTGACCCCTGCCCTCTGACCCCTGCCCTCTGACCCCTGCCCTCTGACCCCTGCCCTCTGACCCCTGCCCTCTGACCCCCCAGGTCTCCCCTCCAAGAGCCCGTCCCCCACGGTGAAGGCCAGGCAGGGAGAGGGATCTCCTGGCCTCAGCTGGACCATGAAGAGGTTCCTGGAGCCGGCCAGCAGGGTAAACAAAACACTGTCACATCGATAACTGCACATCACCACTCAACTACCACGGAACTGTACATCACCACTCTACTCACATGCCCACATTTAATACTGTGCCAAATCGTGTCCCTGTGTTGTAATATTGCCTCCCCTCTCCTGATACAGCAGGGGTCCCTGAGTTCGGAGGCAGAGCTGTCCCAGTACTTCTCACAGGAAGCCCCCAGCACTTCCTGTCTGGCGGAACCCTTGGTGATGGGCTCCAGCGAGGAGGAGGGGCTTCACCAGCGGGCCTGCTGCAGAAGCGTCTCATTGGAAGAGCCCTCTGCCCAGCAACACGGTACTGGATATCCAGACTGGATATCCAATCATATTTCTCCAAGGCTTTTATCGAATGCTCTGAACAGTGTGTTATTTAGTTCTACCAATGAGCTATGCCATATTATCTTATTACAGCAGTGTCAGTGTTGTGACAAGAGTAACACCATGCACAGTAGTTTAAATGTGAATGTCTGTATATCATTTGTAACCGGAAACTCAGAGGAATGAGGATTGTTAATGACATCATCATGACATCATCATGACATCATCATGACCAAACATTGTAAAAAGAAACTCCATGTATCTCACAAGCCGTGTGTCTCTCTCCTTCAGCGTTCAAAGACGTGTCCAGCGTGGTAGCAGACGGGGGCCCGGCGGCCCCCCCGGGGGAGGCCCCCCCCCCCCAGCCCCCTCGCCAGCTCAGCAGCTCCTCCCTCCGCAGCCCCCTCCTCCGCCAGCGCCGCGTCATCTGCTACGACGACGAGCCTAGCGACGAGGATGACGACAACGCCGGTGCCACGGCAACCGCGTTCCGCAGGGCCGTCGTACCGGGCGACGCCTGGCGCTCCCGTTTCCCGGAGAACGACTCCGGGATTGTCATCGCCACGTCGTCCGTGGAGGTGGACGAGGACAGCCAGGACGACAGGCGCGGGGGGGCGAGGGACAGCTCCCTAGAGTCGGACGAGGGCTTTCCCCTGGGCGGTGACTCCCCCTTCATGCCGATTCGCCACTTTGACCAGGAGGCGTGCGGCGGGGGCGTGTCCAGCAGTTTGGGCGTAAAGGAGCCACAGCGGCCCCGGGAGGCGGGGGGGCAGCTGGAGTCGAAGCGCTCGCCCAAACTGGAGCACAAGGCCGTGACTCGCGTCAAGAGCATGATGAGCATCGAGACGCCCAACTCGCCTCAGCAGAGAGGGAAAGCAGAGGAGCTTTCCCAGGTCTCTCCACACCCCCAGGGCCCCCAGTCCAGGGGCTCCCTTCCCCGGGCCCAGCAGGGCAGGAAGGGGGAGGCCGGGGGGGAGGCCGGGGCCTGGAGCACGGACACGGTGGTACTGAGGAGGAGCGAGGACGAGTCGTTCGGTCTGGATCTGGAGATCAAGGCTTCTCCTGTCCAGGTGCTAGTGACAGGGCTGAGGCCAGGAGGCGCTGCCCAGAGGGTAGGCTTTACCTAGTCACACTTGTTACCAGAGGGTAGGCTTTACCTAGTCACACTTGTTACCAGAGGGTAGGCTTTATCTAGTCACACTTGTTACCAGAGGGTAGGCTTTATCTAGTCACACTTGTTACCAGAGGGTAGGGCGCTTATCTAGTCACACTTGCTACCAGAGAGCAGGGCTTTTATCTAGTCACACTTCTTATAAATGGCTCACCTAGTGAGTTAATTGGAGTAATTTGCATGACCACAGTGTCATAATACTAAGAATTTTGCGTTTGACGATATGATTTCTGCCTGTTCACTGTGTTCCTCCAGGAGTCCCAGGGGAAGATGGCCGTCGGAGACGAGATCGTGGCGATCGGGGACCGTCTCCTGTGCTCCTCCAGTCATCAGGAGATCTGTGAGCTCATGAACAACCTTCCCGTCACGCTCGTCCTGGAAGTCAGGAGACCAGTTTCAGGTGAGTCACCTACGACTGAATCTGGGTCGGACTTAGATGTTGCTTGTTAGTTGAGAATTCCCTGCTCCAGTCAGCTGCCGTTTTAAATTTAGATATGAGATGACTAGGTGTTTGGTGTTTTGTGGGTGTCAGTGATTCATACATCATTCATTCACACACTTACCGTATTTGTCAAAACTATCTTGATGCCGTTGTATGAATGACCTTTAACCTGACCAAACTAACAACCAATGCTCCAACAGAAGATTCCACATGCTGTCTAGGTCATGTCCAGCAGTTTCTCAGGATAAAACAAAATATTCTAATGACATGAGTTCCAGTAGTCTGCGGTCCTCCCCCACCTCGTTTCCTCACACACGATGCTGGGCATTCATTAAAGAGACCAGTCTGTCTTTCCCCCAACGCTGCCTTAAGACCTAGGACTACCCTCCCCTTGGCAGTACCCTTCACCTCACAGAGGCCCGCAGCCAGCTGGCTTTGTATCCATGGTGACTATTGATTCATTTAACTACAGTAGCTAACCGTAGTCTCTGTAGAAGCACTTGTCCCCTTCTCGTGTGTTAGCTTGCTGAGCAGTAGCTCCCCTAGCTGTAGATGGCTTGCTAGTAGATCTGCATAGCGCTTTTGTTTTAAGAGATTTTTAGGTGGGCGGGGTTGTATGATTGGTGTGAGTTTCAGAATGTGTTTTTAACCCATAAAGTAAAAGGCATTGGTCATATCGGAACATAAATGGTGTCCTCCTGCTGGGTGACAAGGTGTGATCGCTACGTTCCAGGGTTGAGTCGAGACAGAAAGCACAGAACCTGCTGGAAGTCTGGTACAGATGAAGAGGAAGTCTCCAACCTGTCCAACCCACTCTTAATAAAGTTGATTTATTTAAGAAGACTCTAATCATTCTGTTAATGACTGTATAACAATACTTACAAAACACCATCGATTTCTACGTTTGAGCCTTTCACTACACTCAGCCGCATTCTGAAAACGTCATATCTGAAGATGCTGACATTTTCCAGCATGACACGGGCTGGTGTCTGGGAACACGAGGCAGGGCAGAATGCAGGGCTGCAGAGGCAGCCGAGGCAGCAGAGGCAGCCGAGGGGGACTTGGGGTTCGGAAGTTTTCATTGAAGGCAGAAGCGGAGGATTGTTTGGTTGGATCCAGGAGTGAGGGTTACTAGACAGAACAAAAGCACATTGGGAAGCTATGACGCTGGAATGTTGATTTCTTCACCAGATTTTCAACTTGATATTAGCGGTGGATTCGGTTACGTGATTGCACTCCCTTACTCACTGGTTCACTGGCGCTGTTGCCATGACGCAACCAGGCTCCCTCTGAGGCTTTTGAAGAGAGCGGGAAAGCTGATGTTGGTAGTTAATCCACATTGTCATCAAATATAAAATGTGAAGGATTATTTAATCACACGATTTTGGTCAATTATAGTGTCCTCTCCTTTGTGACATGCATTAAAAAGGGGACAAGTCCTAAAAACACTTTCTCTGGGGGTGCTCTGGTAGCTCACCAGAGAAGTGTGTGGACCACATAGGCTGAGGCCTTCCTGCAGCGGGTTAGAATCTACCCTGGGCCCTGCATGCCCCCCCCCCCCGCCCCTTCTCTCTTTCTCTCTCTGCCTTTTCACTTCATTTACACACTGTCCAACAAAGCATGAAAAAATGCCCCAAAATACATATTCATTTTTTTAAATATTCTCTCTCCCTAGCTGTAGATCGATTATCCAGTCTCATGATGTCGTCAGGCGGATGTGATGGACCTGCAGAGGAGACGAGCGGTCTGGACAGCGACGGGGCAGACGACCAGGGAAGCAGAGCCTCACCTGAGACACAACTCACACCTGCAGCCCAACCTAACCACAGCAGTCAGATCCCCGTCACCAACATAGACGACTTCATCAGCGAGCTGAACTCCTCCCCTGATAAAAGCACGTCTGCCAAACTCCCAACCGACACTACGGCCTCAGACGGCATCAGCCTGCCAGGACATGACGAAAGCACCGCTCAGGCTCCGACTCGTCCAAATCTGCTGAATTTCTCAATTTTAGACACAGAAAACAAACCTCCCCTCCTGCCAGTGGGCAAAACATTCTTAAACAATTACTCCAGAAACTTCCATCCCGTCACAGGAGAGGGGGCGGGCTTCTCTAACGGCGTGGACCCCGAGGGGCCAGGCGTCGGGTCCAAGCACATGTACGACATGGCTGAGGACAGCGATTCTGAAAGCGACTCCACCACCACCGACAACACGGCGAGGGCGGGCCTCCAGCACCAGGAACCGGACACTGACGAGGAGGAAGTGGAGCTCTGTTACAGTGGAGTCCAGCATCCCAGCCCCCCGGGAGAGGGGACAGACGGGACATTGTCTCCCCAGCATCCCCTCACCTCCGCCAGCCTCGACACGAACGACCCCGGCCTCTTTGATGTGGTACAAGACTCTGCCGCGGTCTCCATCCAGAACAAAGGCTCGTCTGTCGTGACAAGCCGAACCCCTCTCCCTTCTGCGGCTCCGCGGGACACTCAGCCCTCAGGTGCCTCTCTGCCCGCTGAGCCGGAAGCTTCCTCCTTCCCTAAGGGGAGGGAGGAGTCTTCTAAGGATGAAAACGGTGTGCCGGCTGCTGGGCCTACACAGTGCCGGGTTAATGGTGCCACGGCCACCTGCGACAGCGTTGTGGCACCTGCTGCATCCGCTCAGGCACGGCTGAGTGTCTGCAGCCCCTCCCCCACGCTGGGAGCCCTCAGCGTCACGTCTCTGAGGCAGGACAGGAGAGGGAGGCTGAACTGTAACGCTTCACTGAACTCTGCTCCGGGGAAATCACACAACGCGCCGTCATCCCCCCTCTCGACGGAGCCGAAGCCTTCCAACTGCAGCGAGGGGAGATCAGGCGTCAGATCACCCGCTCCGCTAACGCAGAGAGACAAGGAGAGAGAGAAAGTCGTAGCTTCTCTTGAAGCTAGAACAGTTCAGAACCCTCCTGCGAGTCCTTCTCTCAGGACAGCAGCTAACCTTCTCAGTAGCAGCTCAGCGCCCCCCTCTGGCTCCAGACTCAAACTACAGGACAAAACACAAAAATCGAGCACCTCGCCAAAACTGAAGGGCCTCACTATCAAGAGTAAATGCAACCATCAGGAGCAGCTTTCTCCAAAACCAGTGAGAGCTGAAAGTCCGATTCTTAGGAGGACCGCCGCATCCCCAGTCCAGTCCCCCAAACTACAACCCAAGAAGGTTGCTTTGACCAGTGGCGTTAAGACGGGTAAACAGCTTGATAAGAGCAACAGCCCTGCATCACCCAAACGCTGCCCAGAGAAGACCAAGACCAACGCCACGTCCTTAAACACGACTGAGTCAACCACAAAGACAAAAGACGATCCTCATCCCAGTACAAAGGACCAGGAGACCCAGCTGGTCTCCCAGCAGAAGGACCAGGAGACCCAGCTGGTCTCCCAGCAGAAGGACCAGGAGACCCAGCTGGTCTCCCAGCAGAAGGACCAGGAGACCCAGCTGGTCTCCCAGCAGAAGGACCAGGAGACCCAGCTGGTCTCCCAGCAGAAGGACAGAGCGGAGACATCGACCACCCAGAGGACTTTCATCGAGGTACGACTCTCATCTACGTTGACTCCTGTTTTGCCGCGGAAGGAAACCGTGAATTCAAAGGACTCAAAAGCTCTGGGTGTTACACTGCACAACGATGTAAACGCCAGCACCGATCCCTGTTCATCCCCTAATGCTCCCAGTTCGACGCCTCAGCCAGAAAACACAAACAGCACCATAAGCTATGCAGAGGCGACATCCGTAGAACCAGTCCCTGAGACCAATCTACCCACAAACAACGGGCCGTTGAATAGTCAACAAAAAAACTCAAGCACAACAGAAACCGCTACGAGCGTCAAATCGAACAGATCCAAACTCTGTTCCAAGACGATGGAGCGTCGTAGTTTCTCCTCAGAAACTGGCGCGCCCGCGGACCACAACCCCTTTTCCGTCCGGCAACGGATCAAATCCTTTGAGAACCTGGCCAGCTTTGATAAGCCGGTGGTCAGGTGCTTCGAGGTGCAGTCGTACGGCCAGCCGTCCAAGCCCCCGCTCAGCCGGAGGCTGTCGGGGTACATCGCCGGCTCCATCAGCTCCGTGGACTCTCGCTCTCTACGTCGGAGCCTCAGCTCCTGCATGGACAACTTCAACCCCGCCGTTCCCACGTCGCCTACGCCCAACAAGCCTCCGTCGAGCCTGGTGCTCATAAACCTCGAGCTGCCAGCCCAGAGCTTTCGCGAAGCCCCCCCGCCCGGTGACGAAGCTCTTGAGATGCCGAAAGTGTTCCCTGAGGCGTCCCCGCTTCCACCCCAGACGCCTCCGGTGTTGAGAAGCAGGCAGACCAGGGGGCACGGCGGCAGGCACGGCGGGGGCCACGGCGGCGGGCACGGCGGCCTCTCCCGCTCCAGGCTGAGAGAATTGAGGGCTCTCAGCATGCCTGAGCTGGATAAGCTTTGTACGGAGGACTTTGCCAGCGAACCAGGGACAGTCACGTTTAAAACCCATCTGGAGATTCACCCCACCAGGAGCTCAGAGCTGGCCTCCACAGAGAGCAGCCTGCAGTCTGCAGCTCCCCTGGGCAGGTCAACCCGGGGAGCGGCGGAGGCAGATGGAGGGTCCCTCCAGGGGAAAACCAACGGACCACAAACAGACCAACACAGCTGGTCCATCAGGTGAGGAGTGGGAAACGAGATCAACATATTAAAATGTTTTGTTTGTCTTAATGGCCAAAACAAAATTAAATAAAATACATTCAATTCTTCTTCTGTTTTCAATGTAATCGCCTCATTCATAAGATATACAGAAATTCTACCACACCAAAATAATCCTGCCTATATAATACTAAATAATAATTGAATACAAACAAATGTGAATACTGTGTCGAATCATAAGTCAGTCATAAAGTTGACTTGGGTGTTCCTCTCTTGCAGTTTGAAGGAGCTGGCTGGCTCCCCTGTGAACCAGAGCAGGCTGCAAGCCGTCCTGGCCTCTCTGACCACCAAATCAGATGTGCTGGTCTTGCTCCAGGAAGCCAAAGCTCTCTCTGAGGTAACCACCCTCTGTTGTCATTACATCCTTGAGGGTTTAGGTTGGTTGAGGGGCAGTTCTATGGGCGTATGTGAAGCCCTCTGTGACATGCTTGCGTGTAAAAAGGGCTATACAAATACATTTGATTTGATCTGCAAGTCCTAGAACAGGCCGAGGGGAAAGAAGATCAGTGACTGAATGCGTGATATTGTGCAGACTTCTACTTTCGTCATGTGTTAAAGCTCATATTAAAAGCTTATCTATATTCTTACATGTAACTTGGCATGATTGTAATTGTTTGTGGTTGATGATATTTCTAGGATGTGTTAATAATTACATGTGGTATTCCCTCACTGTGGACTGAATTAAAGACAACTTTTGTCCTTGACCCTCACTGTGTCAAAACGATGCATCTGTTCTCTGTCTCCAGGTGAAAGATGATACTCACTTTGTGGTGTTCACCAAAGACGAGGGCTCGGGGCTGGGCTTCAGCATCGCCGGAGGGATGGACCTGGAACAGAAGGCTGTCACGGTGAGCTTTCTACCGCACCACGTTCCAATCCTGGCTGACCCCTGGCTGACCCCTGTCTGACCTCTGACCCCTGGCCCTCTGTTCCTCCTGGAATACGCAAATATGCTACAGTAGCTACACAACATTTCTAGAATCACTCACTTTAGGCTTCCAAACCTCCAAGCATTTCTCCCGCAGTGTGACGATACACAAACTCCTCAGCTCACCGGATGAGTGCATGTTTCTAGACTGGCCTTACCTCAACTCCCCAAAATATATATTTAAAAAAAAACTTTTACTGAAACTCCTCTGTCCTTTTTTACATGTCGGGCAGGTCCATCGTGTGTTCCTGACGGGGGTCGCTGGAACGGAAGGTACCATTCAGCGGGGGGATCACGTCCTGTCCATAAACGGCTCCAGTCTGGAGGGTACGACCCACGGAGAGGCTCTGTCCTGCCTGCACCAGGCCCGGCTGAAGACGCAGGCCCTGGTGGTGACCCGCAGAAGCAAGGACTGGGAAGCTCACCTGTCTCCTAGACGACACCTGTCCAGCCACTCAGGACACACCTGCCCCAAGAACAACACCCTGGACACCATAGGAGGTAGGCAAAGCTTTGAAAAAATATTAATTAGAATAAAAGCCATGAACAGAGTTAGGTTAATGTGTGTTAGTAGTTTCAGGTTTAGCACTTCGTAAGTGCAGCAGGAGAATCAATGTAGAGACTCTCACAGGGGTTCATCATAGATGGGTGGGACACGTCGACCCACAACAGCTTATATGAGTCAACGTTTCATTCTTAACTTGTCTTTCTCTCCTGACCCCTGTGCCGGCCTGTTCCAGCGGTGGAGGTGGGCCCAGGCGGAGCCATGAGGGTGGAGCTGCAGAAGACATCTGCTGGGCTGGGCTTCAGTCTGGAGGGGGGAAAGGCCTCCGCCCTCGGGGACCGGCCGCTCCACGTCAAACGCATCTTCAACGGTGAGAGAGCTACTCGTCTGCCTGTCTGGAAAAATACCATACACACACACTGTGTCGTACAAACACCCCAGACTGTGTCGTACAAACACCCCAGACTGTGTCGTACAAACAGCACAGACTGTGTCGTACAAACAGCACAGACTGTGTCGTACAAACAGCACAGACTGTGTCGTACAAACACCCCAGACTGTGTCGTACAAACAGCACAGACTGTGTCGTACAAACAGCACAGACTGTGTCGTACAAACACCCCAGACTGTGTCGTACAAACAGCACAGACTGTGTCGTACAAACACCCCAGACTGTGTCGTACAAACAGCACAGACTGTGTCGTACAAACACCCCAGACTGTGTCGTACAAACAGCACAGACTGTGTCGTACAAACAGCACAGACTGTGTCGTACAAACACCCCAGACTGTGTCGTACAAACAGCACAGACTGTGTCGTACAAACAGCACAGACTGTGTCGTACAAACACCCCAGACTGTGTCGTACAAACACCCCAGACTGTGTCGTACAAACACCCCAGACTGTGTCGTACAAACACCCCAGACTGTGTCGTACAAACAGCACAGACTGTGTCGTACAAACAGCACAGACTGTGTCGTACAAACACCCCAGACTGTGTCGTACAAACACCCCAGACTGTGTCGTACAAACAGCACAGACTGTGTCGTACAAACAGCACAGACTGTGTCGTACAAACAGCACAGACTGTGTCGTACAAACAGCACAGACTGTGTCGTACAAACACCCCAGACTGTGTCGTACAAACAGCACAGACTGTGTCGTACAAACAGCACAGACTGTGTCGTACAAACACCCCAGACTGTGTCGTACAAACAGCACAGACTGTGTCGTACAAACAGCACAGACTGTGTCGTACAAACAGCACAGACTGTACACAGTTACATTTAGCCATTTAGCAGACGCTCTTATCCAGAGGGACTTGCAGTAAGTACAGGGACATTCACCCAAGGCAAATAGGGTGAAGTGCCTTGCCCAAGGACACAACGTCATTTTTGCACGGCCGGGAATCGAACCGGCAGCCTTCTGATTATTTGCCCGATTCCCTAACCGCTCAGCAATCTGACTCCCATCCCATCTGACACAGTTGCTGTTGTGTTGCACCACATCTGTCTGTGAAACACAACGATACGCACAACTAAGTGTATATCAAAAAATAACTTGTGCATTCACACACAAAGCAATAGGACTGCAGTACTGTCTAACAACCTCTAGAAGGCAGCATGTACCAGAGTGATGTTTGAAGCTGCTTGAGGTCAGGGAGTTCACCTTCTACCCTGCCGACTGGATCATCAGCACCTGGAATGGAATACTCTACCCTCCCCAAGAAAACAATTAATTGCCATATTACGTTGAAAATGTGTAACCGAGTGTGATACTAGTTTTTCCCCAAAGATTTTCTTTATAAAATGCTTCATTACCAACTTAAAAAAATTATGTGAATATAGCGGAACCCTAAAAGTTATGCTTTTTTACACATTTCCAGTGTTAAATATCTACTGTTTTCATGATATTATTATTTGGAGCGCTTATTCAACCCTATCCTCCTGTGCTGTAGGCGGCGCTGCAGAGCTGTCGAGGGTGATCCACGTGGGGGATGAAGTCCTGGCCATCAACGGCCGGTCTCTACAGGGGCTCATGCACTACGATGCCTGGAACGTCATCAAGGCCGCCAGCGAAGGCCCCGTCCAGCTCGTCATCCGCAAACCCAGCACCTCTGTATGATTTAGCTCCCAGAGGACGGGTGCCAAATGTGCTCCACAACGGTACGAGCTCAAACAAGCGTGCCAACGCCAGGTTGAGAGTGTGGACGAGACTGATCTAAAGGCTTTGTTTGTTCACTTTAATACTTTTTTTATGGACTCTTGGACGGCTTAGGGTGGGGTTCCTGTGTTGACATGTGCTGTGTGAAATGCAATGCAGAACGTTTGTGGTCTGTGTTGGTAGAGTTTTGTTACTGCTGTGTGTCTATCCATTTATCTAGAGCTCAGAAAAAAACGACAATCGTGCTTTTGCATCTTTCACCTTGAACCTGACAAAACTGTTGGTGTGATTGCATAAGAACTTCAAACAGAATCTCAACCCCAGTTTGTAGAGACATGTGATAACAAAGACTTCAGAAAGAAGACTTTACACATATAAGGAGCTATCACTAGGAAATCTGTACTCTTGAAATGTGATCTTTGTTTACCCTCACTTGCCTTTTAAAGCTTTCATTCCCTTTCTCTGACCATCCATATCTGTCATGGGTGGGGAGGTTCACCTGTCAGAGGGCCTTCCATATTTCCTTAAAAATGCTGTATTTTTTAAAACATGTCTAACTCTAGGAACACTACAGTACTTTTGTGGTTGCACTTGAACTTGTTTGTTTTCCTACAACTTGTATTCTGATTCTCCCTGTTGTTCGCAACCCAAGTGGCCAACAATTCATCATTTGAAATTCAGTCACGCTACTTCATAAATCATGTGTGTTTACTGTCAAAGCTTGAATTTATAAGTTACTCATTAGTTCAGACCTAACAGGATGTTATGGATGTGTTTGTGAGCCTGGTAAGTCATGGATGCGTGGCTTTTAACAGCACATGACCAAGTCAGTTTCAGTTTCTTTCATTCTTGTGCGTCACAAGACTTACAAACCGTCATTGCTCTTTGAGTGACTCATAAAGGAAGGAAGTTAGAGCACACCTGCGTCCCGTTATATCAGTTTCACCCCCCCCCCCATTTTCCTGGTAAAAAGTACATTTGTTGCAGTTTTTCTGTTCAAAATCCAGAGACATAATGACAACTTCACATTCTTATCAGGAAAAGTATGTCAGCAGGTCTATATAGTAGCATCTCTTTGAAATAACCCCCGATATAATTTTATTTATTATACTTTTATGTTTCGTAACAGGGGAAGGAATCATACTTGTCACGATAGCACAAGCATGGACTTGTACAGCTGTTAAAACAATTGCAACGCACCCAGCTCTTGCAGAAAGCTTGAAGCACAATTCTTTTTCAGATGCGAACTGTAAATACTCTTGTCTTGGTTTTATGAACATTTCGTTGTATTATTGTACAATAGCTTTTGGCTAAGATGTGTATTTTAAATAGCATGGCAGGATTTATGGTGTCTCTTTTTGTCATTTTCATTGGCTGTCATTTTGAAAGGTTATGGGTGACTGGTTATATCATGTATTCAATCTGTATCACAAATTATATTCATCTTAAAACCGGACATTGTCTCCAATATTGACAATCAAAGATGATGTGGCACGCTAAAAAAAGAAAAGAATATCTAAATGTTAAAAGTTTAAAGAAAATTAAAGGCTGTTTTGGGGCTTCTGGTTATCAAAAAGCCTTTGAATTATGGCAATGTCTTGTTTCCCTGCTTGTATATAAATAATCTGGGGTATATTTTCTCATTTTGTGGTATCACGCAAAAACATAAGATGTTGTCTTACACCGTCTTTCCTCACTCAAACATTTAAGACTGTTAAATAGTGTATATTTATATTGTAGTGTATATTTTGTCTTACAGGGTTTGCAATACCTGTATTTCTAGGATCAGATAATTCAGGTGTTAAAAAGAGATGGATTATTTTGGAGAAATTTCACCAATGGCATTTCTGTTGACATTTGTTTTGAAAGATTTTTTTTTATCTGTCAATAATGTGCAAAACTTTCGGTATTATTAAAGCATGTAAATTGTCTGCTTTACAGGGTGACATGATTGACATTTATAATTAACTGATTGTATCTGTCTAAGACTTTTGATTTAATGCTGACCCACAATATGCATCAGCCATGTCATTTATGATCAAGTCATGTAGCTCTGCATTCCCAGCAGATCTAAAGGTCAACAGGAGGTAAAGTTAATGTTTAACTCAATCGAGTGTACGTTGAGATGCCACCTGAGTAGTTTAAGCCATGAGTCATGGAAAATCAGTTTGAAGATGACTTACAGTATTACCACTCACCAAGGTGTACTTTACCTTTGTCTACAGCAGTGCACACACAATGTACACACATCCTTCACTCAGGTTGAAGTACCGATACTCATGTTTAAAAAGACTGGTAAAAGTGGAAGAACTGACTACACTTTTGCATTCAAATTATAGTTGAGAAGTATGGGCTCTGACATAAGTATAAAGTAGCCATTACTACCGCCTGTTTTAGTGTCAAGGTGGTAACTGGACCTCACATCATATTAATACATGAATACAGAATACAGAAAGACACCAGGTATTTACCAGGAATCCTTTTTTGACGCAGGCAAAATCATATTGATGAGGCCATCAAATACAGATAAAAACTAAAGTAACAAGACTGGTTTGAAAATTTAAGAAGCAGAAAGTACAGATATGTGTTGGAAAGTTCAGGACTGAAAGTAAAAAGTTGTCTGAAAAATAAATAGTGAGGCAAAGTACTGATACACAAAAATGTACTTAAGTCCAGTAAATTTAATAAATAATAAATAAATGTAAATTTACATTTATTCATTTAGCAGACGCTTTTATCCAAAGCGACTTCCAAGAGAGAGCTTTACAAAAGTGCAAAGGTCAATGATCATAAACAACGAGATAGCCTCAAAACATTGTGGGTAGCCAAAACATGAAGCATACATTGTGGAAGGCAAATAAGTGCCAATGGGAAGAAACATAAGAGCATGTAGTTAAACAAGTTACAATTAAACAACATGAACCTCAAGAAGCGACAATAATATAATTCACAGCGAGTACAAGAAGTTAAATCAGTTACAACTAACCAACAAGAGCAACAAGTCCCTCAGTAAGAGTCATTGTGTTCCTGGAGGAAACTAACATCAGGTCCAGCAAGTCATTTCTAAGTACCGTTGTACTCCCGGAGCAAGTACGTCTTTGTACTTCGTTACTTTTCATCTCTGCAACAGTGCAGGGTTCGAATTACGGGGGGGCTTGTGGGGGTTTGACCCCCCTAATTAACACTTGGACCCCCTCAATAGAGGTAAAAACAACAGGTCGGGGGGTCAATACATTTATATATCCTTCTTACCTGTAATCGTAAATATTACTTTACGCCCTGGTCATTGTATAATTCGCACTCTGGTTAGTGTGTGTTTTGGGGTAAATGACCAAAGGGATTAGTATGTGTGTTTTGGATCAAATGACCAAAGGGTTAGCATGTGTGTTTTGGATCAAATAACCAAAGGGGTTAGCATGTGTTTTGGATTAAATGACCAAAGGGGTTAGCATGCGTGTTTTGGGGTAAATGACCAAAGGGTTAGCATGTGTGTTTTGGATCAAATGACCAAAGGGGTTAGCTTATGTTTTGGGGTAAATGACCAAAGGGTTAGCATGTGTGTTTTGGATCAAATGACAAAAGGGTTTGGCATGCGTGTTTTGGATAAAATGACTAAAGGGGTTAGCATGTGTGTTTAGGATGAAATGTCCAAAGGGGTTAGCATGTGTTTTGGATGAAATGACCAAAGGGGTTAGCATGTGTGTTTTGGGGTAAATGACCAAAGGGATTAGTATGTGTGTTTTGGATAAAATGACCAAAGGGGTTAGCATGTGTGTTTTGGGGTAAATGACCAGAGGGGTTAGCATGTGTTTTGGATTAAATGACCAAAGGGGTTAGCATGCGTGTTTTGGGGTAAATGACCAAGGGGTTAGCATGTGTGTTTAGGATGAAATGTCCAAAGGGGTTAGCATGTGTTTTGGGGTAAATGACCAAAGGGGTTAGCATGTGTTTTTGGGGTAAATGACCAAAGGGGTTAGTATGTGTGTTTTTGATGAAATGACCAAAGGGGTTAGTATGTGTGTTTTGGATGAAATGACAAAAGGGGTTAGTATGTGTGTTTTGGATGAAATGACCAAAGGGGTTAGCATGTGTTTTGGGGTAAATGACCAAAGGGGTTAGCATGTGTTTTGGGGTAAATGACCAAAGGGGTTAGCATGTGTGTTTTGGGGTAAATGACCAAAGGGGTTAGTCTGTGTGTTTTGGATGAAATGACCAAAGGGGTTAGCATGTGTGTTTTGAATTAAATGACCAAAAAGGTTAGTATGTGTGTTTTGGATGAAATTACCAAAGGGGTTAGTATGTGTGTTTTGGATAAAATGACCAAAAAGGTTAATATGTGTGTTTAGGATGAAATGTCCAAAGGGGTTAGTATGTGTGTTAAAGTAAAGAGCCTGGTTAAGTACATATATTTGTGTAAAAAATGTAAGGTATAGACAATACATTCTCAAGTGCCCCGCAATACATTTATGGTTGGAACAGCATTAAAAGTGGGAAATTGAAAGATGATTTTGGGGAGGGTTTGGAAAGAGGCTAATGACTTAATAAATTGTCTTCGGGATTCTTATGAAGGCCATCATCCGAAAAAACCATTGTGCCATTCATGAGTTAGTCGCCCTACTGATAACTGCCGTTGAGAATCAAAAGCAATTTTAGGATGGCATCATTAAATACTTAAAAGTGCCTTTGTATTAAAACCCCATTACCCTTTACACCTTTTGGAAACTTCATGACACATTTGTGTAAATGTAAAAGAAAGAATGAGTCGTCATGAACAATTATATAAATACGTTTTTATGAAACAAAGTTGTTTACAAAAACTTAGAATAAATAAGAAATAAGTAGCAGAAAGCTTGCAATCACGAACATTCAGATAAACAGCTTAGAGGGTTGGATTGGCAAGGAGGAGGGAGATTTCTGACTCCATCGCCGCATTTCGTGGCACCTCTGGTGCTTAGGCAGTTTGATATGGCCCCTACAATTACAGACCACGTGACGTTGTTTTAGGCTCCAGACTCCATTTAGAGTAGAAATTCTCTGTGTTTTGGTTTAACGGAGGTAAGGATGTGTGTCTATCCACATGACAGCCAAAGAGCAATATCGTCCAGTATTTTCTTCAGCAAAGTCCATCTCCATTTCGGGATAAGGCGCCGTTCCCCATTGGATTGGAATCCGAATTCTCTTCACTAAAACAGCAGGCAACAGGTGTTCAGCTTTAGTTATTTGTAGTTAGAGAAGCAGTTTTCACTTGACTTTCGGCTCTTTCGTGGTGATTCTTTTCGCCAGCATATCCGCAAGAATGCATTTGAGGTTGAGGAGATCGCCGATTTTACGCAGCTGTTGTGCGCACTCCTGGATGGCTTTCTGGTCTGGAGAAATAGAAAGATTTGTTTAGATTCATTCAACACTACAGAAGATATCCTAAGCCGTTAAACTTGACTTCAATTACGATTCCTTTAAACGAACTATTTTTAACTCACCTTTGCTCATTGCTTTCTGGCTTTCCGACCTCTTAAAAGAGGATGTTCTCGGCTCCAGTTTCATTGTTGCCGAAGGGATTAGCTGTGACAGTAGAGATTTGAAGTTTGTAGTAACTGTCCCGTTTTCTGACAACAACCAACTAATTTTACTTATAGGCCTACGCGCGTTAAGTAGTCAAGGGGCGGTCCGTCTACGTCACACTCGGGGATTCCCACTACTAGTGTTGTTTTCTTTCCTCGCGAGTTGTGTCATGCCTTTTTGGGAAATATCTTAAGACGTTTGTGGGTTTATTAATAACAATGTCTACTTTTATTTATCTGTATTACTGTTTCCTGAAATGCAACAGACAGAAAGCAAATAACTTATCCTATGTAGGCTATAATTTTGCACTGACAAACTAAACAAAAAAAGTATGATCATTATTAAAGAAAATGAGACCACTAGTCCCTTGTTAGAATCACTCTTAAGGTTTTAGTTCACTAAGTTGTCATTCCTCTTGCTTATACCTGGTTTTGTTCCATCTGCTCCAGATGAAGGCTTGCCTTTTTATATCTTTTGTATATTGGAGTTGCTTATACACACACACACATATATACATATATATAAGGTTTAGTTGATGGGTTATTTACATGTTTTCCTGTTTTGAAGAGCAGTAGAAGCACCTGCTAGTCACGCGTGTCCATGTGACTCCGGTTGTGATTAGTGGTTTTGAATCCCTCAGTCTAGGAAGCCCACATCCCTTCTGCTCTGCTGAGCTCTGTCAGGGTCCTGGGTTCAAATCCCACACCCTCTGTTCATTAAGCATCTTCTACACAAACACATGTAAATCAACTTCTCTACCGGGGTATGGATATTATATACTAATCTAACTTGAAATGATCAATTAGTTTCAGGTTTGTTGTAAACTGAAACAAAATGTATTATACATGGGTTAAGGGGTAGTTAAGATGGATAAGGGACATATTCATTCATACTGACTTTGGTTACAATGATGATTAAGACAGTAATGATACACATTCTTATTTCTGCACTTAAACTGTTAAATGTTTAATGTTTAAACAGTTTATTTATTCTCCCAAATCAGTACTGAAAGTGTCCAGCAATTCTATCACAAACATTTACTTATTCCAGAGGAGCAATGGAGAAATTAGAGACATCAAAGTTCCATAAGATGACATGATGGAGGAATATGATAGTTCTCAGTTTCTATCCATCTCAGGACTTTTCCAAGTGTGTGCATAATAAACATTATGAAATATGGTAGCAGTATCTTAATACCAGTAATTTAGAGCAATGTCACTGACAGGTTCTCTTATTTCCGTGTCTTTTGTTTCACTGCAGTACTGTACGTCAACACTGGATTATGTAAGGGCACTTTCAACCAGGAAGTAGGTTAAAGTATCAAACGTCAGAAAAAAACCATAGAATTTTTACTGTATAACATCGATTATGTCTCCTGAAATAACTCACAGTGATATACAGGACCCAATTTAGAACATAAAGTTAGTTACTTTATAGGACACTGTGTATATACTTTGCTACTGACGATGACTTTTGGTCATTGTCTCAATGAGGTCAGAAACAAGTAACAAAACTGAGAATGAAAAACATGAGCATATCCTTTGACCTATACACAAACCCTAACCCTATACACAAACCCTCTGACGGCCGTCTGGCGAACAAGGAGGATCACCAAGAAAAATCCCTTGAACTAGATGTCAAGATACATATCTACATACACATACAATAGACTGACATTGTCGATAAGTAATTTAATAATTCACATTTTCAAACGTTTTCTCATAATGTATAAATCACGGTTATTTTACTGCTTGTTAATGTGGTTTCTGATTCGCATTTTATCAGCTAATGTTCAGACATTTGTTTTCTTCTCTGTTCAAACCATCCGTCTCTCTGTAGCTATGTGCAGCTGTTCCAGGGACTTCCTTACGTAGACTGGTAACATGTTCTGACTTGTCTGCTTGTGGCAGGCTCAAAACTCCATGGCTCCTGGTCTGATAGTATGTCACAGGGCTGCCAACTTCTAAAAACCCTGGAGTGAGATTTGGTGGGGCCAACCAAAATTTCGCTGCGCCTCGTCCATTTCTGTTTACAACATTAGCAGGGCTACTTGGTTGACGTTGCCTTTTCAGCGTGAGAAATGCAAGGTTGAACTGGTTGAAATGCGTGTGTCTCACGGACAATGCGTGAGAGTTGGCAGCCCTGATGTCATGTACGTTGGAAATCCTTTTTGTTTGTTAAACTTCACTTGAAGCCTTAAGCACGAACCAATCATACAAGCAGAGTAAAGGAGGGTGGTAAATCCTAAAGTAAGCTCTTCTGAATTTGTGTCATATTTTGTCATCTATTTTGATATGGACTTGGACACGACAACAATACAATATCTCCAACCCACTGAGTAATACAACAGACGCCTAAATGTAAAATAGCCCAGGTCAAGACACAAGTTGACTGCTAGCTGTCTACTGATAGATTCACATTAAAGTGACTAGCTAATTAGGTCTCTGGTACTGCTAGGAACTAGGGGAAAGGTTACGAAGGGTGAGATGTGAGGGAAGATTTAGACTTATAAATAACTGATGGTGTGCGGACAGTAGGTTGAGGCGACACTGAGAGGGTGATGTTACAATACAGCTTCTCTATCACAGTAATGAGGCAGAGCACCCCTGCTGCCTGCCTGCCAGTCACCCTCCTCCTGCCTCACAGAACAACTTCATATTTTTAATGAGTGTTTTTGTGACTATTGTTAGTCCTATATTGGTTCCTGTATTTATTTGTTCATGTTGAATGTTTTCATTCTTCCAATGAGGTGTAGTTGAAGACGGCTGACCAGGGAGGATAAGGGGCGAGGGCCGAGAGGCCTCTTGTACATTCCAGCATTCGTTTTATTTTGCAATCTAGGTATTTGTATCGAAGGTTCTGTGTTTCTGTCATGTTTTTGCTGTTTGTTGTTTCACAGGATTCTGTGAGACGTGAGAGTCAGTGGGACAAGATGTGTCTCCATCCAAGTTCTCCACGTGATTGCTTAACTTTTGACAATACAGCTGAATGACCAAGTGACACACATGTTTGCATCACTTTTGACACGTCACATTTGCAATGCAAACAACTTTCATTTTCATTTTCCACACCACTGCCAACCACGCTAAAGGTCTTAATAAGAAGAAACTGTTAGATTGCCCCTTGCTGGTTTTATTTGCTATTGGAAGGGGGTTTATAAGCAGTCAAAACTTCAAAGTACCCATTAATTTACATGTAACTATAATTCCTTCCTGTGTTTATGGCACATCAATTACATTTTTAATAACTAACTTCAAAACACAAGTGCAATATGAGAATCCTCATATTGCTATTCCCATTCTGATAGTGAATTACTGTGATTAATATTGAAGGGAGTGGCCCCCCTATTCAACCTGACAGAGTGACGATTAAATACGGTAAGTCAGGTGACTGTGGTCACCTGACTTACTGGTTTTCCAAGCCCTACGGTTTGAACTTCCCCACATAACTATGAGCTCTGCTCCAAAATAGGTCTGACCAGAAATGACGTGCAGACAGGTTTTGCAGGTTATACAAGTGAAGAACCAGTCATGTTTTGACACTGACGATAGTCGAGCACTTCTGTATAAGGTATTAGAAAGGCCACCACAGATATGGGACTTAACAAATGGGTTATTACAAGAACTAAAAAGCCCACTGCAACAGTACTTTGACCAAACCCTTATTATGAATGTTGTCTCACAATACGTCAAAGTCACTCTTCCCTCATTCACAGTAGACCTGATAAAGTGGTATTTTATGTCGATATGTTTACACCTCCGTCTATTTACAGGGTTTTTGGCGAGAGTGATTGTTCCCTGATTGTCCTCATGTACTATAGTTTGTGTGTAGTTATCTATACCTCCCAGTAACTGCTCTAGGTATATATGTGGATAACGCAACGGTAGGTTGCTTTCTAGTCTTCCATGAGACCAGGGAGCTCACACAGTATCCTGTGGTACTGCGTCTGTCACTGGTATCAGCCCAGTCGGCATCACTGTAGGTCTGTATACCGTATCAGCCCAGTCGGCATCACCGTAGGTCTGTATACCGTATCAGCCCAGTCGGCATCACCGTAGGTCTGTATACCGTATCAGCCCAGTCGGCATCACCGTAGGTCTGTATACCTAGCTTCTCACTGTCGTTTCTCCTAAAACTTAACCCTTTTTCTGCGGTGCCTTTGAGATACCTTAGTACGTGTTTCACAGTGACCCACTGCTCCTCTGTAGGCTCAGCAAAGTACTGTGATAACCTGCTCACTACAAAACTTAAGTCTGGTCTGGTACAAGTAGTCAGGTATGTAAGACTTCCTACAGCCTCCCTGACGTCTTCCATCTCTATACACGCATCTGACTGACTGAACTACAGCCTCCCTGACGTCTTCCATCTCTATACACGCATCTGACTGACTGAACTACAGCCTCCCTGACGTCTTCCATCTCTATACACGCATCTGATTGACTGAACTACAGCCTCCCTGACGTCTTCCATCTCTATACACGCATCTGACTGACTGAAATCGCTACCCAGAAAATATTTGAGTTTACCCCAATCTTTCATTTTTAACTTTTCTGCAAGAATCTTTTTCACCTTTTTCAGTCTCTCTTTATTGCTTGCTGCAATGATCAAGTCATCGACCCATATGATGATCACCTTCCCATCGTTTGACTCTGGCATAAACACACTTCAGTTAGACAATCGTGCAAAACCCTATTCCAATTTCGCCCGGATTGTTTAACTATACCCTCTTTCTCTTGATAACCCTCTGGTGAATTGATGTAGATCTCATAGTCTATGGGAGCGTGCAAGTATGCCGTTTTCACATCCATTTGGTGCAGGAGTAAATTCTCCTGCGCTGCTTTCTGTAGCAGCACCCTTACACTCGTCAGGTCTGCCGTGGGTGAAAACATCTCCCCATAGTCTATTCCCATTCGTTAGCTGTAACCCTTGGCCACGAACCGTGCTTTGTATTGGTCTTTTCCATCTACATCAGTCTTGATCGAGTAAACCCATCTGCCCCCCACTGTTTTCTTTCCTATTGGCAGTGCTGTCGGGGTTAAGGTCTTGTTCTCATTTAAGGACTGGAGGCTTTTACCCTCTTTTGAGTTAGCAGACCCCATTGCTCCCCCAAATGTCTGTGGAATGCCACACACCGCTCTGCAGCAGTAGTCTATCGTGATATGAACCCCATCACTATCACTGTCTCAGTTATGAAGTCATCCAAGTAACTTGTTGTTCTTCTTTCTCTAGTTGGATACCTCCTCCTCTCGGGTTCACCACTTGTCACACTCTGTTGTGTTTGATTATGGTCACTAGACCTCGTTACTGCACCTGGACTATCACTATGTGCGCTTCTACTTCTACACTCGGCTCTGAAGCACTTTCTGTACTCCTACTGACCCCCTGTGTGTTCTCACTAGTCCTGGGTCTCACACTGTCATAGCCATCGCTTGGATCTGGCTCACCTGTCTCTGTTTTTCCAGAGCTGCCTTGCTCACAAACTTCACTAGCCTGTGTTTTTGTACTTTGTTCGTATCTGGATGATACACCAAATACGCTGGGCTGTTCTTGTCATAACCTACAAAACGCCCCTGGTCACATCAGGAATCTAGTTTTCCCTTGTCCTGTTTGTACATGTAGCATACAGACCCAAACTTTTGCATTTTAGATACATTAGGCTTCTTGTTGGTTCATAAGGAGCAGCAGCTCATAAAGCGTCTGCCCTGTACGCCTGTTAAAGCACCTGTTGCGTACCATTGCTGCTGTTTGTACTGCGTAGTGCCATAGCTGCTTTTGTTGCCGACTTTCAACTATCATGCACCTACCCATCTAAAAAAGACTACGCCAACCCCTCTGCAGTTCCGTTCTGGTGTGAGGAATACTGAGCTGACGTTTCATGTCTGATCTTGTTTCCCCTCAACAGTGCTTGGAAATCACTGCCCGCTCTGGAGAAGAGCATCTGCTAAATGACTAAATGCCCGTTAACTCCGGGTTTTCACTAAGTGACATTTATTTTTTATGGTATGATCAATTGATATTTATGGATCATTAGGATGCACACAAAAAAAATCTATATGTGAATTCCTTTTATATTTACAATACACTTTTCACAATGTGAAAGTGTCTTTTCCCATTCAAATAATCCAAACCTGCTGCTTAAGAGCACAATGGTCTTCTCTGGTGAATATAAGACCTGCCTACAGACACGCAACCGCAGGTGACGGTAGGTTTAAGCAAATTAGGGAACAGTTGAACGTAAACAAGCAAAACCGGGCAGTGAAAAGAAGCACTGGATTGTTGCAGGCGCTCTCTATGGTGAGGTTATATTTCCTTACAACTGTCTGATCCAGACATTTTCTCAGCACGTCAACTTCAGTAAGACAGCTGCATGTCATAGCCTTCACATGCTTTGACATTCTCAAATAATGACACAACCCTTCGTTGAGGCCAGGGCAGCGACAGGAAAGGGGCAATTAAGCCACAGTGTAACACGTGTACTTCTAGACTTTGACGGTTTTCATCATAAGACCGTCAGCAGTCACGTCGCTCCTCGAGAGGCCGCTTCCTCGTTGTTGTCTCAGGACACGTGTTAAGTCGGACTGAACTCTAGAAGCGTGCGACTAACTTGTGAGTTGACGAGCGGGGTGTTGTCACCATAGTCAGCGGACAGTAGGCTATTTCTCTCAGACTGATAAGAATGTAGCAAATGTATATTCGCAGTAAGAAATACAGCGAATAGATTTTAACCCGAGTGTGTAAAAAGGTGGGAAGGTGACCAGGGGTTGGTCACAGATGGTAGTCTAGCGCCTCCTGGTGGAACATTGGTATACAACTACTAATACTAATACTACTACCGGTATTTACTTTTTTTTAGTAGTACCAATAGTACCTACTACTACTACTACTACTACTACTACTACTACTAATGTGTCCATTTAACTGACATTTTTATCCAAAGAGGGAGGGATTCGAAGGCTTCATCAAATCAAATCAAATCAAATGTATTTGTATAGCCCTTTTTACACGCAAGCATGTCACAGAGGGCTTCACATATGCCCATAGAACTGCCCCTCAACCAACCTAAACCCTCAAGGAAGACAAGGAAAAACTCCCAAAAAACTCTCAACAGGAGAAAAAAAAAATGGAAGAAACCTTGGGAGGAGCAATTCAGAGAGGGATCCCCTCCTCCAGAGACGGTTGGTGGGAGAGAGGAGCAGAACACAGGCTAAACATAGTCATACAGTGTCGATGGGTTTTTAAAACACCAAAATCCATTATTAAACTTTATAGATCATCAGAGAGAATATCTCATGGGAACACCATTGTTGAAGAGTTGTGTCAAATCCTATAAAATAAGAGTGTGTGTCTTAGTTTCAAACAATAAGCAATACAGCCTTTCCAATATTTCCCAGAGATATAATTTATAGCCACACAACACTGTGGGGATCATAAATCATCAAATGAATAGAAACCATTTTCATGATTGGCAGTCTTGTACAAATCAATAATTCATGAGAGTGAACATAAAAACAAATGAGCTGACATCCAGATCCCTCAACTTCTTTCATCCCGCAGAGCAGCCATGACTGTTACGAAACACCTCCCTCTTTACGGGCACAGTCAAACAGTCTGTTATTGTGTCTGTGGGTTTTGGTCACATGACCACAGGAAACAACCAGACAGGTGTTTGTCCACCCACAGTGTACTCATGTAAATAACGAGTCTTAATATATCGCTGTATTTTTCCATGTTGTACGATCGCATGAGGAAGTCAACCGCATGAATTGTGTCATGAACCTGTATTTCAAGTGAATCTACAAGGTTGTCTCAAGTTGAAAACTACTAATGTGCAAGTGTAGCTGGTGTAGATCGGGTAAACTCACTTCTTAGGTATGTCTACAGACCATCGGCGCTAGCATTTCGTTGGCGTAGCTGGTAAGGGTCGCGCTTGGGATGTCGTAGGTGGCGGGTTCGTCGGCCGAGTGTATCTCCTACGGCGGCGCGGCGTATCTGTTGGGCTGCACAACGTAGGCCTATCCGTCTGTTTAAACAACAAAGTGTGTTGCTCATTCCAATGGCCACACTACTACTATTCTGCCAGAAAAAGATACACGTCCCAAACAAGTTTCATTTTACACATACTACCAGGGGTGCCGATAGGGTTTCTGGGCCATCTGCTAATTTGTACTCGGGGCCCCAACATGAAAATTACACAGGAAAGTCTGGGGTTCTGCTGGGCCCCTGTCTGACCAGGGCCCTTAGCCTCGTCCTAATGTCCCCCCCTGTCACGGTGCCCGTGCAGCAGAACTTCATAAGGTCAGGGTCACTTCGCCACTCTTGTACGATTGCCAACGCCTCCGACTCTCCTTCAGTCGGCTTTGTTCCAATCCCTCCAAAAGAGCAGAGCTCTTTCAACTGTTTAAATTTCCTCACCTCTCCATCTTTCTCTTGGTGCTTCGTGGTGTATTTTAGGCAAGGTAGGGAAAACAGAAAGTCAAAGAGCCCCCCCCCTCCCTCCAAGCTTAGTTCTTGCTCTCTCAAATTGAAACTGAAAGAGTCACACAGGTATCTCTGGGTCGTTTCACTGGAGCCCCCCCTAGACCACTTATTTCATTAGTGGTACCGCTGCACTCCATCTGAATGACCCAGCCTCACCTTGGGAATGATTATTCTGGATCTGGAGTGGAACTGTTTAGAATAAGAAGGTTCTAGGGAGATGGGCTATCTGGATGGGGGAAGAGGATGGTCATTCCTATACTGGTTTACTCAGCCATGAGAGGGTGTCAACTTCTGTACAGTTTGTGGATGTTTGTGTTAGTCTGTTTGTGTGTTTGTAATCCTGTGCAGTAAATAAGATTTGTTCGCATCATATTTTGTGTTCAACAGTAGAATAACGTCTAACACTTGCAGTCACCGGTACAGCTAGTATGCTGCTGTATGTGTTTCAACACGTCTGTGTTATATTTGGTTCTTACATGGATTAACATGACATGGTTGTCTGGAGCCTGTGTACAGTTCAAGCTTATGAGCTGAAGCACAGAAAAAGCTGTTTGTTTGTAAAGTTAAGATTTATTACAGTAATACAAGTACTACTACTTTACTGTCGGGGGATTCGTTTTATACATTGAGGTACGTGTTGATATTTTCCTGTACTGTACAGGAAACGCCACGCGTTGGAAATGCAAGGCAAACATATCAATTTACTTTCTTTTTTTCCCCACCAACCGAAAAACCCCATTAAGAATCCATCCCCATTGGAGACATTTAAGGGAGACCTTGTTTTGGGGTCTCAAGCTGACAGCAGCCATACATCACCCTAATATAAGCTGAGGTAAACAGTTGGAGTGGAGGAACACGAGAGGTAGGAAAAGAGAAGGGAAGTGTGCCTTGTTACGACAAAGAAGAAAGGATTACTTGGGGTGGACAAGTGTACATTCGTTCCTTCTGGGTGAAACATTACTCAGAGCCCAACTTTTAAATCTGCACATTTATTCTTACATACATCTCAGTATTCATTTCCAGCCAATGTATTGTTTCCTATGGGGAAACAGCACCCACTTTAAACTTTTGGTAATTCTGCCAGTTGCTGTTTCCTTCATGTCCTCAAAGAGTTAGAATATGTTTCCCCTTAATAATTAATTCCGTTCTCTCTGACGTATTTTTTTTTCTTGCTAAACTTCATTGAACAGGGTGTAACTTGGGATCGGAAAATCAGGATGGATATTTATGCTTTCATTGTAACTTATTTCAGAAAGCCTATTAGGTCTCCAGCATCACAAATGTAGTTAACTGTTTGGTGTGGGCTGGCAGGATGTCAAGTCAGTCCTTTAACATGGTTTATGCAGTTAAGCAAAATAGGTCTTATGTTTCCATTTCACTGTCCTGTGATATTTCCACAACTTGATCTTATTTCTAAAGGATTCCAAATTATCAGGTGGATGTTATTTACATTTAGTAATTTAGCAGACACTCTTATCCAGAGTGATTTACAGTAAGTACAGGGACATTCTTCCCGAGGCATGTAGGGTGAAGTGCCTTGCCCAAGGACACAACATCATTTGGCATGGCCGGGAGTCAAACCGGCAACCTTCTGATCCCCCAGTTATCCAGTTTGTGATCAAGTTTCCTGCAGACCATTTTCTCCAGCATAATAAAACATCCTTCATCCAATTACGGGTCAGTATGCTTTATATTCCACACAATAATTCCTGACCCATATAAAGCTGGGGTTTCTTAAATTGGATGGAGATTGAATCACTAAAAGTTAGTTAGTTCCATGCAAATCTATGCTACCCATTATGCAGTTTTGAGGGACATTGTCAAAAGGGGTTATCTATAAAACTGTTAATTAGGCTCTCAAGAACGCTAATGAAACGAATGCTTTGCTTTAAAATTATTTCATTATGAACAGATTAAAGCAGTGGAATCACAATGAGGCGACCAGGACTTTTCCTGTATTCATATTCTTTTATTTTTATTTAACCTTTATTTACCCAGGCAAGATCATTAAGAACAAATTCTTATTTACAGTGATGGCCTGACATCACAGTCGACAGTCATTAGGTTGGCACCACTCATATTTCTTTAGTTCAGAAATAATCCAGTACATAATTAATGATTTACCATTATTCTATGGATTAACTGGCATTATTGGAGGAAAAGGAAGATTCGGTGTGTCACAGCTATTGGACGCTTCATGGAAGAACTTGGTGTTGTTCTGGTTTGTTGAAACAGATTTGCTTTATATTGCCTGACAAATGTCTCTGACATTGTGGACACATCAAGTATTCACAGTATAATAATGATAATAATGTATTCATTTAGCAGTTGCTAAAGTGACGTACAGAAGGGAGATTTGAACCTGGGTTCTGGCCGTTGAGCTAGAGGGGAGCTAGCACGGTTCCTCCCGGGGGCTAGCACGGTTCCTCCTGGGGGCTAGCACTGTTCCTCCTGGGGGCTAGGTCTGTTCCTCCTGGGGGCTAGCACTGTTCCTCCTGGGGGCTAGGTCTGATCCTCCTGGGGGCTAGCACTGTTCCTCCTGGGGGCTAGCACTGTTCCTCCTGGGGGCTAGCACTGTTCCTCCTGGGGGCTAGCACGGTTCCTCCTGGGGGCTAGCACTGTTCCTCCTGGGGGCTAGCACTGTTCCTCCTGGGGGCTAGCACTGTTCCCCCTGGGGGCTAGCACGGTTCCTCCTGGGGGCTAGCACTGTTCCTCCTGGGGGCTAGGTCTGATCCTCGTGGGGGCTAGCACTGTTCCTCCTGGGGGCTAGCACTGTTCCTCCTGGGGGCTAGCACTGTTCCTCCTGGGGGCTAGGTCTGATCCTCGTGGGGGCTAGCACTGATCCTCGTGGGGGCTAGCACTGATCCTCCTGGGGGCTAGCACGGTTCCTCCTGGGGGCTAGGTCTGATCCTCCTGGGGGCTAGCACTGTTCCTCCTGGGGGCTAGCACTGATCCTCCTGGGGGCTAGGTCTGATCCTCCTGGGGGCTAGCACTGTTCCTCCTGGGGGCTAGCACTGTTCCTCTTGGGGGCTAGGTCTGATCCTCGTGGGGGCTAGCACTGATCCTCGTGGGGGCTAGCACTGATCCTCGTGGGGGCTAGCACGGTTCCTCCTGGGGGCTAGGTCTGATCCTCGTGGGGGCTAGCACTGATCCTCGTGGGGGCTAGCACTCTTCCTCGTGGGGAATTGCCAGAATCCGGGCCAATGAATAATGCATCTAATTCACTCATCATTTAGCCGCCGTCTGAAACAGCCAAACAGGACAGAGGGGCAACTTGGACTGGCTCCAGTTGGAGATCCGCTACTGGTACTGGCCCAAACCCCCAGCTCTCTGTCACCCCAGCTCTCTGTCACCCCAGCTCTCTCTCCCTCTCTTTCTATCTCTCTCATTCTGTGTCTTTCCATCTCGCCCCCTCTCTATTTTTATATTCCTGTGCTGTAGAAGTTAACAGTAGATCAGTTCCAAAATAATCTTCCACTCCCTGGAGCCAAGGTCTTTTGAGTGCTTGTCTGAACACGGACAAACAAGGTATAAAGTTTGTCCTCTCTGTGCCCGAAGATGAAATGACCTCATCACAGCAACAAGACGGTGCAATGTTATAGGCTTTCGTCCAGAACAATAGTTTGCATTGTGACCAGAACTAATAACAAAAACACTAATAAAAAAAAGTACAAATCGGATGATTAACAACAGTGGATGACTAGATTATTCACAAACTAAAACAGGCGGGTGTCAATATCCACCTCCACTATTTCCTCACACACCGATGACTCACCCTAGTGGTAGGCCCTCTCCAGACATCTCTGAAGCACATAGCTCCTCCGAACAGCACAGACAACAGCAGGGAGAAGCACCCTGTCCACACAGCGGAGGACAACTTTCCCCTTGCAGCAGGGGAGAAGAGCCCAGCTCCTCGTACCTTTCGCTTCTTCTTCATTTACATTTAGTCATTTAGCAGACGCTCTTATCCAGAGCGACTTACAGTAGGTACAGGTATCGAACTGGCAACCTTCGGATTACTAGCCCGATTCCCTCACCGCTCAGCCACCTGACTCCCTCTTCTTCGTGTGTTTCATGTGAAGTTCAAAGGCTTCCTGCTATCTGTCCCAGCATCCTCCTGCATGACAAACACGAGGCGCTCCTCTTCAGGTTCAGCTCCCAGACACACAGGCACGGCACAGGGTGTTAGCGTCACAGCAAACGTGGACTTGTCAACTTGCAGTTACTTGGGCTTGCATTGTATGGTTGTGTAGTGACAGTGTTGACCACTGTGACAACAGAACAACAGTGTACAATTTATTCACCCGTTTCCACACCTGTAGAATACACTCCTTTATTTATAATGTTTAGAAGATTTAGGCTTTTTGAGGGGTTATTAATACATGTTGTTTACAACCTAAAGAGACATTTCTGGAACACAAAAACAACAACGCAATATGGGGTGATTGATTTGTTTCGTCAAAAGCATATCCATATGTCCATAACACATTCACTTCTTATATCAAGATTATTATGAAGTTTCACAAATATTTACTGTATGTCAGGTAATGTTCAGTTGAAAATATTTGAATTGTGTGTACACAGGAGCTGGAGTCACCGTTTACTTCCCTCCTGTTGTGTGGGTGCAATGACAAATGTATGGATTCATAATGCTGTAACTAGCTCACCCATTTGTTAGTGAATTTGCAACTCAGCTTCCAACACTGACTCACAGGAACCTTCCAATATCCCAGTATGTGAGAACTGTTGTTCACTTTCCATTAAAGGTGAAAAGGTGATTTTCCTCTGGTTATAACCATGTCCATGTTGCTGGTGTTATGTATTCTTTGTGACTTGATGAAAAGTTGGAATGGTTGAGCAGTGGATCATAAATAGACTTTAGTTCAAGAATTCCCAGAGACAAATTTTGAGGTGGCACAATCTCGATTTTGGTCGATTGTAAAAATAAATCTGGTTTTCTATCCGGATGTATTTGGATCTAAAAGAATGTCGGATATTTGTTTTCATGTAGCCTACTCTGCACTTCTGAAACTGAATATGGGTCCTACAACCTGTCATTCATGAATGTGTACATGATGGGAGAGGCAGATGGAACCCATCATGGTCTGACATAAATAATAATATAATTAAAGGACCGTTTGTTTATTCCAAACTGTCTTTGAATCGTGTCCTCGTGACGCGCCTCTTCCTCTTTCCTATCCTCTTATAGCGGTGGTGGTTTCACTTTAAGACTGGTAATAGCTCTAACCGTTGCTCGAAATCGCCATTGTTGGTTTCAACCGAGTGATGAGTAGCGGAGACAGGGTCTTCCGGTGTAAAGCAGGCTCTCTTTATGAAATACATGATCGAGGTGTGGAACTGCCAACTACCGGAGCACGTTACCACAATCCATTGTTTTCCGAAATGATTGCCTGTAAAAACTGAAACGACACGGTGCGTCGGACACACCTGGAATTTTACCAAAGCAGTCTCAACACGCTCGATTAAGACAACAGTCTCTGGAGTACATTATTCCTTTTGAGGGATATTATTTTGCTGTTATTATAAGAAAAAGCCATTCCAGTGGGTTTTATTTCATGGGGATGTGTTCAAGGCAAGAGAGAATACAAAAAGACGTCGACCTCGTAATTCAAAGGTGCAAGGCAGAGAAAGACTGCCTTTTCTCTGGTGAGTTTATCTTTAGTGATGTTTTCCTTACCGGTGGGGTAAACGTATGTGTAGCCTATCCAATGGAACACATTATAAAACATTGTTTATAAATTAAATAAAAACTGCAGAAGTGTGAACCTGCAATATGATATCCCAAAGAACATCCTTCTGTAATCCCAGAAGGTGGGCTTTTGTATCTGGAAATTGGCTAACCCTAAATATTCCTATACTCTATGCTTCCATGTACTGTAGGAATAGAGCAGAAAATATAACATTAATATGCTTGTCATGCTGACAGTAGGCTTGGCTTTCATTCGTCCACATTCGCGGTTTAGCTCATCTAGTCTGTAACGGGTAGTCTACGCCAACCAACAAATTCCAATTCGAAATCACCAAACATAGTTCAGACTGACATGCTTCTGTAAATATATAAACACATTTTCCAATTTACATCTTTTGTCAGTGGAAACCCCTAGCCTATATGATGTTGCCATGGAAACTG
This sequence comes from Osmerus eperlanus, assembly GCF_963692335.1. Taxonomy (NCBI): domain Eukaryota; kingdom Metazoa; phylum Chordata; class Actinopteri; order Osmeriformes; family Osmeridae; genus Osmerus; species Osmerus eperlanus. The sequence continues at coordinate 9,726,470 of NC_085042.1, read as the reverse complement.
CACTTGTTGAAAGGGACTTATCTTGTGGTCCTTATTGCCGTGCCCCTTTACTAAAACCGCCCGATTGATTCTAGTTACTAACTAATCCACATTTTCCTTTCATTTCAGATTTTAGATACACAGACGCCACGTTCACATTCACTTATTCCAAAGGATCCAAAAGGTAAATCCTCTCAATGATTTGTTACAATTATGTCATTTTGAGGTTCTTCAACATCCAGGGCCGAACCACACTGGCAGGTGGGATTGTCTCTACCTCCAGACTAAAGTAATACTAAGCCTCAGGCTGAATAATGTACTTTGACCTGGAGAGAAAAAAGGCTCACGTTGTTCATCAAGGTTAATACCACGGTATGATTCATATGGGCTGCATGATAACCAGGCCTAGTTGCTGGTGATCAAAGAGCCGTAATACAGTAGAATACTTGTGTATTCAGTGGAAGCCCCATCACCACATGGCACAAAGTAGTGCCCTGGTCTCCTCTGCATCAGGCAGGCCATCATCATGATAAATATGTTAATTCTAAATGAGGTGTTAAGCAAGTGCACCCATTGCTCACTAGACCCTGCGCTGGTCCCAGATAAGTAATTCCACTGAACAAGATTTACTAGACATAATCCAGTGCAAAATAATGGATGACACTGTATTTTTAAGAGACTGGAAGTCTAGACTACAAGTAGTCTGCCAAGTAATTTCCATACCCAGAAGTTGGGCATAAATGGCTGCCGTGTCGATGGTTGGCTCTGACCATTACCATTACATGTGTAGCCGTGCACACAGTCAGGCGTGAGCCAACAGGAAGTCTGACTGTGGTTGTTCACTTATCTTTCCACCAGCCTGCAATATAACACCTGAAAAATGATCCTGACTAAATGATCAAATTACCTTCTAGAATGCTCCCCCCTGTTCAGTCTTGAATAAACATACAATTAATTTGGAAACGGGATTTACGAGTCACTATCACCTTCATACACCACAAACATGTTGACTTTTCATGGAATAGAGACTTAATTTTAATTGTATGTTTGCAAGGATCTACATTTTGTTTGACGGTGCTCCCCTGAATTTAGCGTTATGTATACATTGTCTGATCGGGCGTGAATATGCCTCTTCTCAGGTAATGTCATGAAACTCTCACAAAACCAAACCCACGTTATCAATAGCCCCAGTCTCTGCTTCGAGCCAGCTTTGGTAGCTCTTTATTTTTGAGTGAGGTCAGTCAAGTCTGAAATCTAACATCAGCCGTGTCTTACAGGAACGTGATGTGACTTCTCAGCCTGACATCATTTTTGCTTCCCATGTCGTAGACACCGGCCAGCCGTTAGACTTGATTATTTTCAGCATCATTAATGTGCCATTGCATCCAAGAGACACAGAATGTCCCAAGTGCCACATGATCATATTTGGCCAACAAGGTATTGCACGCTCATATTGTTCAGAACGCCAACTGCCAACTTGAAGCCAGGCGCACATGAAAGGAGGGGCTGAGTTCAATCTTGTTGAGTCATTTTGTTTCATGTGAGTCTAGATTCAGGAGAAGGTAGAAGCTGTACCTAGCGATGCCCTGGAGGAAAAGAGAGTTGGATTTCCTCTGCTTAGTTTAAAGAGCCTAGCTCTTCCCCCGGCTGAACACACCCATTGCCAATGAAATATGCTCTCTTTTCATCTCACATATCCGATTTATAAAATATATTTTTTGTTAAGGCCTTTCCGAAGCAAAAAAACATTCCAAGGCTTTTGACTTGAGTCAAGACAATAGAAGACAATTACCCCATTCATTTAAATGCCTCCATTAATTCAAATGTTTTTAAATATAGATTTTAGAATGTTATCCCAGCTGAATGCCAAAACACTAATATATATACTTTTAATAAATAAAGTATTTCATTCGAGAAGTTTGAATTGTCAGATGTGCAGAGAATCAGAAGACACAGTACACAAGGAACTGACAGAAAGGTACTAAAGTCAATAAAAAGTCACACTGAGCAGATCACAACAATCTGTGTTGAAACATTACAAGCAAATTGTTCCTGAGTTCTTAAATCGATAACTGGAATGAGCACAGTGACAAGTGTCACTAGTAGAGAAAGAGCCCAGGTGCTGCTAAGAGAGTTCTAGGGTGTTGGAAAAAGGAAGCTGGTAATTTCCTGTTCACACACACGCACACACACACACACAAAAACACTGTTGCTGATGAAAACACATTCTTTCATTTTATTCTTTGAAAGAAATGAAAATCCCAAGATACTTTTTATGGATAAATGTAAAGTTGGGGACATTCCAATGCGTTGACCCATTTTGTGGTGACATTTAGACAACAGATGTGTGACACTCAATGGATGGCAGCTTCTGTGTTAGTGTAACCCGGTACGTCCTTCTGTGTTAGTGTAACCCGGTACGTCCTTCTGTGTTAGTGTAACCCGGTACGTCCTTCTGTGTTACTGTAACCCGGTACGTCCTTCTGTGTTACTGTACCCCGGTACGTCCTTCTGTGTTACTGTAACCCGGTACGTCCTTCTGTGTTAGTGTAACCCGGTACGTCCTTCTGTGTTAGTGTAACCCGGTACGTCCTTCTGTGTTACTGTAACCCGGTACGTCCTTCTGTGTTAGTGTAACCCGGTACGTCCTTCTGTGTTAGTGTAACCCGGTACGTCCTTCTGTGTTACTGTAACCCGGTACGTCCTTCTGTGTTACTGTACCCCAGTACGTCCTTCTGTGTTAGTGTACCCCGGTACGTCCTTCTGTGTTAGTGTAACCCGGTACGTCCTTCTGTGTTAGTGTAACACAATCCACTTCGTATTCAAGCAGTCTTACGCCAAAAGATTGTACTATAATTCTTTAAAAAACGATATTTCAATTACAATAATAAGGAATTGATATTAAGTTTAATTGTAAAACTCCATTTAATTGAATGTGGGTATTTCCCTGTATCCGTGTATGTTTGGTGAACTCGGGCGGTTGTGGAGTTTGACGGGAAGGTCAAGGGAAGTTGCTGGGCTCGCCTCCCACCAGGTGATTCCTCTCCAAGCTGATCCTGAATTGATTTGTTGTCTCTCTAAGAGGCGTAGCTGGGATCTGAGGAGATGAAACACGCTCTCGAGGTTGGATTGCAGGACACACACACACACACACACACACACACAGAGATACCTCCTCTGTGCCCGATTGATTGTACCTGATCCTCACCCATCCTCCTTTGAGACAGACCTACTTCCTGCTTTTTGAGCATAGGCGTCATCATAACGGTGCAGTTAAAAATGATACTTTTTATTGTGCTATAATTGTCATTGTGGATAACGTCACTTATATTTTTGTTGGCAAAATGTCTTGCAGTTGGAAAATACGAAATTAAATTAGAAGTCAGTAAATCACTTAGTCTTGTTGTCAGAACAAAATAGCCAGACACTCAGTGTCTGTAGAATGCTAATGTTATTATCATAATGTATTACATCAATAAGAATATCAATATTAATAGACATGAATCAAAGCAAAAAAAAACGAAAAACAAATACTCTGTTTTTGTTATGTAATATACAAACATAATATGTTTTGGCTTCCAACTCACCACTTGACAAGATCCAGTAAATATCTTAGGTTTAGCCGAGCCAGTACTCTTCAGAGGCGTCGAGGGCTTGTCTGTGTATCTTGTTGGACTCGGGGAGTTCAAGGAAAAGGAAACTGCAGTACACTGTGTCTAAATAAAGTAATCTTTAAACTCACTGCTTTTTTAGAAAAGTTTAAAACCACTACTTGACATGCCTCTCATGAATTACTGTAGGTTTCAGATGGTAAACATTGGGAGAGTTATTCAAAAGCTGTACAGTGAAGTCGAGTTTTCGTTTATCGGAAATACTCCGCATAAGTTCATACTTTGGCACCCTGACAAGGTGACTTTGCCTTTGTTCTAAATACGTTTGCATGAAATTATTCAACTTAGCATGTCAAAGTTATGGGAGAGGAAACCTTCATATTGTTTTATGGCCACGCAGAAGTACATTTCTAAAGGCTTCACACAGCCAGGTCTCTTCCAGCAGGCCTGTGTGTGCTCAGCTCCACCCCCTGTGCAGCCCGGACCTCTGCGCTTGTGGAGCATATTTCATCAGTGGATTAAGGCGACTTCACTGCAAATTCATTTCTTCTAATCTAATTTCAGCACTCCAGGTCGAGTTTGTGATTACCAGCAATCAACAAGGGCAGGCACTTCATGCTCAAATGGACTCTGGTGGCTTTCTGACTCCTAACAAACTCCCACAACGCTGGGCTGCTCTGTACCTAAGACGAGGAATGTCTTGTTTGGGTGTGCAGGGGGAGTGAGTGTGTGTGTGGGGGAGAGACTGGTTCCCAGGCCACAGCTGTGTGTAAGATGTTTGAGGTTTCTATTTTCTGTTCTAGAGGGGTTTTTTCCTTGCTGTCTCATAAAGATCACTTCCTGTTTTGAGCGTCTTCGGGGAGGCAGAGAGGGCCGTACACACCGTTTTGCTGCGTGTGGAGAAGAGTGCGAGAGTAGGTCAGACAGCCGTGATTAGGTCGAGGCCTTGGGAACACCTGCCTTAATGACCAGCCGTAGCAGGAAACTTGTCAGCAGACAGTCAGATGTGCAGGTGGTGGAAAAACGTAATCCAATTTGTGACAGATTGTGCTTCAGCACACTGAGCACAGACATAAACACTGTGGTGTCCAGGTTTGACTTCAGGTGGTATTGACAGACCTCACCTGGGTGTTTTGACTGCGTGTGCAGCTAGTTTTGTAAGGACTAAAATGGCAGCTGTCTCAACTACATCCAAATAATAACCCAAAACACACAGTGACTGACAGGAATGCTTAATGATGAAACCGTGGCAGCATTATCTGTGTGAATTCAAGTGCCGACATTCAGTTCGGAGGAATCTGAGAGAAATGTTAAGGCGGTCTATTTCAAATCAAGATTGTGTTGCTTAACAAATGTGTAAGGCATACATCTTTGGGAATGATAACTTTAGTCTTATTCTATACGAGTGAACAACCTCCATAGCTCCATTCCCTGGTTGTCTTTTTCAAGATCGACTGTCGTGAATCAATGTGGACGTAACCAGACCCAGGCTTTCTTCAGTGACAGTTGTTTTATCTCACATTTGATATGGAAGTTGTTGCCTTGAAATCCTTTTAAACGATTAGGTCACAATGGGATTCTGACAGTAAATCTCTGCCATCTAAAAGCAGCATGAGTCTGAAACATGAAAGAGCCTCATCAGGCCTCACTGTTGTTGAGAGGCGGGACGGAAAGGGGAACCCGTAACCAAGCAGGTGTTCCCCTCTTTTCACAAACAGCTCATCACCCAGGCCTGCTAGGTATGCTGTAAAGACCTAGCACGTCCACCAGATATCTGGAACAGGAAGAGGCCAGTCTGCCTGAGAATGAATTACTTGTCACTTTGTACAGAGGTGTGGAGTCGGAAGTATTTGTTTACTTTATGCATGCAACAGAGTATCTCGCTACGCTATGGTCTGAGGCACATTAGAGCACCATGCTGCAGCTTAATATGACGTCTTCTGCGTCCTCACTATCGTACCTCTGCTGGGCAACTCATTTGGAGCCGAGTTGATTTCTAGAACTGGCTCTTACAAGAACATTAGTCACTTTTTCACATCGACCGAATATTGCTGCTAAACTGCGGGCGTGCACAGGGTCTAAATGGGTCAGCCTCTGTTCACAGACTTTCTAGTTAGGTGGATTAAACCCATCATGCACTGCAGTGGGTCTAAACAGGAAATGCAACACTATACAGGTCTTGTTTAAGACACTTGAAACTTCCTGTTTGTGACTGCGTGGACAAGGCTTGCCTCATCTTAAAGCAGTATAACTGCAATGTCACAACACAAACAAGTATCAAAAGAATAAGAAGGTTTGGCCAGGTTAAAGAGCTCTCAGTTCTTGGTTTAGACACTTCTAAAGTGCAACAGTCCTGCTTGGGTGACAAATGAGCCTTTGTATGAATGACGACAACATGGTAATTACATAGGTTTGTTTAAACAGGTCTGGCTTAAACCCACTTAAAACTGGCAGGCTGAAACACTGGTTCTGGGTGTGAAATGGGTATAATTATACCTCGTCTTATGAATGGAGATCTGTGATTAAGACCACAAGCAGTTATCCCACACGAGAGCTCCAGAACTGCAAATGCCTTTAAATTGTGAGAAAAGGATTCGATTTTCCTTACATGTTATATTTTAATGACCACTCAACACATATTTAATAACCAAGTGCCAAGAGTGTGAACGTGAGCCAGACAAAAAGCACCTGTACAGTTTATACTGCTCTGCTTTCACCGAGGGGGACTGACACCTCAAAGTGCTGATGGTAAAAAAAACAAAAGCAGCTTTTAGTGTTCAGGTTTGAAGCTGTCTCAGCACAGCTGCAGTCAAAGGGGGCTCTACACCTGTTAGTCAGCAATCTTTGACCCAAGTTCTGCTTACATCAAACTATTTCCACTTCGTTTGTGATGATCGCTTAATATCATATTTACACTGAATCACATCAGTGGCTCCATTAACATTTTACCGCAGGTGGCAAAAGCACACTCACCATAGCACTTATAACACAATTTATGTGAAAGGTGAGTCTTAAGCTTTTTTTAAGAAGCAAAAATGAATTTAAGATTTTATTCAGTACATCTAATATAAATATCAATAGGAATGTTAGGCTTATATGATAAGAGGAAGTCCAAAAACCAAAATATACAAGTTTGTGTCTGAAAGCCGTTCATTGGCAGAGATCCCTAAACAATTTAAATGTAAATTATTTAAATATATTGATTAAATAATTCACTGAGCTTGGAAATTATACCAAGGGTTTTAATACTCCTATAGGGCTTTGTTTGAACACACCACACCAATTTAACATCTGTTGCAGTTCATCCCAAGTCTCCCTATAGTACACAACAAGCCCATCGCCGTTAAAACGTTCCACGGCCTAAACGACCTGCATGTTGCTCTCCCTCTCTCTTTTGTGGAGTGTATCCGTTCCTCCGACCCTCTCTCTCTCCCTTCCTCCAATCCTCTCTGCTTCAGAAGCCTCATTTACTGGAAGTTAGCTTGAGCCAACAATATGCTTGATTGGCTTTGAAATGGCATGTTCAAGATAAACACCTGCTCTCAAGATTATTCACACACCATAACTTGATATTTACCGGTTCACAAGCTGGCGTAAAGTGGTCTTTCCCCAGCCCTCCCTGGCCTGCTGTTATACAGCCCATATATGACATCGAAAGATTTACATTTATACACATAAAAGTCATAGCTTCCTAAAAGAATTGTCAAGTAGAAACACTGCTCATACTGTGGACTGACGGTGTTTTCCCGTCAACAGAAAGGGAATCCTCTGTTCTCCAGGGCGTCTCAGTGAAATGTCTTGGTGTAGTTTTATACGGAGTCTGGCGAACTGGGAGAGTCGGTTTTATACAGTCTTGATACCTGGTAGTGTCCCCCAGCTCCTGGGCTGAGTCAGTAGAACCTCCCAGTACTGCTGTTGGGATCTCACTGGGAAGACTGGAACTAGTTTCTAATGCGGAGACCAGGTCGACTCATTATTCAGTTTCGCCTCAACTCAAGCTGATCGAGGCTGATTAATTCAAAGTGTTCCCTCAGACTGACGCTGTGCTCCTCTCTCTGCTCCTCTCTCTTCCCAGAGGCTCGTACTCGGTTCACGTGTCTGATGATTACCCAGGTAAGGATGCTCTCAGTCTTTGGATGTATGGGGACCAATCACTGCATGGAGTTTCTAATGACTTACTGTGCATAGCCCACTGTATAGCTGTGCATGATCTATGGTGTTGTGATAAGCCCCCATTAAGAACCCAAACTCATTTGAATCTACTATAGTAGAAGTAGGTTTTTTGGCTGGTAGTGTAACCTTATAAACATACTACCCCTTTGCATCAGTATTTATTTATTTAGTTCATTTGAGAAGACATCTTGGGCTTTCTAATAATGTCAAAACTGTAAATGTGACAATAAACTAATGACTATAATATTATTTTAAATTACCATTTATGACTATATAGTGTTTGTGATCAGGTACATAGTGTAGGCTACAGGAATACCACCACTTGGTAGAGAGACACATTAGACATTTCACACAAACTGATGGGCCTGAACAGATCATTTTTATGAGGGAGCACATGTTCCGATAATAGCATCATAAAAAGAGCGAATAACCACCAGACATATGCCGCATAATCTTAATTAAGAAAAGCAAAACTGTTTCTGTTTTGTTTAGTCCATTTCCGGTATTCGCAATATATCAACAGAAAGAGTGGTCTAACTTCATGACACGGTCCTCCTCTTAGATAGTAAAGTTTCACCTGTGCCACAGAACATTAAACGAGTGGACTGACGCTACTGGAGGCCAGCGACATTCACATGGAAGTGTGGCAGCGACTAGCCAGTGCACTGGTCGCATTATGCTGTCGTCTCGACAAAATCACAGTATAGTTTCAGCGTGACAGCCCAGCACAAGTCATTCATTAGAACTTAATTCACTCAATGAGCTATAACTACAGCGACAAGAAAAACGCTTAAAGGTAGGCTGTTACGCAGCGGAATTTAATAACCGTGGAAGATTACTCACGGCTCCTGGATTTTGGGAAAGGCAAAGATACTCAGTACGAAGGGTTTTCCGTTTTAAAAGAACGTTTAGTGGCGTTGCAACGTAGCCTACTACTGGTCTATACGTTTATAAAATATAATCAACTTTTCAATTGGAATATTTTCCAATTGTTATGCACTGACGTCCCATATTAGCATGTTTAATAGACAAAACAGCCTTGCCAAAGACAAGCACACCCAATAAACAGTAGTTTACAGTAGTTAGAAGTATATTAATCTCAATTTAATCTCATCATGCGCAACACCAAAAGACAGTGAAACCTCAAGACTAAACACTTTCCTAATGTCAGCCAGACAGGAACACACCTCAACACAGGTTGATCAAATAACCAATTAACTACATCAACCAATCAGGATCACACAGCCTAAACAAGGCCTGATCCTGGCCAGCCTGTAGTGAGGGAGACACCAGGAACATGGACACAGAGGGCTGTAGTGAGGGAGACACCAGGAACATGGACACAGAGGGCTGTCCTACACCAGGAACATAGACACAGAGGGCTGTCCTTTGTGGAGGTTGACTATATCATTCATAGGAGGATAAGCAGCTGGCAGATCGACAATGACACCCTATTATTACCGCAAAATTGCCGCCAATCTGAATAATGTATTTCTCTCATGCAAGCAGATGGAAATTGCTGAAAGCAATTTCTGGCTGTGTTTAGACAGTACTGTATGCTTAACTGCAATAAAACTGAGTTTGTTTGCCGATAACTGGAAATGATTCCTGTTTTTATACCGTTTTGATACCTATTCATTCTTTTTTATCCACATTTAGACAACACATATGTGTCAAACTCTGAGAATGATGATGAAGTCTTGGTCACCAGAGATCCAATCCCTGTCATTTTTCATAGAATTGCAACAGGTAAGATTCTACTGAAGCATTCCAAAGTCAGACTGTATTCTGTGTGAATGTGAACCGTTGGGAACTAACAATGTAAGTGTTCTTACTCTTACTAAACAACCCTATATACAACAAACTACAACTGACAAAACTGTAAACAAAATCCACATATTCATCATCCCGGCTTTTACCTGCATAGTCATAGTGCGTGTTTGAAGAAGCTGACATAATTTGCCTGGAGGTATTCTTGCTAATGAGACATTTTTGTGTGCACAAACTTCCACTGGGACAGTTTTGTGAAGAGAGTCTAAGCACTGACTAGTCTGTAAACAATATTATTAATACGCCACTGCTTCAGAGCAGAGCAGATTAATGTCAACGCTTCGACTCAATTGAAAAATTGCTTTTCTGCTTTCCCTGCCTAAAATGTCGTAGGCCTAAATGAATAAGGCACATATTCCAATACCTACTGACTAACCCATTTGAATGTGTTGCTTCCCCATCTGCTGTAACCAGAGATTAGGATCAATAATGATGCCAGCAGCTGCCTATCAATCAAACCTAAACTTCAGATCGACAAAAACCAGGTAAGACTGAAGGCACTGCGGCCTGCTTACGATGCAGGCAGAGCAGCAATAACCAGCACGCTCACAACACAAGGTCGGAGGGTCCAACTAACTAGATGCCAAATGCTTTGCTTTACAGTGTGTTATAGTTTGACTGCACTGGCACAGATTAGTTATTTTGAGTGTCGTTGTGTGGTTATCGACCGAGTACTGCAGTATAATGTAATATCTTTAATTATTTAGTGCCAATATGCCGTAGAGGAGGATTCTGAGGGGGACAACGATTCGGAGGAGTTCTACTATGGGGGTCAGGTAAGAGCCAAAATTAATCCTCGAGAACTTTTATAACTTCGTCAAAGCTTTATGTTGCGTAGTTTTTGTGATCTAGAAAAGTAGTTGACATAGTTCCTGTGTCCTGAAACTTTTGTGACACCGTTTTTCAGAAACGAGTGATCTGTATTAATCGCCACCTTTCAATGTCACGCACGGACAAATGCCTACCTCTGTTTTTGCTTTTTTGAAAGAGGTGGCAGTTACGCCCCCAAAAAACAAAATGGTTTCCACAGAGCGAAATGGCTTCTTACCTAAGCGTACCGACTTTTGATTTCACTGCAGATTTCCCAGAAGTCGTCACAAAGCTCATCATGTGTGAAGCACCTATATTTCAGATCAAAGTACCCCCTCCTGCCTTCCTCTGGGACTTTTCCATCACCGAAACGAACGGACCCACGAGAGACCGTTCTCTCAGTGAACCACACTGGCTGTTTAGCTAAAGCCATTAGCGCCAGTCCAGAGGGTGAACTTGGTTCGCACTCTTTGACGGAGATGGAGTTGAGAGTCAGTGTGAGTGATCGGCGCCTCGCAGCGTGGATTAGGATGCGTAGTCTGGCTACGAGTCTGGTGGTGAACGGGCCCCTGTTGCACAGTTAGTCACAGTAATGTTCTCATTTACTGGTGACACGTATTGTACCCTGTTGAGCTGGCGTGTCGATGCAGAATGCCTCCGTTGGGCCCATTTATTATGCTCTAATATGATAAATCCTTTCTGCACACCAACCTTGAACAGTCTTAAAGAACTGGATATGGAGTTTACAGGAGAAGCGATAAACTGTGCTCTCATAACTACTTATGGCTTAATGTGCATCGTGTAACAGGACAGTATAACATCATCTATTAACAGCTGAGTCATAGTAAAATAAATGATTAATACTTAACTTTCATGACTTCATACACCAAAGATTTGTTTATTTTCTATACCTGTGGCGGCCAGAGATTGCCCCAACCATGAAGCGCACTATTAATAAAATGCAATATTGATATTAATACATGTCTGTTTTCCCACTTGGATTCCCTGTGTTTACAGTATTGAAACAGTTTTTGATGTTTACTTGTAGTCCAGGTGGGCCTACACTATGTGAGATCTGTTTTCTGTACAGAAACAATGCTTTCTTTTGTCTTTTAAGAGAATGTTTTTCATCTACTGTAGAGAAACCTGCTATTGTCCTATTTGTCCAGACAGCTGCAGAGTGAATAGCTGCCATTATATTCACAAAATAACAATGTTAAATTCCATTTTATCACTTCTCTGAAATTGGACCGGCCACTGAAACCAAATCTGCTTGTTTTTGGACGAGGGTTTAGTTATTTCCAGGCCCTGGCCACGCCCCTGGCCACGCCCCTGGCCACGCCCCTGCTCCAGGCCTTTAGCTCTCTTTCTGAAGCCGTCTGTTAGACTCTGATCAAAGCGAGAGAGAAACACGTGTCGGGATGTCTGCTTTACCCCACCCCCACAAGAGGCCCGGGCTGTTGTGATGAGCCGCTGTGTCCGTCAGTCAGCTGACTCTGAACTCTGCTCCTGATAGGTGAACTACGATGGCGAGCTCCACAAACACCCCCAGCTGGAGGCGGACCTGGCAGCGGTGCGCGAGATGTACGGGCACCACGCGGTGTCTCTCAGGTAGGCCTCTCACCTGACCCCTGTCCTCCACCCCCTGCTGAGTGTCTCTCAGGTAGGCCTCTCACCTGACCCCTGTCCTCCACCCCCTGCTGAGTGTCTCTCAGGTAGGCCTCTCACCTGACCCCTGTCCTCCACCCCCTGCTGAGTGTCTCTCAGGTAGGCCTCTCACCTGACCCCTGTCCTCCACCCCCTGCTGAGCGTCTCTCAGGTAGGCCTCTCACCTGACCCCTGTCCTCCACCCCCTGCTGAGCGTCTCTCAGGTAGGCCTCTCACCTGACCCCTGTCCTCCACCCCCTGCTGAGTGTCTCTCAGGTAGGCCTCTCACCTGACCCCTGTCCTCCACCCCCTGCTGAGCGTCTCTCAGGTAGGCCTCTCACCTGACCCCTGTCCTCCACCCCCTGCTGAGTGTCTCTCAGGTAGGCCTCTCACCTGACCCCTGTCCTCCACCCCCTGCTGAGCGTCTCTCAGGTAGGCCTCTCACCTGACCCCTGTCCTCCACCCCCTGCTGAGTGTCTCTCAGGTAGGCCTCTCACCTGACCCCTGTCCTCCACCCCCTGCTGAGCGTCTCTCAGGTAGGCCTCTCACCTGACCCCTGTCCTCCACCCCCTGCTGAGTGTCTCTCAGGTAGGCCTCTCACCTGACCCCTGTCCTCCACCCCCTGCTGAGTGTCTCTCAGGTAGGCCTCTCACCTGACCCCTGTCCTCCACCCCCTGCTGAGTGTCTCTCAGGTAGGCCTCTCACCTGACCCCTGTCCTCCACCCCCTGCTGAGTGTCTCTCAGGTAGGCCTCTCACCTGACCCCTGTCCTCCACCCCCTGCTGAGCGTCTCTCAGGTAGGCCTCTCACCTGACCCCTGTCCTCCACCCCCTGCTGAGTGTCTCTCAGGTAGGCCTCTCACCTGACCCCTGTCCTCCACCCCCTGCTGAGCGTCTCTCAGGTAGGCCTCTCACCTGACCCCTGTCCTCCACCCCCTGCTGAGTGTCTCTCAGGTAGGCCTCTCACCTGACCCCTGTCCTCCACCCCCTGCTGAGCGTCTCTCAGGTAGGCCTCTCACCTGACCCCTGTCCTCCACCCCCTGCTGAGCGTCTCTCAGGTAGGCCTCTCACCTGACCCCTGTCCTCCACCCCCTGCTGAGTGTCTCTCAGGTAGGCCTCTCACCTGACCCCTGTCCTCCACCCCCTGCTGAGCGTCTCTCAGGTAGGCCTCTCACCTGACCCCTGTCCTCCACCCCCTGCTGAGTGTCTCTCAGGTAGGCCTCTCACCTGACCCCTGTCCTCCACCCCCTGCTGAGTGTCTCTCAGGTAGGCCTCTCACCTGACCCCTGTCCTCCACCCCCTGCTGAGCGTCTCTCAGGTAGGCCTCTCACCTGACCCCTGTCCTCCACCCCCTGCTGAGTGTCTCTCAGGTAGGCCTCTCACCTGACCCCTGTCCTCCACCCCCTGCTGAGCGTCTCTCAGGTAGGCCTCTCACCTGACCCCTGTCCTCCACCCCCTGCTGAGTGTCTCTCAGGTAGGCCTCTCACCTGACCCCTGTCCTCCACCCCCTGCTGAGCGTCTCTCAGGTAGGCCTCTCACCTGACCCCTGTCCTCCACCCCCTGCTGAGTGTCTCTCAGGTAGGCCTCTCACCTGACCCCTGTCCTCCACCCCCTGCTGAGTGTCTCTCAGGTAGGCCTCTCACCTGACCCCTGTCCTCCACCCCCTGCTGAGCGTCTCTCAGGTAGGCCTCTCACCTGACCCCTGTCCTCCACCCCCTGCTGAGTGTCTCTCAAGTAGGACCCACAAACAACCTGCTGGCTCCTCCCTCTCACCTGACAACCCTCCTCCACCCTCCCCCTTCTGGTTCTTTTGTACTGTACTCAGCCTGTGCAGATCTCCAGTCCCAACAGCACCACCTTCCCCAGGTGACTCTGACAGCCCCGTGCTGACTGAAGGCCCTGGCCTCAGGCCTTGTGTGTTTGGGACAGCTCCCTGAGGCCTGTGACCCAACACGCTAACCTGCTCTCCAGCCCTGCAGCGTGGCAGCTAGCCGCTAGCTAGCTCTGCCACCAGCTGGATATCTATTACTGGAGATTGATGAGTAGGTTGTTCCAGGGCCCCACACCCTCTCCCTCTCTGCCTGCTCTCAGCTCGTCTGACGGGGTTGATTTACGGGGTTGGGGACATGGAGCCCCTCCCACTACAAACACAGCACTTGCACAGGCCTGAACATGCCTGTTTGTCTGTTGTAAACAATGGACATTGTACAATTCTCACTAGCTTGCCAGACTCTGTTTAAACAAGCAAAAGTCTGCTGTTTCTTGCTCACGGTCGTGTGTTGTCGGACAGACATACACAACCTCACTCAGCCTGCTGTGGACGAGCCCTCCAAGGTCAGGGTGGTGTTGTCGTCACGGTGTCAGTCAGCAGGGCCTGTCAGAGCAATGACAGGTTAAGCCCTCGGGTTACCACGGTCACCCCCAGGTTACCTGGTCGCCTCCTGGCCTCCTAATCTGTCATCAGCCAGCAGAGGCTCTGCGAACCCTCCAATCAGCTGCCCCCGGCCCCTGGGGGAGGGGGGGAAAGGGAGAACATGAGGACCAAAAGAGAGAGGTGGGAGTGAAGGACAACGGTGGTGGGACACGGTGTGTGTGGTGTGTGTTTGTGGCCTAAGTGTCCTTAGGGAGTATTTGTAGAGGGAATGACCTTAGTCTTTATTTTGTATTCTGAGTAGCACGTTTAACTAATGCAACTTGGTTGGCACTAGATTAATGAGACAATAAATATTGAGGAAATTCGTGATATAATGTTGGCTCCAATCAACCCTTGAATTTTGAACTCTTGTGCACCCAGAGATATGGCGAAACGTTGAAGTTTCAATGCCATTCGGTCATTCCTGGAAATGTAAATTGTGAAAGTTTTAAACGTCAGTTGGCATCTTGGCCAACAATTTCTCATCCGGCTTGACTTGTCAGAGCATACTGCTGTGCCTGACGACCTGACGGCTGTGCCTGACGACCAGACGGCTGTGCCTGACGACCAGACTGAGGAAGATACAGAGCCTGCACATTTCCCACAGCGGCAAAACAAATTCTATTAAGTTCTCAGAACACAGGGTTGAGTATAAAAACAGCTCTTTGGGAAGGAACACCCCCCCATCACTTGTCCTCTGTAGGACCTTGCGTAGACTGAAGGGAGCCCCCCCCCTCCTCCCTCCCAGATCCGAGGACAAAACAACTTCCTGGGTTCGAAGAGCAGTACTGTGAACCTCTACATTTTTACGAGTTGGAAATAACTTTTACTGCAACGTGTGCAGAGTTGTTAAAGCTAAAGTGTGGGTAGAACAAAGTATAGTGCTCCCCGAGTGTTCTCACTAGCGTTCCCTGAAGGGAAGGGCGAGGTGTAAGCTGAGTCTGAAGGTTTTCAACCAGGGGTTCTGAGATGGGAGCTTGTCTACACTTTGCCATGGTCAAGTCAGGTGGCTAAGCGGTTAGGGAATCGGGCTAGTAATCAGAAGGTCGCCGGTTCGATTCCCGGACGTGTCAAATGACGTTGTGTCCTTGGGCAAGCCACTTCACCCTACTTGCCTCGGGGGGAATGTCCCTGTACTTACTGTAAGTCGCTTTGGATAAGAGCGTCTGCTAAATGACTAAATGTAAATGTAAATTTAGCAGACGCTCTCACCGCCCGACTCCCTCACCGCTCAGCCATCTGACTCCCTGACTAAATGTAAATGTAAGTGAAGAGGTGAGAAGAAGAAAAGTGACCCCGTGTTTACAGCAGGTTCAACTGGTCGGTGGCATCTCCAGTCTGTGAGCAACTACAGGAGAGGAGGTACGAAAGTTTGTCTCCTTCAGCTCCTTTAGGAGAATAAAACTCAGACTCGACACAGACTCTAAAATCGAGTCAAGAACGCTGAGGTGACTCTGAAGGTGAACCAGTGTTCCTCAGAGGGGTGTCTCGGGGTCGGAAACCTGTGAAACGTGTCTCCTAGGAGGGATTCATCCCCTTACCAGGGCGTGCTGCACATCCCAGCCTCTGCCGTCGTCAACGTGGCACGGTGATGTGTAACCATGGTGACAGTTGCCCTCAGGCATGGCAACAAAGTGGTCTTCGTGATCTTATGAAACATGACGGTATGGAGGGATCCTTTGGCGCACAGCGCTGATGATGAAATGGAACTCTGCATGTTGAAACACACTCTCACACACGCAGTTACTGGTTTCAGATTATTTACTCTTTAAGGAAAGTATTTTGAATGTGTGTGTGTATTGGGAGAATTCTGACCTGGGAGAAAAGTGACATGTTTGGAGTATATATCCCACAAACAGTCCCACGGGGCAGAATCAAGGTCACGGGTTCCCTTTATGGCCACAGTAACGCACTCACTCTTTTACATTCAAATGAAAATGTGTCCATCATGTTGAGTGAATTGTCCTAAGAAGGTTGTGTGTGTGAGAGAGAGACAGAGGGAGAGAGGGTGTGGTGGTTCGACACGTTCAGCATTTCTGTGAAACAACAGGGTTTCACTTCTACTCTTACAGAGCCCGTCTCTGAAGATCCCCTCTCTCATCTATCCCCACGATACCCTGGCATCTTAATGTGCACTGTTCCCTGAATCACTAAAGGATCGGACTTTGATAACTTAAAAGATGAGGTTGAAGACATGTTTGAGGCTGAGCGAGAGAGCGGTCTGTAACCGCTGAGCGAGAGAGCGGTCTGTAACCGCTGGGATGATCATCTCGGGACTTTCATCTCCGCTCTGCTTGGTGTCATCTGCTGTATCAAGTCTGCCAACACCCAACCTGCTGTGTCAGCAATGTCTCTCTCCCCCTCATCTCTCTCCCCTTCTCCCCTCTCTCCCCCCTCCACTCTCTCTTTTTCTCCCTCTCTCCCCTCCCCCCCTTTCGTTAAGGGTCATTTGCACCATTTGTATTCAACATAGTCTGCAGATATTTGTCACCAAATACAGTACGTGGCATAGTACTGCCTAAGCATACTAATATAATAGTTTATCATCCTGTGTTGCTCAGGCTTGAGTGATACAGGGTGTTCCGTGTTTGCCGTCGTGACAAGGGAATTTCCTCCTGAGGATCATTTACATTACATTTACATTTATTCATTTAACAGACGCTTTTATCCAAAGCGACTTCCAAGAGAGAACTTTACAAAAGAGCATAGGTCACTGATCATAACAACGAGATAGCCCCAAAACATTGCGAGTGGCCAAACATGAAGCATACATTGTGAAAAGCAAATAAGTGCCAATGGGAAGAACCATAAGAGCAGGTAGTTAAACAAGTTACAAATTTACAAAAAAGTTACAAAAAACAAGAAGTTAAATCAGTTACAACTAACCAACAAGAGCAACAAGTCCTTCAGTAAGAGTCATTGTGTTCCTGGAGGAAGCTAACATCAGGTCCAGCAAATCATTCCTAAGTATCGTTGTACTCCCGGAACAAGTGCATCTTAAGCCTTTTCTTGAAGGTGGGGAGACAGTCAGTGTCTCTGATGGAGGTGGGGAGTTGATTCCACCATTGGGGGGCCAGACAGGAGAAGAGCTTGGGTTGGGAGCGGGCGCTTTTGAGAGGTGGGACCACCAGATGGTTATCAGAAGAAGACCGTAGGTGGCGGGTGGGGGTGTAAGGCTGGAGGAGAGACTGGATGTAGACGGGTGCAGTCCCGTTCACTGTTCGGAAGGTCAGTACCAGGATCTTGAATCTGATACGGGCCATGATGGGAAGCCAGTGGAGGGAGATGAGGAGCGGGGTAACATGGGAGCGTCTGGGTAGATTGAAGAACAGGCGGGCCGCTGCGTTCTGAATCCTCTGGAGAGGGCGGGTTGCGCATGCTGGGAGACCGCCGAGCAGCGAGTTGCACTAGTCCAACTTGGAGAGGACAAGTGCTTGGACTAGCAGCTGGGTGGAATGCTCAGACAGGTATCTCCTGATCTTCCGGATGTTGTAGAGGGTGAATCTACACGACCGGGAGACCGCAGCAATGTGGGCAGTGAGGGAGAGCTTGTCATCCATGGTAACCCCGAGGTTCCTGGCAGAGGATGAAGGGGTCACCGTCGCAGATCCCAGGGTGATTGAGAGATCGTGGGAGATGGAGGGTTTGGCTGGGATTATGAGAAGTTCTGTTTTGGCGAGGTTCAGCTGGAGGTGGTGCTCGGTCATCCAGGCGGAGATGTCTGTGAGGCAGGCCTCAATCCTAGCTGAGATCTCCGGATCAGTCAGGGGGAACGACAGGTACAGCTGCGTGTCGTCAGCATAGCAGTGGTAGGAGAAGCCATGGGAGGTGATGATTGGTCCAAGTGAGGTGGTGTACAGGGAGAAGAGGAGGGGTCTGAGGACAGAGCCCTGTGGGACACCAGTGGAGAGCTGGCGAGGGTCAAAAACTGATCATATCTGATCATCACAGTAAATACAAGTTCACACACACACGCATCCACAGACAGCATTAGCATATCGTTTACAATTAATAAGTAGGGATACTCATGCGCACACAGTCATACTAGACCAACACTGGCGTTGAGTCATGCTGCGCAACCATATCATGTCCTCGATCAGGGAGAACAGATTGCCGAGGTGTAAGAGTGTAGTGAGTATGATGATGGATGGTTCAGGCCGGGTCATGCTGTGTGACTCCCCACTCCAGGGGCCTTCAGGGTCAAGCCACAGCTCCCTGCTGGAGGTGCTTCTGAGATATGAAACCCTCTGTATCGTGGATCACGTGTACATGACTGTTCATAACGCTTACAGGATAATTCTGACATAGATTGTGTTTGTGTTCTAGTGTTCAATTGTCACCGCCTGCATGTTGAAGGGAACAGACTTTTCAGAGCTAATGACTGTCATTTACTTTGTTATTATCCTGTAATGCTGCAGCTTGAAATATCATGAGATGTGAATTAGAGATTTGTATTACATTTCTCTACTTTTATTGTGCTGTTCTAGGGAATACGGTGCAATTGATGATGTGGATATTGATCTGCACATCGATGTCAGTTTCCTTGATGTAAGTATATCATATCTCCATGTCCACCACACAGCATCAATGTCAAGATATTCGCTCAATTGTTAACACAAATTATTTTTTTTAAACTACAGAAACATAAATGTAGACCCAGTTCCCCATGTAGCAGCAGGTGATCTGGGTTCCGACCCCGGGACCAGACCGTGTGTCGGATATGAGAGTGTGTTTGTCTTCTCTGGTGTGCAGGAAGAGACATGAGACTGTTTGTCTTGTCTTCTCTGGTGTGCAGGAGGAGACATGAGACTGTTTGTCTTGTCTTCTCTGGTGTGCAGGAGGAGACATGAGACTGTTTGTCTTGTCTTCTCTGGTGTGCAGGAGGAGACATGAGACTGTTTGTCTTGTCTTCTCTGGTGTGCAGGAGGAGACATGAGACTGTTTGTCTTGTCTTCTCTGGTGCGCAGGAGGAGACATGAGATTGTTTGTCTTGTCTTCTCTGGTGCGCAGGAGGAGACATGAGACTGTTTGTCTTGTCTTCTCTGGTGCGCAGGAGGAGACATGAGACTGTTTGTCTTGTCTTCTCTGGTGCGCAGGAGGAGATCGCTCTGGCGTGGGATGTGATCCGGAGAGAGCCGGTCATCGTACGGCTCCACTGCTCACTAACACAGTACCTGAATGGACCAGGTGGGACACACACACACCCAGAGAGACACACACACACACAGACACACACACACTACACTGTAATAAGAGCATCTGCTAAATGACTAAATGTAAACACACACACAGACACACACACACACAACACTGTAAACACACACACACACAGACACACACTACACTGTACACACACACAGCCTGGGAAGCTTCCACAGCCGTGAATGTTTCTTAGCTTTTTGCTACTAGCTATTTAGACACAAAATCGAATTAAATGCTTTCTATAGGACTGCAAGGGTGCCATACGTTAGTCCCAGCTAGACGTCTGTTAGTCCTGGCCTGTTATTCCCCAGCATTCAAGGTTTGTTATGAATCATGTTTATCCTGCAACAAGACAACAGCTTGATGTTGTTTTTCTCTCTCAGTGCCCACAGTGGATGTTTTCCAAGTGTCCACTAAAGATCGCTTCGGTCTTGGACACCAGCTGAAAAAGTGAGTTACAGTTTGTTTTCTGTTCTCACACCCCATCTCATCCCTGCGGATGATTCAACTGCTTGTTGTGCAACTCACTGCGTTGTCTTTGCATGTCTAGTGTTTTGCATACTCTTCTGATGTCTGAGCTTCTGTTGACAGCATTTGAAATGCAGAAGTGGAAAAGCATCAATCAGATCTGTGTTTATATCTTGGGCAGGATCATGCAGACGTTTGTCACCCAGCAGTGGAAGCATCAGGGCAAGGAGAAGCTCAACTGCCCCCACAGTAAAAAGCAGAATGACAAGAAGGTCAAATCTCCCCTCCACATCTTCTCAACGCTCCGCAGGTGAGGAGGGTCTCCTGCCCTGGCTGCTCACCAACACAGGAAGTTCTTCCCATGAACGAAAAGTCAGGAGAGTCCAGATCTGCATTGGTGTTCTTGTCTTCTGTTTAGTCATCTCAAGGTTGTTAACTGAGCTGTCCATTCCTCATAGAGATGTTATTTATTTAGTTTCTAGTCCCTAACATCAGGTGACTGGTAATGTAACAACATAACATCCAATCCCTCCGCCACCCTAGCCGTTACCCCCTCTCTCCAACCCCCCTACCCCTACAGATCCCCCAGCTACCCCCCCCCAGGCTGCGTCAAGAGCAAGAAGAAGTTGAAGCCGGAGCAGGACTCCAAGTCCCACCGGCTGCTCCGGAGGACCTGCTCCAGCACCGTGCGGCAGGCGGAGGCGGACGGCTGCCCCAAGCCCGCGCACAAGTTCCTGGGTCCCTCCCTGTCGGCTGACCCCCGCACGGAGCCCTCCGGCCCGGCCAAGCCCCACCGCCTCCTGGGCCGGCCCTGCTCCACCACGCCGGCCAAGCCTGAGGACTGCCCCTCCGCCCTGCGCCCCCCCCACAAGCTGCTGCCCCGCCCCTGCCCCGGGGACACCCACTGCGACCACGGGGTGGGCGGGCTCAGCGGGGGGGTGAGCGGTCTGGGTGGGGGCGGGGGAGGAGGGAGAGGGCTGAGGCCTCAGCGCCTGCTCACCAGGTCATGCTCCGGGGCCATCAGGACGGAGGAGATGGACGGGCTGAGGCACCACCACCGCCTGCTCAGCCGGTCCTACTCCAGCAGCACCAAGATGGGCCGGCAGGACGGCCTGAAGGAACCGGCCCCAGAGAGCCGCCGTCTGTCTCTTACCTCAGGGCTCATCGGCATCCTGGCCCCCTCGCTCGCCTCGCCGCCACAGGTGGGTCCCCGGGGCCTGCTTGTCTCAGCTACATTAACCAGTCACCTGATGTATCGTCCTTGAGCCCCAGGGAAGGATCGTAGACTGTAATCATGTGGATTCATGTGTTCCTCTCTCTGCAGCCAAACCACGGAGCCAAGTCCATCCCAGTCCGAGACAGGGGCTTCCTTGTCCAGGTAAATCATCTCTCTGGCTTCACCTTCCACAAGCCATGAGCTCATATTCCCATTTGTCAACTAATAACGCAGATAGATCTACTCATCTATCATACCTATCTACCTAACCATGTATCTACCTACCTATCTACGTCTATGTATCTACTTATCTATCTTATCTACCATATGGATCCATCCTGATGCTGCTGCTGTCCTGCTGATCCCAGACCATGGAGTACGCAGAGCAGAGGATTCCAGTCCTGAACGAGTTCTGTGTGGTGTGTGACGAGCCCCACGTGTTCCAGAACGGACCCATGCTTCGAGTGAGTAGAACCCTGCAGTACCCAGATAGAACCCTGCAGTACCCAGGTAGAACCCTGCAGTACCCAGGTAGAACCCTGCAGTACCCAGGTAGAACAGGAGGCAGCAGGCATCAACATAGACTGTACTGTAACTCTAACCATACTCGCACCTCTAGGTAGAGTATTTGCTCCTGCACACACTGGATTTAATGCCAGTGAATAAAATATTCTTTCTAAACTACAAAATTTGATTTGGGGCAAAGCTTGGTAAATGTCTGAGGTAAGTAGTTCTGGTTTCAAAGTGACATTTTGTTGAATTTATTATCAAAGGTTAATACAACTGTAACTGAAGTCACCTATAAAAACACACGTGGTCTCTGTTGCAACGTGACGAATAGTTGAACCTTAAAAGCTTCTCCCACAACTATAAATCACCAATTTTGGGTTATCTATAGCAGCATTATCAGTGTGTTTTTAGCTCCAGATGTAACAGTAATTGTGGCTTCAGTTTGAGAGGGTGAGTTGGATCTTATAAGGAGAAGCATCTTCAGCATCTACTGATGTCATCATTATACTGTTTTCTATAGCTAGAGGCGAACTGCACTTAAGAGATAAATGTCTAAAGTACACAGTGCTGTTACACAAGACCAATTTCATACTTAACTAAAACAACATTTAACGGGTCATAATTCACCCTAATGAGATGAATAGACAGTGTAGGAAGTAGTAAAGGATTTAATTTGAGATGATGCACATTTGCATAACACCCTATGAAACCCTTTCAGGCATTGGATAACTGCTTTGCAGGACGGTTGTGATACTACACTGGGTATCAGTGCAGCTGGGGTTGGTCTGCATGAATTAGTGTTCCAATCCTGATTGTAGAGATCCATACATCAACATCAGTGCTAACACCTGGTTTGTTGATTAAGGGAATTGAGTTTGTTGGTGTGGAACAGCTGATGTGAACACTACTATATGATTGTGCACCCAGAGTGCTTTGGAGAAAACCACTGTTAAGTGATTTACAAGTTCGTAAAGAATGTATTAACCTCCACAAAGTCCATTATTAAGCTATTTAAGGCTTGAGATAAACCAGAACCTGTTTATAACTTCATGCTGTCTGATCTCCATAACAAATATCTTTGTGTTCATTCAGTTTGTCAGATCGCTCAGCCGTTTCATGAATGTATCTCTGACGGTATTTCACAGTCAACAGTGGGAACAGCAGCCTGAGTTGGCTGTTCTGGGCTCATTTAACCTAAAATGACCTTGTTGTTAATGAGCTCCAGACCCATTAATTACAATCTATCTAACTGAATTAGCTGTGGAAAATATGCCTGTTAGGCAACTAATAAATATTTTGTTAATGATCTTTTCTAAAGCGTGTGTGTGTGTGTGTGTGTGTGTCCTCCATCCGCAGCCCACAGTGTGTGAGAGGGAGCTGTGTGTGTTTGCCTTTCAAACGTTGGGCGTGATGAATGAAGCTGCTGATGAGATCGCCACAGGAGCTCAGGTGAAACACAAACACACACACACACACAGAACCCATATCAAACACTAGCACATACACACAGAGCCTATATCAAACACTAGCACACACCGCCATTACCATGTCATGTATGACGGCCAACATACTGTAAGCCATAGTTTTCATTATAGAATAACAACATTGTATTAAGTGAATTCCCATGCAATGCCTAGCAACCAAACGTACTTGGAGAAACTCTCTCCTGTAGACCAGAAAGTCTAACTGGGACCTATCACACTGATTACACTCCAGCCTCCATCAGGCAGTGTACAAAGCTAGTTCTTAAGCTGGTTGAGGAGGTGGAATGGGTTATTCTCATCTGGGCTTGGTGTAAAAACACCGTCATGAAGGTTGCTCCCCAGGAGCAAGGTCAGACAGGCATACAGGTGACTTGAAACGATCTCAAAACCTCCTAACTTTCGTCTGAAATCCGTCTCGTCGTGTCTAGGTGGTGGATTTGCTGGTGTCCATGTGTCGCTCAGCTCTGGAGTCTCCCAGGAAAGTTGTCATTTTTGAGCCATATCCTTCTGTGGTGGACCCAGAGGATTCCCAGGCCCTGGCCTTCAACCCAAGGGTAGGTTTCATAACACTCACTCTACCTGGGGCTATGTCTCTAAACACAGAATTAATATGAATAAGGTTATGAATATAAAGATTTTTTAGTTGAATCCTTGCCATTTTATTTTTCTGATATTCTATTGTTTAACAACCTTGGTTGTGTTCTTTTATCAAAATGTAATTACTATGAGAGATCTACACTATAAAAGAAAACATTGACTTTAATGGTTGAATAACATTTTCCATTACGCATGAAGTGATACTCGTGGGTCCAAAGAACTCTTAATAATGAAACTGAATCATGAAACTGTCAATGCATTGAATTTCAACAACATCTCACTTTCAAAACTCCACTATTTATATCTTGTTTATCCTGTCCTTTGTAGATAATTGTTGTGTTCCACCTTGTCCTGTCACTGGCACACACAGTGCTGTGTTGCCCGCCCGGTCCCCTAAAATAGACAAACCGCCTGGGCTTTCTATGATTGGCTTGCCGGGACTCATCTCTCTGTCTCGTTTCAGAAAAAGGATTACGATCGGGTGATGAGAGCGCTGGACAGCCTTACATCTATCAGAGAGATGACCCAGGTAGCGAGGCCTCACAGCCACACTCACCTACAGCACTCTCTCCGCCACGCTGGTGTCCCTCTGAAATGTCACCTCATTAGACTCAGACTCTGAGACGGTCAACGTTATCGCTCGTAGCACGACAGACAGTCACGTCACACACTGACAAAGGCCTCTCGACAGACAAGCATATCTTTGCAGCTTTACAGCGCGAGGATATGAAAAACAATGCAGCTTATTATGCAGATTGTGAGCGTACAACGAGATGTCTAGACTTGGGTGTGTGTGTGTGTGTTAGAAGATGTTGTATAAGCAGCAGCACCTCATAGCTCTGCTACAGATATATATTTATATATAATACAGATATATATTTATATAAATAGCGGTCGTCTAAACGTTTGTGCTTCAGACAAAACAGCGCTGTTGTCAGAATGTAAAGAGCGTCTGCAACACCACCTTTCCAGCATTGTTTCAAATGCTCCTTGTCTGCAGCGCAGACACACTGCGGATTTACATAAGGAGATGTTTGATTTCACCGAGTTTATGACCCAATTCATCACTGCTTTCATCTCCTGCTTCAAGCCTCCCCCATGCTTTTTGTTCAAATTAAGCCAGGATCATTTTAATGAAAAAGCTCTTTCTCTCTTTAACAGGCGCCTTACTTGGAGATCAAGAAGCAGATGGACAAGCATGATCCTCTAGCTCACCCGCTGCTGCAGTGGTGAGAACTCCGGCCCGGCCACAAACCTGGACCAGTTCTGTTCACGACAGAAAACCAAAACATTTAGCTGAGTGCAGGAGCATAGGGGTTTCAACTGTGGGTGGGACAGAGTTATTTAATAACTGAGTCGTCCGTTAAATATGATTTTCTTAATAAGCCCAATGCTCAACTCTGTCGGGGAGGAAGACCTCCGCCTAGACTGGGAGAGAAGTCCTTGTCTCTCAGGAAGCCTATTATCTCTCTCAACACGTATCTCTTCAAGCTAATGCAGCTTTCAGAGCAGTTCTGATCTCGATAGCACCACGCAAGTGATAAATAAGGATCGAGCGAAACACTACTAATCACAGCTTTGATTTGATAAGAAAGTGGAGTTATTTAGAAAATAATACATCCGCTTGGCAACACTTTGCATTAAGGTCACATTAACTACTGTATGTTTTTACACGCAAGTCTAACTACTTTAGACCGTACACAACTAGTATTTGGTCCAAACCTTTTGTTTGTAAGTCAAAAAAACTTGCTGCCTGTCATGTACAATTTACAGACAAACCTTGACATGTACACAAGACGTATACAGAGCCACAAAACAACACATGAATGACAGCTTCAGGAATGTGCTGTAACAGTTAAATCCAGCTGCCTGGCAAATTATATTTCATCCTTCACCTCAGAATATTTTCTCTCTTCATCCAGGGTGATTTCCAGTAATCGGTCACACATCGTCAAGCTCCCAGTAACTCGGGTAAGTGAGGCTTATTAAAATGGACAATAGATTTATACAAGTTAGCTTGTTAAAGTCTTTCAAAATTGTAAATGGAGGCTTTGACTCCGTCCCCGTTGTTATGGTTACTTATTTCAGACACTTTGTACAGGCTCATATACTATGTAGCCAGCGGAATAATTTAGAACGGTGAAAAGACAGTTTTGCTGCAATGACGCAGTAGGTGTCTGTTATCACCCGATAATGGACACCCCTGCAGCCAATCAGAATCGAGTATTCACCCAGACCATGGTATAAATTTAAATAAGATACACATTGTTCACATTGACAAACTACAATGACAGGCATGTCATTCTACTGTCACAAATTCAGTAGCATTATGCTTCTGTTTTAGGAAGTTAAGGTTTTCTATTTGAGCATATTTATGATGCCTGTTAAGTTGTTCTACAAAGATGACAAAAACGAATCATATTCAAACTCCTAGTATAATGTATCCAATAGATAAACCCAACCCAACATCTGTTATATTTAGACTTACCATATTTAGTATCACCGTAATCTCTTACATATGATATCACAGATGGTATTTTGGATATCACTATGATGAAAGTCGCATCTTTTCTCTTTTTCTGTGCTGTACTCAGCAACTGAAGTTCATGCACACGCTGCACCAGTTCCTGCTGCTCAGCAGCCCTCCTGCCAAAGAATCCAACTTCAGAGCTGCCAAAAACCTGTTTGGGAGCACGTTCGCTTTCCAGTACGTGTCTTCCTAATCCATCATGTTTTTGTGTGTTTCCACTGAAGCGTAAATGCTACCTCCTGTACTGTACATGGGTGTACTGATTTGTTTATTTGTTTTTCGCTGCTGAGTAACGCTTCGTTTTTTTCTTTTTAGCGGTTCTCACATCGAGAATTGGCACTCCATTTTGCGGAATGGCTTGGTTGTGGCATCTAACACAAGACTTCAGGTAATTTCAAGTCTACAGTAAAACCAAATCAAGACCACCCCCTGGCACTGTGCTGTAGTCCTTACTGTGATGTTACCCTACACATTAATGACATGTGAATGCAGACTGCAGTGTACTAATGAGGTCCTGTCATGCGTTGCTTGTGCCGAACAGCTCCATGGCGCCATCTATGGGAGTGGGATCTATCTCAGCCCAATGTCAAGCATATCCTTCGGCTACTCAGGTATGGTAACTAGCATATCCTTCGGCTACTCAGGTATGGTAACTAGCATATCCTTCGGCTACTCAGGTATGGTAACTAGCATATCCTTCGGCTACTCAGGTATGGTAACTAGCATATCCTTCGGCTACTCAGGTATGGTAACTAGCATATCCTTCGGCTACTCAGGTATGGTAACTAGCATATCCTTCGGCTACTCAGGTATGGTAACTAGCATATCCTTCGGCTACTCAGGTATGGTAACTAGCATATCCTCGGCTACTCAGATACGGTAACTAGCATATCCTTCGGCTACTCAGGTATGGTAACTAGCATATCCTTCGGCTACTCAGGTATGGTAACTAGCATATCCTTCGGCTACTCAGGTATGGTAACTAGCATATCCTCGGCTACTCAGATACGGTAACTAGCATATCCTTCGGCTACTCAGGTATGGTAACTAGCATATCCTCGGCTACTCAGATACGGTAACTAGCATATCCAGGGGCTACTCAGGTACGAAACAAATAAAGTAAGAATGTGAGGAATGAAGAATAGTAATGAAAGTAGAATACAAGGACATAATTGCATTCAATAGGAATATTTACACATTAAAAATATAGGTGTTCTTGGTCACCAGCATAACGTTTCTTTACAAATAGGGATGAACAAAAAGCAACAGAAAGTGACATCTAAAGACGAGACTGTGACAAACAGCAAGACCAACTTACACCTGCAGGTCAGGACAGACCAGACTTATTCATACTCTTGGTATATTCTTCTCGAAAGTTTACGTGAAGTTTATTTTCCATACTGTTGTATGTTTGCAGTCACAGAAGAAAGGACAACAGACGCAGTTTTTGCAAAGCCGGATTCTTAAGTGTATAGCCTTATGTGAAGGTATGACATATTTATGTTGATATTATAGACTTGCATAGATCGTTAATACACTGTATGTTGGAAACAGTAACTATTGCTGATCTTAATCTGTGCTTTAAAAATCTCTCTCCAGTCATCACATCTCCTGATCTGCACAAGCATGGAGATATCTGGGTTGTACCCAACACAGATCATGTCTGTACAAGGTTTTTCTTTGTGTAAGTATGGCATCCATTTCCCCCTTCAATTTTTCGAAGCAGTTATCCATCTACTGTGTGAGTACTAATCACAGTGGAGTTACTGTGACACAGTCAATACTTGGTACACCCCATATATTCTGATGTTACTTTACCGGTACTTAACATCTCTTGCACGCACTAACTTCCTGAAGTCTGTCACACACCAGGATCACCCCAAAAACGATGCTATTTTATATTTTTCAGCTACGAAGATGGGCAGGTGGGCGACACGAGTATCAACACACAAGACCCCTGCATCCATCGGGAGATTCTGAAAGTCATCGGTAACCAGACAGCCACGGGATAAAGCCGGGCGCAGTGCTGCTGCCTCTTGTGGCTTCTCCACCATCCTCCGTCTCAAAGCCGGATTTTGAGCTGAGGACAGGGTTGAATCGATTGCGTTCTCACAAACGCAAGAAAAAGAAAAACAAAAGAAGAAGAACTATGAAATGATACAAATCTAAAACACCTAATTTAGGAAAGGTTTGACATGTTGACAGAATAGCTGCAGTGTTTATAAACATGGTTGAAACGACACACATTTACAACAAAATATGTCCAGCTATCGAGGAACTATAAATGTAGTCTACGTTTATAGGTGAAATGGAGAACCCTTTTTTTTAGGACAATGTTACACTTCCGTTTGACTGATGGATGACATCAATTTTGTAAAGAAAATTATAAACGGTAAAACCGTTTTTCAGAGAAAAAAAAAAAGCCAACTTCTGCTGATAGTTATAAGGGCCTTTTCAGGAAACTACGAGAGACATTCATGTCTAGAAAAGGTACCATCTTACCTTGTTTACTAAGAGTTGTACCTTTTTAAAGTACAATGTACTTTCTCTATACCGAAGGTGTTGATATGCACTTTATTTTTCCTAATGTAATATATTTCTTCCGATTGGGTCATAATCTAGAAAATACCTTTTCCACTGGTCATTTTCGAATATGACCATAGAAAAAAAAAAAAAAAAAAAAGGGTTTTGAGGATTTTCAACCGAGATGAACGGGTGCAGAGGGAGGATGATGAATGAGTGATCATCTACTCACAGATCATTTGAGAACCAGAGAGGGCAGGAAGGAGTTCTGTGCTCATTCAGAATAGGTAGGCAGATAGGCCAGAACACAACACCACTTTGAGAAAAACAATATTGGTTGTTTCACATTGAAGTGTATCAACTGGTTTACAATGGTAAATATTTCAGATACAAGTCAAAACAGTTGATTCATTTACAAGCCTCCTAATAAACAGTTTTGAACACCTATCCATAAACAAATATCTTGAATTTGAAAATCAAAAAGAAGTGTTACCAAACACCTATATTTCAAGATGTATCTTTGTACTTTGGTTTGAATATGTGGGTGGCACCTTATGATGAGCTTTTGAAATGTTTCATTTTGTTAGGGATATGGGATTTCTATATAAATTAAGCATTGGTGTTTTCTGCTTGTTGTCTATATATTGCAGTGCTATTATTGACCAATCAGAGCTCTGAGTGTTGTACACAACTTGTGTTCGATGTGAATATATTTTTGGTAAGAGATGATGCGAGCTGATGTTCCACCGTCTTGAACACGGTCCCGCCCGTCCCTTAACACATCCTGTGATATGGGGGGGAGGGGTAACAGTACGTCGTCAAACAACAGATCATCTCAAAGGTTGTTTTGAAAAAGGGTCAAACACTCAACTAGAATAATATTCTTTCGCAAATCGGTAAACATAAGAGGAAGGGTGTGCAAATGAGTGAAAATAAGAATTTGATTTGATCCAAGTCACAGTTAAAACAAACATGATTTCGCATCTGGGAAAAGTACATGGGTAGGATAAGTGCACTAGTGTACTAAAGTACATGGGTAGGATAAGTGCACTAGTGTACTAAAGTACATGGGTAGGATAAGTGCACTAGTGTACTAAAGTACATGGGTAGGATAAGTGCACTAGTGTACTAAAGTACATGGGTAGGATAAGTGCACTAGTGTACTAAAGTACATGGGTAGGATAAGTGCACTAGTGTACTAAAGTACATGGGTAGGATAAGTGCACTAGTGTACTAAAGTACATGGGTAGGATAAGTGCACTAGTGTACTAAAGTACATGGGTAGGATAAGTGCACTAGTGTACTAAAGTACATGGGTAGGATAAGTGCACTAGTGTACTAAAGTACATGGGTAGGATAAGTGCACTAGTGTACTAAAGTACATGGGTAGGATAAGTGCACTAGTGTACTAAAGTACATGGGTAGGATAAGTGCACTAGTGTACTAAAGTACATGGGTAGGATAAGTGCACTAGTGTACTAAAGTACATGGGTAGGATAAGTGCACTAGTGTACTAAAGTACATGGGTAGGATAAGTGCACTAGTGTACTAAAGTACATGGGTAGGATAAGTGCACTAGTGTACTAAAGTACATGGGTAGGATAAGTGCACTAGTGTACTAAAGTACATGGGTAGGATAAGTGCACTAGTGTACTAAAGTACATGGGTAGGATAAGTGCACTAGTGTACTAAAGTACATGGGTAGGATAAGTGCACTAGTGTACTAAAGTACATGGGTAGGATAAGTGCACTAGTGTACTAATGATGAGTTGTGAAGACTTGAACCAAACAGCAGTTAGAAGACACAGCAGTGCTTCATCAACTGTTCATGAGGTCTACACTTAAATCATTCACAAGCTGAAGTCATGCCAAATATACTGTCAGTACAGGACTGGTTCATTTGCTAATGATTCATGAATGAAAGCACCGTGGAAAACGATCACAAATTTATGAGGAACTTAAATGGATGACTGCTGGAAAGCAACATTGGGTCGGGTCTTGCGAAAGGTTTATGATGGTTCAGTGATTAAAGTTCTGCACAGTAGAGCATTCGTTTGGAGAAAGAAATTTTAATAAGTACTTTATAACAATGTTGATGAAGTACATTGGTTTAGAATGTACTTCTATTTCAAGATACAGTAACGCACGGATAGAAAGACATGACATCATCTGACTGACAGTAAGTGCACACTTGCAGTCAACAGTTGAACTATGTTAAATATATCATGACCCTAGCAGTTGAATGAAGACCACAGTAATCAACACAATATGATCAACAGTGTATTTGATTTGGTCCACTTTGTGAGTTATTTAATCTAAATGTTTCTTTGATCTAAATGACTTTGTCATTTCCTGCACAATTTTAGTGAAAATGTATTATTATGCTATTTAGCATTTGGTGCCTTATAGAAATGGAGTAATGGCAAATATGACAATACAAATTGTATATATTGTAAATATTGCCACAACAATAAGGAGGCCAAATATTTTCTGTATTCAGTTTTTACTGCGTTTTCATTTTTTTGCATATTATTATGGCTTTTTTGGCTTTTTATAAGTTACAAACATAGTAGCTTATGTACTTGTTTATGTTCATTAAACAAAAAATGTGCTCATAAATCAGCTTATCTCTATGAATACGACAATGTATTACCTCTCGACACCCAACATATTGTGTTACCCATGCCAGCCAGCTTTAGGGTAAATCATTAAATCTACATCTTCAGAGACATACTGTTTGTGAATTCCAAACAATCAATCAACGACAGTTAACATATTATACTTGGTTTGCCATGTAAATCAATTAGTTTTGAGAGTTTACAAAATCACAACTTATACTCCATACTTATGTCCAGTGTGTGTACTCTCAGAGATGGTCACTGAATTCCCTTCACTTTCAACTCGTCTTGAACACGCTTCAGGTAATAAGAATCAGGGTAACCGTAGCTGCAAGTGACAGAAATGAAAACAAGAGAGGTTAATACAGACCAATTGATGACATGCACTTTGATGCCAGTGTTCTGACAGGAAGATGTAGTAGTCTACAGACGCCTCATCTGTGGCGGTGTGGTTCTGCACAACGGCTGTATACTCGAGAAACCCAACTTGAGACTACACCAAAGTAACAAATAGCGTGCAGTTCCTCTCCTTGCAATTTCCACCCCGCCACCAGAAAATGCAATATACAAACAGCTGAAACCATTGAAACAGATATGAGAGATTGTGGTTTGGGGTAGAACCACTTGGAAGTTTTTAGACTGAGATTTGATGAGTTTTAGAGTTCTACAGTTTCTAGTCTAATTTAAAGTTAAGGTATTGTTGGCAAACAGTGACCTTTTGGTTGATCTCATTCCTTGTTCATCTCCCCCACTAAATCTTCAAGCACCTACCGTCTGTCCCCTCCTATCAATATGCCCAGAGCCAGCTCACGCCTGTGGCTTATATAGAGGATAGGTGTGACTACTGATCACATGACCCCACTTCTAAAGCCCCGTACCATGTTGGCCCTCCATGTGTAGCAGTTTTGTGGTGGATGTCGTTCCACGTAACCACGTTGTCCCTTCCGCTGGTGGAGGAGTGGCCCACGGTGAAGACGAGCCGCTGGTCGAAGGCTCTCTTCAGGAGGTGCAGAACCTTCCGTCCCTCTGGGTTGTCGGGGAGGAAGGCCGTACGGGCGGCTCCCTCGTACCGCTCTCCTGGACTCGGGTGCTCCTCCTGAAGGACAACAGTCCACAACGTCAACATCCATAAGCTGCCAGCGAGACGGTATCACAGAGCTGTTCTATCAGTCTGGGTGCCTCTGACACAAACCCAAAACGCTTCTTCATCGAAGACCTTTGCCCCAATTAATCCTGTTTCAACATCAAATTATACTATAAATGATGTTTAATACAGAATACAACCAAACAACCCAACAAAGCCATCTTGTAAAAGTAATTCACACGTGTCTGAAGTTTGCATACCTTTTGAGTGCCACTTGGGATTTCGTAACAAATAACGATAGTCCCACACTTCTCATATCCCGGCAAAGAGGAAGACCTTATGCTGGTGGACATCGAACCCCCCTCAGGCTGGGTCCCCTTCAGTTCCCCGTACAGCGCCCCGCAAGTTGGGCAAACAGGCTTGAACTCAAATGCCCTCTTCAGACAGCTTGTGCAAAATGAATGCTTGCACTTGAGTGTCTCCCTGTGTCTCTCGCGGATACTGTCCATGCAGATGGCGCAGGTGTCCTCCGAGTCGTCCTGCTGCTGGGCGTGGCTGACAGGTGAGGCACCTGAGGCTCCTGCTCTTTGTCTCTGTGTCGTAGTGTTTCTCCCCGGAGTGGAAGACTTTCTGTTGCTTAAGAAATTTTCCAATCTCCTGATGTGTGCGTACGGCCCCGTCACAGTCATGTTCCCAGACCTGCTTACAATCCACAGCTCAGGAAAGTTATTTTGCAAGTAGCTCAGGTTTTGGTCTGCCACGCTGTGAGACACGACTCTCAGGTCTGTTGCTGTGCGCTGATAGAGTGTGATGAATCTCTCTCGGGCGAAGTGAGCACAGGCCTGGCTGCTACCGCTTCGACCGAGAGGTTTGAATGACACCAAAACCGTTTTGTCTGTTTTTCCTAAGGATGTTGATATTGTTACATCATTAGCCTCGATTCTGCGTAATTCCTTTGAACATTTGTGTTGCATGTACTCCATGACAGTTCCCTGTATGTCAACTGGTTTCACCTGATCTGGGGACATCTGAGCTTGTTGTTGGTGTTTGCTCCCAGAAGTGGTGTGTCTTTCCAAGCTTGACAACTTCACAAACACATCTTCAATGTCCTCAAAGGATCCCTCAGCTTGATATTGTGACGTTTTTGTAATTTGTTTTATTTTGTGTTTAGATTCTTTAAAAATCTCCTTAACCATGTCTGGATCTTTGAAAGTGGTTAAATCAACGGTGAGCGTGACATCTGAAAATATCTGAAAACAACGACACAAGGAAGACACTGAAATATGCAAAAACGAACATATGTCAAACACCTGTCATAATAAAACTATTTCAGTTTAGCAGCATAGCTAAAAGACTGCCAGCTGATATATGTTTTATTAAAAACACTTTAAGACAAAAAAAAATGGGTGTCGACTGCTACGGAAAATCCGAGGCCAAGTAAGATTATACAGAACTGTAACGAGAGGAATCTGCGAATGACAGATCCATCAAGCAAATATTAAAACGAGAGCATGCCAACATCAACTAGCTACACACAACACTTTGATTGTATTATACACACCTCTTTCATAGACGAGCTAGCCATGGTGCTGGAACTTCCTGTGCGTTTAATATTTCTACGCAACGCAGTTGCTACCTAGATAGATACAATAACAACATATTTGTGTTTCATGGTCGCTAATCCTGCTAACAAACAGAAGTGGGCCGGGCTGAAAGAAGACCATTATCCAGGACCTCGTTTAGCTAGACGTTGGGCAGATTGCATTGTTTGAATTCAAAGTGGTAGGATAAACTTTTAGTTTCGATTTGCGTCAGTGTGGGAGGTGTTTTCGTACATAAAAGTTGATGTGCGCTGCTGGTGTTTGGCCACTTGAGGTCAGTAGGAGACTGTGGAGGGGTTCAGGAGGAGGGTTGCGCTCGAGCGCCATTGTCGATCTGTCCGCGTGATGGCGCTCTATTCCAAACATGACACTACACCCAGGCACTGGCTTTCCTTCTCTCTTCATTACAAACGGCTTTAATTAATTTTTTAATAATGAGCCAATCGTAACTGAACAAAACGTTGTATGGGAATACTGAAATGCCTTTTTTTTTTTTTTACTTATAATTTCTACAATAGTTTAGGTTTTTCAATAAAATACATGCTGTTGCTTCACAATAAAAAATAAACACAATAAAGACGTTTTAAATTATCTAAATGTTGCGTTGGTACTGTAGGCTCCACTTATATGGATTAATGCTGTTCGCGTCAATATTACCACAGACAGACAGAAATGATCAGGCCTGTGGAAATCGTGACAGTCTTCCATTCTGACCCTAATGATATGGTGCTCGAAGTAATTTAAAATTAATTATACGGTAGCCTTGGACCAAGAGAGAGTCTTGGGCCATTGAAACGGTAGACCATTCTCAGAACTAGCCACCTGCATGAAGATTCACAAATTAAGTCCCACTATAAGAGGACGACGATACAGCGATTTTTCGAACAATTTCTATAGTAGTCGACTGGCCGGACCACAGCAGGGATTGCAGTATGTATGCCACAAGCCGTTTGGAGGGTTAGCGTTGACATCTCGATAACATTTCTGAAAATGGAAATCCAGCAATATAGTACATCTGTCCAGTTTTTATATTTTTATAGCCTTTTTGTTGGTCGTCATTTGCTAATGGAGCTACTACAATTTTAAATGACAGACGGAGAAGAAACTGTGACAGCTATGTTCCATGTCTGTAACTGATATCAGATTTAGGCTGTAGTCTTCTTTAGTTTCGTCTTACAGAAGCACTTGAAAAGGCTTCTTCTTTTAAGATATAATTAATAGCCTGCGACTTGCCAGATAGGAACCGTTCAATAAATCAGATTTATTTTATTTTATTTGTAAATGTATGTGCATTGGATTCATAGCCTATTTGGTGCGTTTTTCATCTCTAATCTAGAATATAATTTATTAATATGGATAAGATGTTTACCTTGCAGTGCACTTAAAGTTGTTTACAGGTTCTAATGAATCTGAATTAATAATAACAATAACAAGCAATTATTAAAAATCAATATGTATATAAACAAAATTATGTAACAGATTATCATAGCCTAATATTTGTAATAGTAATTACAATATTGTATTATTAATATTTGTGTAATAAGGGTAACCCATTAAAAAGATATTGATAATAGGCTTTTATTATTTTACATTATTATTATGTCAAAGTTATATTGTTTTTCTGATGTGGTAGACGTGAGGTGGACAGAGACCTTTGTGTCTGTACTGTGCAACGCTATTGCGATCGTACTTTGTGGACTGTAGGCTACTGTATTACTCAACTGGTTAGGCAGTTAAACATTTTTTTTTTGGAAAAAGGACAAACATGATTTTATTCCGGCAGATTTAGAAATATTGTCTGTATTGACTTGAAAATCTTAATGGATATCACGGCTTCTTGGTTGTAGGATTTTACTGTCAGTTCACAAAATATCCAATTGAGAATGTGTGCACATTTTGCAGCCTGCAGAGCTTATACTCCTCAAGTGTGGATTTAATAGCAGTGAAAGTATTATGTGGATTTGGATAGAGGGAGATTTAGACATCTGTCAAATGCAGCCAATAGAATGCACATTAGTTATATTGAACCAAAGAAACGGCGGCAGACCGAATAAGGATTAAGTACAATTCATAATCTGATCACAAAAAGCTCGAGCAGAACATCGCAGGTTGAAAGCATCCACGCGACACGACACAGACACTAGATCAGCGTCACATGCAGTTCAAACACGAATTTGGAAAGTTGATCTTCCTTGCTTTGTAGACGCTGTAAATCCGATAAACTGTATTTCATTAGCAAATTCACAATTTATTTTAAATTGTGTGAATTTAAAGCAATTAGTTATCTTCCTCATACAGTCTGCTCTCCACGTCACAGCGACAGTGTATATAGGCTATACTTTCAATATATATATGTGAAATGCCTTTTTAAAGAGTCTCCTGCTGTGTCAGAATATGAGTTATGGGTGGATTTCTCGCAGGTGATGTGGATGTGCTTGTGATAGTATGGCTCCTTATCCTGCCGTTTCACAGGTCACCATGTCGAGCAGAAACAGAGCGCATTGCAAGGAAAGTAGGCTATTGGTGTCAAACAATAGGGTTTATGAGTAGAATAGACAACAGACTCAAATAAACCGACGCTATAATCTCATGTCGACATGGCGGATGTACTAATTATGTTGTTGTTTGTCTGTCTTAGTTATTTCGGTTTGTACAGCCTGTATTGATGACTATAACTACACAATAATAAAAAACTATTCTGCATATTAAATGCATTCAGGAAAAGTAACTACGGTTAGAATGCAATCATTAATGTTTTAAGAATTTACTCAGTTCTCACAACATTTATATTTTCCATTACTTCAAAACATCCTGAATGCATTATTTCAGTATGAGTTCGTTTTTTATTGGTTTTAGTTAGACCATATGAAAAGCAGAGTTCCAATTATTTATGCTAATAAAAACATGCTACAATGTTCAAAATTGACCAATGTGAATATAAAAGCTTATAAACTACAACATACCCATTAAGCTCAAGTGTGACTTTGCTCTTTCAATTACCGCAGCTAATTAACAAGTATTCTCAATGCATTTATTGGTACTGCCTTGTTTATTTACAATGCAGACATTGTTGGTGTTTGTCTGTCTGAATATCGCTTTTTTTAATTGACCCATATTTGAACGGTAGAATTACAAGCTTAAATGCGGCCCTATGAAGCTTTTGGCTTTTAAAATGTTTCAATATGTTCAACATCCATCCTTCACCTAAAAGTGCCTATGTGCTCTTTGCAAATGAGGCATCTGTTGGCTATCTGTGTTAGACTTTATTGACTGTTCCTGGTATAAGGAATGTCCTACTTATTGTGTTCAACGTGTTGGTTCTGGGTTATCCAGTATTCTGAAGCCACACTGTAAACAAAACGATCAGTGGATTCTGTTGTGTTCATAACAATTAGATGAACAAAATGGCTCCCAGACTATTTAATCTGCATCGATAACACCTTCATGACCCCCCAACCCCCTCTCTTTAGCAACACAATAACAAACAACTATATTGTGTTATTAGCTGTTTAATACACCAAATCATGTGTGAAACATGAATAATACGGATGTGTTTAGGTCAAGATAAACCTAAGCCATGAAACACAAACATACATCTTGTCAAACCTGAGAGATTATAACATATCATGCATTTAGTTTTCCTCCAGCTACTCAAATAAGGAGACTTATTTTAATATATTTTATGCTACTTTGACATAATCAACTAAGATTAATTCATATCAAGCAAACCAAGACATCCTGACTATGGTCAGAAGGAAACAGAGACAATCCCAATCAAAAACCACAATAACTTAACTGTTTGAAATGTGATTGACAAAAAACACTTATTACTTATTTTTATTCTTTTTTTTACCCTGACTTCCAACTTTTAATAATCGTAAAGGCATCAAGGAGGGAATTAAGGGATGAAAGAGGTCAAATCTAGAGGGGGCAAGGCAATTTTATTGATTAGGGTTGCTGCTGAAACTTATTGTAGAAGCGTGGAGGTAGGAAAGACAAGGAGATGCAGGCCAGTTAATGAGTAAACATTAGCATAATTAATGCTAGTTAAATGCCCCAGTAGTGGCATGGCATGAATGAACAGGTCCTGTCTTCATCATGCAAATGCTTACTTGACTTCCCGGGGTAGTTTATCATTCCTCAACTCTTATCTGGAATTTAATTGGATAATGATCCTTCATTATTTCATCGACACAAACAAATCACATGCATGATTTAAGCATCCGTGTAACATTTGGACTGCATTATAGGAAAGCGTTCATTCATCACCTCTGGGACAAACTCCAGACAGGAACGCACAGACAAACTAATTCAGGCTTTAGCAGTTGTCATTATGCATCTTTACAAAAGGTCTTTAACTTACACAAAACAAAACACACCCCTTTTACACTCATATTGACATGATCAGGAAACCAACATCCACCTCATTCTCAGTAAAACAAATCCAAAGTTCTCAAGATGAAAAATACAACGTTACATTTTCAGATATTCAATCTTGCATCATACTGTACAAAATCTTTTTTTTTATGCCAAATGCTCCGCCCCCTCCTCAGCACAGCCGTCACCGTCAGCAGTCGATAGCTTACGTGACTCCTCATTAAAAGTCAATGAACGCAGCCACAAAAATCTAAAATGGACGATTCTCTTGCATGACCTTTTGGTAGAAAAGGGCTGTAGATGGAGAGATGCTTTATGTGTTGAGCATGCAGGTTCCCACAAGCTAGTTTCATACACTACAAAGGGTACAGCTTTCAACTAAAGCAGAAGAGATTCAGGCAGACAGACAGTCACAGACAGACAGAGAAAGGCAGACAGACAGAGACAGGCAGACAGACAGAGACAGGCAGACAGATAGATTTGTTTTGATAACCATTGAAATAGGTCCCACAGACCCCAACAGCATCCTTCCTTATCACTCACTCAAATGATTTAAGTCCTCTGCTGAGAACTGCAGTGTTCAGCTCAGATTAAGACAGTCACCTATATGTTCATGGGATTTGAACCAGATTTGATTGATAGTATTTGAGAAGACCAACTCCACCCTCTTTTAGCAATCTGAGGACAAAGAGTACTCTAATGGGGATTTCAAGCACTGCCAGCCCTCAGTTTCCGCTCCATACTAAAGGTGGCTTCGCAATCGCAACGCTGTTTCTTTTGACTTTTTCCTCAACAGTCACCTCTGAGGGCTGGAATGGGCCATTTGAAAGTATGGGCGAAGTCCTTAAACTTCCAGAGAAAGGGGTGCACCTCAAATCAATTTACGTGTGCCTGAGGGATCGTAAATGGATTGACATTTCGACTATATTGTCACTGTGACAAACTCAAAGGAGAACAACAGTCATCTCCAAAGTTGGTTTCTGAGTGTGTGTTGGGGGAGGGGTACAAGGCTTTTAGCTGGGATACTCACAAGCTGAACCTTTCTTACATGTAGAGGCATTTTAAAAGGTTTTGAAGACCTCTACAATAGCCTCCACCACAAACGCTGCCTAAAGCTAATGGCCGGGTGGTGTATCTTCAAGAGCCAACAATCAACAGAACATATATATTCATTTATTTTTGGTTTCTATATTTTTGCATTTCCCTGAAATACTACTTCTCTGCAAAAGTGACGGTTACTAGTCTGACTCCAGCTTTTTGATGACAGCTGCAGTGTGGCAAAGTGATTAATTCTTCCCTCCTGCAGGTTTTGTATCAGGACATCACTATCAATCTTCAATGTTATTCCGACTAATTCCTTCACTGAGCAGTGACTGCGGCCTACTAATGTCTGGATGCACTATTCCCTATTGCTAGCTATCAAGCTAACTCCGGTTTTGATGCAAACCAGATCCTGCTTTACTCGTTACACCATTTCCCACAAGCTAAAGTGAAGTCATTTTTCACTCTCCTGTGATACATTTATGTAAAAGGAAACTTGAAGCCATCACTTAAAGGTGGTGAAATGACATGGCTGACAAATGCTATGTTTAGACTGCTAGTTAGGACCGCGCCCTGGATAGGAAGATCCACGCTTCCTCAACAAGCAGGATGGAGTTATTAATGGACTTCTGTCTGCTGGTTGCTTCAGGGTAGGAATAAGCCCGGTGAAGGAGATAGTTGCTATGGTAACCATCATAAATTAAATCCCTCAAATGAGCAGGGAGGAGGGGGCGGCCCTTTAAACACCACCTGTTTCCTCTCTAAAAGGTATGATATTAATGGCGGTCGAGCACAGGAAGTCACTTTTTTACGGGTTACTTTTTACATGTCAACCTTCGACAGTGTATAAAGATGCCAAGAGTGACAAATGAAGACAACAGATTTTCAGAGGCCTTGAGGAAGGCCTCGACTCTCTACTATCTTTCATCAGGACGGACACAGTGTGCGTTCAAGAGCTCTTCAAACTCAGACAGATGAAATGGGAAGTTTTGAGAACTGTGTAAATACTATTCCCTGACGGACCACGGGCTAACTAGCTAAAGGGCAAATATTGTTTTCCATGAGAGAAAACGTCTAAGTTGTTTACATTAGCTGCGTCCGCTCCTAATCATTAATCATTTCCGTCTATACTCAGATTACTCAGGGAACCGTGTTCGTCTTAAAAGTACACATTTGCCTTCATGTCATTTTCACATTTACAACTTTCAGCGAATGGCATTTAGCACTCATCCATCAATATGTTCACATCCCCCCCAAAAAGGAGACAACATCTCCAACACTTCACTGCTCAGCTGTGTACGTGTGCGTATACGTGTGCGTATACGTGTGCGTATACGTGTGCGTATACGTGTGCGTATACGTGTGCGTATACGTGTGCGTATACGTGTGCGTATGACTGCTGGAACTTTATAAATGTTTATCAAGAGACTAGAATGATTGCATTACTCAGCCTCTAGTTCAATTTGAAAACAAATAAAAAGAGGAAATCATATTTCAAGTACTGAGTCCTGCGTAGAAGGAACTCTGTAGCTCCGTCTTTTTTCGCGATTTAGACGGGTTCATTCTATATGGGAAATATATTTTTATGTGATGTGGATTCTGTCTCACGATAGCTGCTCTGCTGTTTCCCCAGCAGGAACTTTATTTTTTTATTAATGAGGTGTTAAGATGTTGTGTGTATCTCTGCTTGGACATGAAGCCAAGCCGGATGTCAGCCTGTGACAGGAGCAGGGTTAGTTGGAGCACACCCCAGTGAAGCTGCAGGGCAGTCTGGAAGTCTTCTAGCTGAAAGCTGGGTTGAGGCGTGACAACATACAAATGATAGATTTAGCAGGACACAGAACCAGCCCTGATTAATGTGCATTTTGAGGGTAGCCAAATAGGAAAAAAGTTCAATGTGTTTTTAAATATTGTTGTAAAGTTAAGCCTTGAAATAAATTAATTTCGAAATGTACGTACACAGTTGATGTTGACTGTGAAAAAGTGATTTAAACGTAACGCAACAGAGTGCAGAGTGAAAGCTGCTCCTGGTTAGCTGCATGCTGTGTGGTCCTGCCTGTTGGGCCCTGGGTGTCACAGGGCAGGAAGGAATATCTCTATCCATCCTTGATATACTGATATATTCTAAAAAACTACTTATAATTGAGAGAATCTGTTCTAATTAGTTAAGTACAAATCCTTAATGCAGAGACTGTAAATATGATTCTTGAATGTAGGTCTGTTTCATGTAGTAAAACAAGCGACTGAGAGAAATTATAGGAGATCCAGTGTAACAATTTTCAGTGTAAGCTACGCCTTAATTCTAGGCTTTTCTTGATTTTATAAAACCCTTTTCTGTCACCTTGATTCTGTTTCACTGTATAATCTTGATTTGTCACCAATGGTAAATGGGGGAATTTTTTGTGTTCTCACAAAGGGACGCATCACAAACACGGCACCTCTTCCTGGGAGGAAGAAGCCAGCCTTGGCTGTCCCTCGCTCCACCATTAACTGGACGTGTTGGCATATGATCCAAAAACACACAGAGACGACACTCTTCCATTCACCCAGTCCTGAATAGAGGGAATATCAGTGAGCGAGGCTTTTTGTTCAGCTTGGGGAATCACTTGTAACTGCAGACAAAGCGCCGACACAGACCGGGGTCGTCATCTTTGACTCATTCAACCAATGATAGGGGAGCGATGGCAGAGCCCCAAGGCAAGCACAAGCGCGCGGTCGAGCTTTTAAATGCGCTGAAGTAAAAAGGTATATGTGCCACTAGCGCCTTGGCTCGTTGAAATGTTTTCTTTTATTCCGAATCCATTAGCAACCTCCCGACACGAAGCGTAATGAAAATACACGTTTATTTTGGCCAGAATTGGATGAAAACACCACTTCAGAGCTCTTGGTGACTGAAGTAGCAATTTTAGGGGTTTTACAGTTTCTCCTCTCTTCCTTGTCATTATACAGCGACGGTGAGGTTATGACGAGGCCTATTCATAGAGTCTGGTATTGTACATTTAGAAAGAAAATTATTTAATGAAGCGATATATTTCATATTTTCTCCTGTGGTGTGTGTGAGATGTATGCACGCGTGCGTGTGTGTGTGTGTAGAGAGAGAGAGAGAGAGCGAGAGAGAGGGGAGGGTCATACTCATTACTGACCACAGTGTTTGAGGAGGCATGGTCTTAGTGTGTGTACAGCTAGGACGCTAATGTAGAGCTGGCCTGGGCTACACTCTAGCCTGCCTCAGTCACTCAGCATGGCCTGTGCCATTAGCTGCCTCAATGGAGGAAAGAAGAAAATAATAAAAATCCTCTTAAAGGTACACTCTTTCAGAAATCACTGGTACACTCAAACTACCCCAGATATATTCAGTGACATAGGATTATTTTAAAGCACATCAGATCCTTTTTGTTGGGGTTCATTCAACGTAACGCATGAAATCTATGCATGTTTATGTCAGTGCATTGATGTATTTTTACAAATGGGTCAATTTCCTTGACTTTAATTGGGAGGCAGCTGACCATGCAGAGTGATATTCACCTAGTTATCTGATCCGGACTGATCTCAGTCAACAGACATGCAGGCTATTAAATGCAATGTCAGTTTTCCCCAGATCAGATTTGTTATTTTAATACTAATAAATGTTCATTCTTGATGTGCAATGAGTGGCTACAGTTCCACTAGCCTCTGTACAGTACGGGT
The DNA here is from genome assembly GCF_963692335.1 of Osmerus eperlanus. Classification (NCBI taxonomy): domain Eukaryota; kingdom Metazoa; phylum Chordata; class Actinopteri; order Osmeriformes; family Osmeridae; genus Osmerus; species Osmerus eperlanus. The sequence continues at coordinate 9,683,071 of NC_085042.1, read as the reverse complement.
CCCTGTGTGTGTGATTCAACAGGACTAGGCTAGGGTTAACTCTGTGTCACCAGTGCTAATTTAGAAGGACTGCTTCGAGGTGTTCTACATACCCCGGGAGACCCGCCACGCATCCGGTCTGACACTGGTAGGGAATGTTTCCGCTGGTACGGATACACTCAGGCCCCTGTGGCTCTAACTGAACACTTTTACCTGCCACAGTGGCACCTGGCGACAGGGAGGTCTGTATCTGCTACAGGGGCACCTGGAGAGGGAGGTATGTGCAGGGGCACCTGGAGAGGGAGGTATGTGCAGGGGCACCTGGAGAGGGAGGTATGTGCAGGGGCACCTGGAGAGGGAGGTATGTGCAGGGGCACCTGGAGAGGGAGGTATGTGCAGGGGCACCTGGAGAGGGAGGTATGTGCAGGGGCACCTGGAGAGGGAGGTATGTGCAGGGGCACCTGGAGAGGGAGGTATGTGCAGGGGCACCTGGAGAGGGAGGTATGTGCAGGGGCACCTGGAGAGGGAGGTATGTGCAGGGGCACCTAGAGAGGGAGGTCTGTGCAGGGGCACCTAGAGAGGGAGGTCTGTGCAGGGGCACCTAGAGAGGGAGGTCTGTGCAGGGGCACCTAGAGAGGGAGGTCTGTGCAGGGGCACCTAGAGAGGGAGGTCTGTGCAGGGGCACCTAGAGAGGGAGGTCTGTGCAGGGGCACCTAGAGAGGGAGGTCTGTGCAGGGGCACCTAGAGAGGGAGGTCTGTGCAGGGGCACCTGGAGAGGGAGGTCTGTGCAGGGGCACCTGGAGAGGGAAGTCTGTGCAGGGGCACCTAGAGAGGGAGGTCTGTGCAGGGGCACCTAGAGAGGGAGGTCTGTGCAGGGGCACCTAGAGAGGGAGGTCTGTGCAGGGGCACCTAGAGAGGGAGGTCTGTGCAGGGGCACCTAGAGAGGGAGGTCTGTGCAGGGGCACCTAGAGAGGGAGGTCTGTGCAGGGGCACCTAGAGAGGGAGGTATGTGCAGGGGCACCTAGAGAGGGAGGTATGTGCAGGGGCACCTAGAGAGGGAGGTCTGTGCAGGGGCACCTAGAGAGGGAGGTCTGTGCAAGGGCACCTAGAGAGGGAGGTCTGTGCAGGGGCACCTAGAGACAGGGGTCTGTGTCTGTGACATGCTGTTGCCCATGGCTGCCTTCCAGCTGCATGTGCTTCGACGCGAGGAGGGAAACAGACGTGTCAAACAGGAGCGGTATCAGCGCCAGGGGCTCACTGAAACTTTAATGCTGACACACACACACAAAGGAGTAGCTAACCCCACTCCCCCCGCCCCCCCACACACACACAGAGGAGTAGCTAACCCCACCCCCCACACAAACACAGACTCACAGCCCTCCAGATGTGCACTTTTAGAGGAGCAACAGTAATCCCAACCCATGAGTTTGTTATAATCAGGGTAGGGGGTTGTGGGGTGGGTGGGGGGGTGATGGGGGCGTGATGGGGGGCAAAGACTCATTTCTGAAGTTGCTACCAGTGCACCATATGTCAGGATTGTATATGTCCCCCCCCCTCCTATATTCCTTCTGTACATATATTTCCCGTCTCCTTCCTCTCCCCACTCCTGCTCTCTACTCTGTGTGCACTCAATTATTTAACATCACAAGACCTGTGTCAGCGCTCAAGCTGCTGGTGTCTGGGAGACATGTTTAAAATAGCTCCCTGGGCCGCACCAGACCAGGCACACACAGGTTTTTTTTTTTTTTTTTACCATACGCTATTCCTTGTTTACAATCTTTTTTTCCCCAAGGCGAGACTATCATCGAGTACATGCATTAGTCTTGGAGAGGTGAAAATAACTCAGTGTAATACTACCCTGAAAAACTGTGCTGGATCTCTAAAATAATCTCCATACAGCGAGAGCATCTTAATAACAGTAATTATCACACTCACTATTCGATTTTTGAGTGACAGTTTAAATTTGAAGTTGCCGTCAGAATAAGGAGACTACTTAACTTTTTTCCACCAACTGTACTACAAAACCTTCCTATATCTTAATCTCACTATGATCAACTCTCTTGTAGCACACACATTTATGTGAAAGTGAAGTTTATTTATTTCTAATACTCAAACAGTACTAATAAAAAATAACTCTAAATGAATGCCTCAAAGAAGAGATAGACATATATTAAGGAATACAAATTTACAGTGATGATTATTTTTAGTTTTGTTCTTCAAGAGGCATGGTATGTCAGAAATGAAGGTCTGGCCAATGACCACACACTGATTTGATGACCAAAAAAGTGGACATTTTAGAAACCCAAAATATAATGGTTCTTATTTTAATGTGTTTCCACACTCTGGTTTATATTTCATAATGCACTCTCAAGCCTGTTTGTTTAAAACGCAGTGTTTGTTTTCCTCAATGCAACACTACTTTGCCTCCACCATTTCAAATGCATAAAGCAAAGTGCATTGTGGCAAGATGGGACCAGATATTAATCAAATTAGACACATCAAAGGTAGCCCAGCATTTTACTGCCCTGATGTTCCATTACAATTTATGATAGAAAGGGCCAATGTAATAAAGGATTTGGCAGTAGAAGACACTGTTGTGTGGCCAAGGCTTTGTGTTCCAGAGCGATATTTGTCGGAGACAATATGATAACAATGGCTGCTTCAATAAGAGGGGCTACCTTGCAGGCACGTGGATGTTCTTTTGTTTACTATGTTGTAAATTGGCATGATTATCTTTCTGTTTACATGTAAATATAGTTTCTAAAAGGTTAGTAGCTGAATGTGAATGAGGAGGGGAATTGTGTCTATTGTGACTGAAGCTTCGCTGGGTTTAATCATGTGTGAGGTGAGTTTTTCCTTAACATGTTGAACTGTGGACACAGCTGGTCAGTCAACATTTTTTACTTTTCTTTCTAGAAATTTGAAATGTTATATTCGTATGTATAACTGTGAAACCATTTATTATGTTTTACAAAAGTAACTTTTGCTCAAAGGTCCCTAGTCTCCAATATTAATTCACCATGTGTAATTCTGAAGCAAAAATTATTATTAGCTTGATGTTTCTTTCTTTTTTTTGTTTTCATCTTTATGTATATAGAATCTTTTTATTTATGGTTTTGAACAAACTTAGGGCCTGTTGCACCAAGCCATATGCTAATGCTGGTAAACTAAAATGAATCATGGCTCTTTAATTAGGAATTGTTCTTAACATTTTATGTACATGAATTGGGAATTTTTTTCCTTTTAAAAACTGCAAAGGGGAACGATTACATTTCGTAACATCAATAATTTGCAGTTGGAATAGTTAGTTGAATTAGTGAGATGGATTTTTTTATTCATTGTTCGCTTTAGCTCATATTTTCAAGCCTAAATCCCAAGTGGGACTGACCTGCACTGCAAAAACACATGTCAAAACACAAACTCCACAAGCTCATAAAATATTATAATTAGCTTACTTTCATGGTGAATTATGTATCCTCCAAAGGAGACTGAAGGCAAGATATTTATGCCTGTCTCCCTAAAAGGCTGAGAGGGGTCAGGCTCCCTAATCAATATTTAACATTTTACCCCGGCCATACTTACAACTATAGCACTCATATGTTATGTAGGGAACCATAACAAGTGTCACACTGACTTGAGTCAGTTCTGACCTCTATATTTCTTTGACCTACAAAGCCGAAACGGACCATGAACTAGTGGATGTAAACAAGTCCATATGAGACGTGTCAGCCGGATGCTTTTAAATGTGACATTAACATAAAGGAGTAGGTCACCCTTTTAGCAACTGTTACCCCTGCTTCATATTGTGGTATGTTCCAGAAAAAAAACTAAAGAGTTGAATAAAACGTTATCGTCCACACTATATGGAAACAGTACGGCACTGTGTGAAATATCAACGTGGAAAGTTGAAACATAGCAAAGCGTCCTGCCAATAACATTCACTACTTCAGCTGACAGCAAGTTAGGATATAACATACTGATGTCTGTAATGAATGCAAGCATTCCAATTCTAACAGTTGTTCCCCTTGTCTACCGAAAATCAAAAAGATCCACATTGATATATTCCTAAAAAAATTAAATGTATATTTAATAATGTATGTGAGTACAGAAGGATAGCATTGTGGAGGGCGGAGGGCAGTAGCTTGTGAGGTCTCTGGTTGGCTGAGTGAGTGTAGGGATAGCTTGTGAGGTCTCTGATTGGCTGAGTGAGTGTAGGGCCTCTATATCAGTCCATCTGTCTTTGTGCCAAAACAATTCACAAGCCTGCCGTGCCCTAGTTCACAAAGCACATCCCTCACCTCAGAAAGGCTGGGTCTTTCATCCTCCTGTCTCTGTTTACTGTGTGTGTGTGTGTGTGTTTGTGTGTGTGTGTGAGAGAGAGAGAGAGAGAGAGAGAGAGAGAGAGAGAGAGAGAGAGAGAGAGAGAGAGAGAGAGAGAGAGAGAGAGAGAGAGAGAGAGAGAGTGTGCATGTCATGTTTGTTAGTGTATACTTGTGGATTCTTTTTTTTGTTGTTTGGTCTCCCAGGAAAGCACTGTGTGTCTCTCTCTATAACTGGATATGACATCCAGTCTGTTCTAATCAGTGTTTGGGTTAGTCAGGCTACAGAGTCCAGGGCCAAGCCCCATAGCTGCTGCTCTCTGAGTGGGTGTGTTGTTGTGTTGTTGTGTGCGTGTATGTGTGTACAATGTGTGTGTGGCTATTGTTCTATTCTCAACGTTTCGCTATAGATAATAGTATTAAAATATGATAACTGTGTGGATGGACCTGCGTGTGTCTGCGTGTATGTGAGCAGGCAGACACATATATCTGTCTGCTTTACCACAGCAGCGGACCATCATGCAAAGGCCACAAGCATTTCATAAAAAATAACAAATAAACAAATAATCAAGGAAAATTATGAGAAGGTTTCTCAATGTTACATTTAAAAAAGCAAGCGTATCTGTTAATGTTACATTTAGAAAAGCAAGAGTATCTGTTAATGTTATGTTTAGAAAAGCAAGAGTATCTGTTAATGTTACATTTAAAAAAAGCAAGAATATCCCTTAATGTTACATGTAGGGTAAATCATCAGTCTGAGACCAGGCAGTGGTTCCTTGGTGACCTAAATGGAGGCCACAGGAGAATACCGGGCGAGCTACTCTCTCTCTGCTAAATGCACTCTCATATTAATATTTTAAAACGCCCATAATGCCTCTCAGAAAAAAAAGTAGGGAAGAAAAAAATAGTCAGACGAGAGATACATCAATTTGCAAGGTTCTTGGCTTCTGGGAAAAGAGATGCGGGGGGTGGGGGGCTGAGTGGGTGTGTGTTGGGGGGGGGGGGGGGGGCATAATTTGCCGCTAGAAGAAATAGTTGCTAATGCCAGCATACTGTTGCTTCTTTGAAGTGCAAAAACTATGTCTCTCTACTACCCCCCCCCCCCCCCCCACACACACACACACAGATCTGTGCAAAGCCACACTTTCAAGTGAATGGTAAACATTGTCCAGAAGCCGTCCCAGTAGTTATGAGCACTGGGATCTTCTTCTGTGGTGTTGGTAGTTATTAGCACTGGGATCTTCTTCTGTGGTGTTGAATCTGCTGCTTGTGGCAGTGATCAATCAACATGAAAAAACTCACCAAGAACGAACCGCTGCAATCAAATTAATCTGCATATGTTTTTTTCCATCGAGATTCTGGATTCTGCTATCCTCATCTATTGATAACCGGTATTTCAATCGTCTAAACAATGAGCAAAAAAAGTGTTCCGGGTACCAGAGACTTGCTAAAGACACATGAATAATGTACGCTTAATAATATCAATGATAATCATGTGACAAGTCTTATGATCAATATGCTCATTAAACTCCGTAATAAGGATGATTGCACAGAGTCTTTTGAGGATGATGATATTAACGTCAAAACTAGTCAGACAAGTCTCTCACTGTCACTGTATTCATGCTGTGTTCCTCCTCCATCCTTCACCTTTGCTGAGAGTTACATCCACGTATGTTCCATGTGAAATTCATTAGCATATCATTGACTGGGACTGTAATTGTTTAATGAGTCGTTAATGACTCACACAATAATTAGCATCAGTGGCATAATTATGTGTAGTGGTGTAGCATTTTGTTTTGAATAATTATCGCCATAGCTGGCCTTTTTCTCACAAACACTACAACACTAAGTGGCAAGGGGAGGATATGCATGAAATTAAGATAGCAACTGAAATTACAGACTTGCTCAAAGAGGGAAATAGAGGATTGTCAAATATTGCGAAGAAATCATACAGTAGATAGGTGCTGTTGTCTCACTCTTAATATTAACAGTAAGTTAAAATAATACTGAAATACAACCCCCCCAAAAAAACATTTTTAATTTTAAATAATAGATTCCAGCATTCATTCACACAGGTAATTGTTAAATAACCTTGTAAGACTAGGAGAGATTGGTATCAAGAACAAACAATTAGCGTAGATATAATCAGAGAAACGCTTACTGGCTTTGCAGTACAAACATTTACTGAAAGGAGCACAGGCTGTAAAGGACAGCAACACAAACAGCCCATGTTGGCTCAGTCATTTAGGGACCGTGGACAAAGACATTAGAAACATTCTATAAAACCACCCCTCTTCCTCGGAATATGTCCTTTACTCACCAACGTCCCTTAAAACACAATTATTGGACCATTGGCAAACAGCACCAACCAAACTGGCTTCATGACCCAGCCCCATCACCAGATGGTTCCATTGAGGGAAGAATCACTTGTCCAACTCTGACTGTCTGCTGGCTCTATTTGCCCACTACTTAGGGAAGGGGTCGTCATAGAGTCGCTAATGATTATAAAACACCTGCTCTGCAAATAAAACAAACAAAGCATGGAAGGGGACTAAGAGCTAAATACCTATGTGATCAGGTTAAAGAGCCTCTCCTCAGACAGCGCTCACAAGCAGGCAGGAAACCCCAGCAGATGTCCTACCTACTGAGGTGAGAGCTTTAGAAATTGGCAGCAAAAAAAAGTATACGCTACACAATCGGCAGCACGCCATAATAGATAATTGGGTATTTGTTCGATGCGAGGCAAAAAGGAGTGTTTAACAAAGACTGGTGTCCATGTTTGTCTGCAGACGGTGGTGTGATAGTTTAGGGTTTCATGTGGCTTTGGAGACATCAAACCCCAAAGCTTAGACACAATGGGGAGGGGGGGGTGTGTGTTGGGTGTTATGACAAGCACAAGCTAGGTGCACTGATGGATGACAACAACTTCTGACATCCTCTTAGCCTGCGTGTTCTTACATGTTCATACAACACTTTTTGGGAATTTTGTACAAATGTTAGTGTTTTATTTTGGTAATATTTCTAATTGTTTTTAGTGTAATAATTGTAAATGTTAAATAATTAGTTCAACCAAAAATAAAAACTTAACATCATACGGGCATTTGTGACAGAAGTCCATTTTTCACGTCACACAAGGCCCGATGCTAATGATCACAAATAGTCTACATGAGCTACAGGTCCTCTCCCTTTCCCGTATCTTGGAGTGCCACTTTAAACTGCACTTTGACAACCACCAAACCACAGGCTGTGTTGTAGCGACAGACACAAGCTCATAACAGTGTGGCCATCGAAAACCAACCAGCAGACAAACTAAAACAAACACATGAGCATGGCTGAGAAATCTGCATGAGAAGAGGGTGTGCTGTCACCCTCTCCCTCCCCCAGACCTCCCCCTCCCCCAGACCTCACCCTCTCCCTCTCCCTCCCCCAGACCTCCCCCTCTCCCAGACCTCACCCTCTCCCTCTCCCTCCCCCAGACCTCCCCCTCTCCCAGACCTCACCCTCTCCCTCTCCCTCCCCCAGACCTCCCCCTCTCCCAGACCTCACCCTCTCCCTCTCCCTCCCCCAGACCTCCCCCTCTCCCAGACCTCACCCTCTCCCTCACCCTCTCCCTCCCCCAGACCTCCCCCTCTCCCTCCCCCAGACCTCCCCCTCTCCCTCCCCTAGACCTCACCCTCTCCCTCCCTCCCCCAGACCTCACCCTCTCCCTCCCCCTCTCCCTCCCCCAGACCTCCCTGTCTCCCTCCCCCAGACCTCCCCCTCTCCCTCCCCCAGTCCTTCTCGTCTTCTACATCTCAATCACGTCGCTGGGGCCGCCCCTTCGTGTTAGCCGACAGAAAGTGACGGACGTCCTTTCACTGGCCGCGTCACCTCCAGTAATCCCGTTTCACAGACCAGATCCCCGCTGAAGGGAACACAATGGCGAACGCTCTGCCTCCTCCCAGCCGATACCCCTGACAGACTAGATCGAGCAAATTAGCATGCTTTGGTAAGGGCATGACCAAAGACCTTTTCAACACCTTCCCCCAAATCAATACAACGACCAATGAATGTTATGTTTTTTCTTTCCATCCCTGCGAACATCGCATGACTTCCACCCTGGTGTCTCAACCCTCTTTTCTGCATCCTTTACCGCCGCCACACCAAAGTTCAGATGAAAGGTCAAGATGGCCGCCTGAGCCACAGAGCCCAAAAGGACAGACTAATCTTGATGTCGTCTGTTTGTTAACAAAAGATGCATTAATGCTAACATGCTACATCTCAGGACAGGAGCTGAAATAATCAGTAAAACACTGCTAGTATGCACTAGAGAATCAAAGAAACAAAGGCTTGCATTAGTGATTGGTTTAGGGGGAACATGCTGGCTCTGTTGATGGTGAAATATACTCATTAAAGTACTGCTCTTTAGTAGTAGCAAGAAAATTTTAAGATGTTATGGAGTTGATCATCAATGGGAGTCGTTAATTGGAGGTTTTCAGCATCCCCTCTCAGAGTGCCCTCATATTTGTACAGTGTCCCTAAAAAAAACACCTCAACAAAATAGAGAACACTGTTCCAGTCCTGATAAACAGTGCTTGCTAGTGACAACATTTACATTTAGCAGACGCTCTTATCCAGAGCGACTTACAGTAAGTACAGGGACATTCCCCCTGAGGCAAATAGGGTGAAGTGCCTTGCCTAAGGACACAACGTCATTCGGCACGTCCGGGAATCGAACTGGCAACCTTCAGATTACTATCCCGCTTCCCTCACCGCTCAGCCACCTGACTCCCTGACAAACCATTAGTTTAGCCATCACATGGCCAGATCCTTTTCAACCCGTGTTTAAGTGTGACAGCCCACAAATGTACAGATACATAAATATCTCACAACCTGAGAAAAGCAGAACTACAGGATAATGTAGCTGTGGATAATGTTGTGTTAAAGTCAAGGATTTGATTGGCAGAAGGGCAACATGTCCAACCAATAAAACACTGTACTGCCATATTCTTGTTAATCTTTCAACCAGAATCCCTTCTGTGTGGGAATGTCCATTTTCTGTAGTTTTTTAATGGACAAATATAATCTATGTACTGTAACCCGTTCCAAATAAATTGCCTTTTTCCCTCCTAAAATTCTGCTTATTGGTGCTATTTTTCTTGGCAAGGTTATACCCACCATGTTTAAGTAACATTAATTACATCAAGCATATGTAACCGACACAACCTTTTCAGCATTACAACCAAGCTATAATTGTATATTTTTAAGTGTAGTGCATGCATAATGTTAGCTGGGCGAGCCAGATAGCACTCTATCAATTATGCCCCAGCTGCGGCTGAGGAACGTTTTCCCTGTTAATTAACCCCCCATTTGAAAAGGGAAACACTGTCATCACAAAGACAACAGGGAAGTTTGTTTTAGCCAGCCGAAAAGCATTAGTGATTATGTTGGGACAAAAAGCACAAATGCATATTAAATTTGATGATACAGTATAGTAGAAATAGGTGATAGATATTTTTTTCAGAATATTTCTTTCTTGCAATAAATAAATAAATAAAAATGGTAATTGGTCTGGTTTTCAGCATGTGGGTTGAATGCAGAAGCATTGCATGATGGAACTTTAAATGTGTGATCAGGGGTCACTGCATACAAAAATGGATCAGAAAAGACAGGAAGTGACACGTGCCAAACGACAGCCAAACCTAAACGGCAACATTACCTCAGTCATTGATCAGTCACTGACAAATCCATTTTAACACAACTAGAATTTCATTCATTGGAGAAATCAAGATGGCATTGAGGTTAGCAATGGTGACTTTCCAATGAGCAACTCGCTCCCTGACACAGAAAATTGACGATCGTTTCAGGGGGCCAATTACACGTACTTTGAGCTCGCTGACATTTTTACGACACCCTACTCCTCCCCTCCCTCTGTCCATGCCTGTTGTCCCTAAAAGGAAATCTCCCAATCTCCGATATTCAATAATCGTCATGGCTCCAACAGGGGCCTCCCAGGTGGAGACCCTGCAGGCAGGAAGCCCCTCGACAAGCCGCAGGCTCCTGTTGCCTCTGTTCCTTCTTTCACCGCTCCACGGGGCGTTTTGGGGGCCCACTGTGTGACATCACTGTGTGACATCACTGTGTGACATCACTGCCCCAGCTGACACCAGGGTGTCAGGTCTGAGCTAACAAGCTTCAACAGACATTAATCTCCCTTTCAGCCCTGTAGCAGCCTCTCTGGCTATGTACCTCATGGGATGCAAAGGATTTTATCATCAGTTTAAAGTTTATTGTTCATCAGTTAAAACACATTACAAACACCAACTGGTACAGTGATGAGCAAGGTTTAAAAAAAAAAAAATCCAAACTTTGAAACATCACTTATGTGCGGTGAGATTGCGTCTTAGGTGCAGGAGAACTGAAGACATGCACAAACAGAGAAGCTTAGTGATTAGTGATGCTGCTATGGAGAAAGCTTCTGTTGGGCAGAGCCTGTGTGGCCGCTACATCATCACATAAAGCCGAAAGCTTCTGAACGGCTTTCCAACCAGCAGCGAAAGAGATTTAGGATCATCCGGACCAGACAGTTGTAGCTTTCTCTTGTTGTGTTCCAAATCCCTTGTTTTCCACTGAAACATACCTCTTCAAAACAAGAGACAAGCCTATAGTTTCAACAGAACATGGATTGGTTGTTATTTTAATACCAGCCTAAACAGAGGATGACACAGAAGGAGACAAAAAAACATCCTAACAGCCTACAGCAGGTCTACAAAAGTTCATTGAGGAGAAGAGAAACGCACTGGGTTAGCATGGTAGCATTTAGCCTTAGCATGGTAGCATTTAGCCCAGTGGAGAGGTTAAAGTAAATGTCATCGGGTAGATACTGTTTGTTCAGGGCTGCACTTTGTCACAACAGATAAATGGCACCTTTCTCTCAGGGCTGACTGAATCCACGAGGGACCAGCAGAGCCTCTGGTGAACTCTTCACTGGCTTAATAAAGAATCAATAGCATTCGGAGAGAAAAGAGAGAGGACAGTGTCGCAGTCTGTCATCGGGTCACGGTCCCGTCGGTCAGGTTAGCCTAGCCTAGCGCGTAGCCTTCACAAGGGGCCGCCGGAGGGTGAAATCATTCCAGTTAGGCTATGATCTTTGTTGGTGGCCTGCAGGCTTTGTGGTTACATGGTGCAAGTTTCCCTGGTGCAAACTGGATAATGACCAGAGAAGACTGGAAGAAAACATGTCTGGAATCTGGAAGTGGAGAGCTGGGGCTCTGACACAGTGAACCGTGGGTTAGGTTGGAAGGGAATAGCACTGTAGGAGGCAATGTGTTGATTAAAACCAAGACATTGAGGAGGAGCCTACTCTTGAATAAAAGTATTTAATTATCGGCCAATGTGTTTATGAACTCATGACAGTGAAGAAACACAATCCATATAGCATCTATACTACAAGACCTTTTAGAAAAGACACTCCTTGGATGGTTATCGTCAGTTTTCCTCCCAGACACGACCATTTTTATCCCACTAATGCATTTTAGTGTCGGAAAATTCTAAAAAAACATACATCCCCATTTCGATGTATACGTCACTTAGAGCATCAGACATTGACAATGATATTCCCCTGTGTGCCTGGCTGTGCTGTCGGCAACTGCAGAGAAGACCCTCCGGCAAGGTGCCTTTTGTTCTGGATGTTTCCATGAATAACGCTGAAAAGCCCAGGCTGGTTGATGAGAGTCAGGGGGTATTTTATGTGTGGTTGTGCCAAAGGTCAAGCGCCTATTGTTTACAGAAAAACGTTGGTATTCACAAACTCTGCTTGAGTGAATGCCACTCTAGGTTGGGAGAGGATGCTTAGCATGGGGAACACTGTGAGTAGGCTGGGGTTCCAAGCTTTGTGTATGACTTGAAGCCGATTTTAGATTCATAAAAACACTAAAAGATTTCATGTTGTGGATTTTATATATAAAAATAGGTAAATGCCTTTTTTTTATGTGTGTGTACACTTAAATAAAAAAAAGCTTTGATCTGTAGTTTTGCTTTTCAAAACTACAGATTCTGTATCATCTCAGAGAAAGACAAACGGTTGGTGTGGAAAGTTAGTATAACACCAAGTCACATATGACCAGCCAAGCAGGTGTGTGTAAACACAAGAAGCATAAAAGGGGAGTCAGGTGGCTGAGCGGTTAGGGAATCGGGCTAGTAAGCAGAAGGTTGCTAGTTCGATTCCGGGCTGTGCCAAAAATGACGTGTCCTTGGGCAAGGCACTTCACCCTACTTGCCTCGGGGGAATGTCCCTGTACTTACTGTAAGTCGCTCTGGATAAGAGCGTCTGCTAAATGACTAAATGTAAAATGTAATGTAAATAAAACATAAACAAATCATTTGAGATCGACATGTGACCTCTGATGCTAAGCGAATCACCCCTGACAAACTCAGGGTTACAGATGGTCTCATGGACGGAGCTATTCCAAGATGATCATCAGTGTTGGATCTTCCTCTTTAAACGTCAATATCGCCGTCACCAACAGACCCTCTTTTCAATGGCGAGTGAATGACTAAATGGGTCTTGGGATAAAACAAAGTCAAGGGACAGTGAGATAAAATCAATTCCCTGTCCCAATCAGGAGTCGAGACGGTAGCCAGGGAGGTAAACATAGAGACACCTCCTCAGGTCTCTCCTCCTTCTCTCCTCATTCTCTCCTCTTGAGAGGGTCAAGAGTGGAGGGCAGACACTTCACATTCTGGATAAGAATGGCCAAAGCAAACTCAGTATTAGGACACAGATTGTGGCGGTTAACAGACATGCTGGCAGCAGCGGAGCCTGGATGACTGGATGTCACCAGAAACGTAGTTTGAGGCTGTGACTCCTGGGAGGGGAGGACAGTGTCGGCTGCCTGAAGGTTCAGCATTCAAGGTTTCCGGCAATGTAGGGAAATCTCAGGGGAACTATGTATGCATAGCTGTTTGGATGGATCCTGTATGCGTCACATCCCTTATGAAGTCACTGGACCTAAACGCCATAGCAAACAGAAGCAGCTCCATCAGTAATGACCAGCGACACCAAAACAACGCAGACCTCCAATAGGCGAACGGCAGAGAGAGTCTCCCTCCCTCCCACCCTCCCTCCCACCCTCCCAGCCCACCCTCCCTCCCACCCTCCCAGCCCACCCTCCCTCCCACCCTCCCTCCCACCCTCCCTCCCACCCTCCCAGCCCACCCTCCCAGCCCACCCTCCCAGCCCACCCTCCCAGCCCACCCTCCAGGGGGGAAAAAGGGAGAATATTCAGACCAGCGTTTCACTGTGGCAGTCCAACCCAAGAGCTTCCCTCTGCTTGTATTTGTTTAAAACCCTGTAAGGGAGAAAGAAATCAGGTGGTGACCTTGGGTTCACTTTGTGGTGACCGCGTGCGGCGTTGGTGAAAGGCAGGGCACAGCAGGCCTTGCAGGCACCTGGCTGGACGGCCCGGGCGCACGCACAAAGCCATCTGGGGGTAATTACCACAAGGTATTCTTTAAAAAGACCAGATGGGAATCAGGGGCACGTCGCTGCCCGACCCCTCCCCGTCATTTACAACATAATTCCTTTCAATGATACACTTTATCCCTCCACCAGTTAGGGCTTTCAAACCTCTTCCTTGTCGCTCGGTTCCCTTTATGTTAATTTACGCCCCCCCCCTCTTCCTCTATTTTCCCTGAAAAAGGGGTAAAAAAAAAGAAAGAGAAAGTGAGATAGACATGTGCGCCTCCAGGGACTCAAAAGACATTATTCATGGGGGAATTGTTTCCGCCAGAGCAAGTACAGTAACACTTTTACCCACCCCCTAGAACGTTCTACAGCTTCTCTCTCGTTGCATTATAAAAGATGGGGGTTTTATTTCTTTGCAGGGAGACATATCCTGAATGTGCGTGAGCAGGCGTGTGAGAGAGCGAGCTCTAGAGGAAGGGAGGGGGAGGGAGGAGGGTGATGGTGAATGACGGGGAGGAGAACAGAGAGAAAGATACTGTAGGCTCTTCCCTCACAAGGTCAGGGTCGGAGTTCACAGTTCAGGGGGAGCCAGCTGAGAGAGACTGGGCCACCTGTTAGTTGGGGGGCACACTTATTTTTGCCCTCTGCTGTGGAGCCCCAAATCCCCCTCCCCCCTACACACACCCCTCCAATCAAGTTAACCAGCTTATACAGCTATCCCCAGAGAGAACATAATCTGATCTGTCCTCTTTTTATAGTGATGTTCTTTTGTGTCCAGTGTGGTCTGATGTATGTAGCAGACAGGCAACTGCAGCCTGGTTGGCTGAAGCTATCACACTGTGCTGAAAATTGGCATATTACAGCATTTAACAATTAGGCTACTGTCGGAAAATACTGTCGAAAATATTGTCGAAAATACTGTCGGAAAAATATCGGGAAAAACACATGTAACTGCCTCCCTTCACATCAGTTTTTATCCGTTCAGACATGTTGCTATTGAGACATAATTTGATGAATTTATACAGACATGATCATACAACCCGAAAATATTTTTTTTAAATGATATGTATGCCTATATCATAATCATTCAGAATGCTTGGGCGCACAATCTAGAATTAGGCAGATATTTGATTTGCGATATTCAAGTAAACTTTTTCCGTCTTTTTATTCATATTTAGCGTAAGTGCTGGCCGAACCCGTCAGTGTTAGATGTGGTTTATCATAGTACTGTCAGCAGGATCGTGTGTATGACCTTTTCTACTTCAGCCACATAAGGGATTTATCAGCCACAAGAAACACATGTGAATACAGGCCTGTGCAAATGTTTTCATCACACATTGAAACAAACCCCTTTCTCGATCTATAAACAAACAGATAAAAGTCGGGAATATTTCCCCGTGATGATTTACCTCGGTACATAAATTCCAAGGTTGTAAAGCAACGTGCAGTGGAACAGGGGGAGGTGGTGGGAGCGATTTAGTTGCTATAGCTCTCTCTCTCTCTCTCTCTCTTTCTTTCTCTCTCTCTCTCTCTCTCTCGCTCTGTCTCTGTGTGTGTGTGGTTGCAATAGAATGAAAGAGAGAGGGAGTCAAGGAGAGACTAAGACAGAATGAGAGAGAGTGAGAGAGGGGGGGAGAGAGAGAGAGCGAGAGAGCGAGAGAAGGCGAGGCGTTGCGCTATGGGTCCCCTGCAGAGCCTATAGGCAGTGCACTCCGCATACATCCTAATTCAATTACATCCTAACCTTCGCTGTATCATTTGAGCGCGGCTTTTTCCTGCCTCGGCCATTTGTATCCCGATGATGAATATTTCATTGTTTTCCAAGCTCCCCTCTAAAATCAAGCCATAAATGAAAATCCACTATGAGCATAGCCCTTGACATTCCCTGCGTAGTGTCTTAAAAAATACTTTAGTATGAAAATCAGGACCTCGGAATAAAAGGGGGGGGGGGGGGGGAATTGAAGAAAAAAAATACTATATGAGGCAAATTTGTCTTTTGTCTGTAGGCAGGATTGTTGCATTAGGCAAATTTATGGAAATGTGCGCTTATTTCACATTCTGTGTTGAACTTTCGTGGAGCCTACAGAGAAATATTGCTTAAAAATGTAAGAAGAAGCGATCTTTGGAATGAAGAAGAGCGTGTTTGAGGTCGGCGCCTTTGAATTAGTCATTTTGTTTGCACTGGAGCAGGTACTCTCGCACAGCTCTCGTGTTTTGCCCCTTCAATAACAACACTGTCTGGAAAAATAACAACTTCCCATCACAGAGGGCTTACAAATAATTCTTAATTGACATGTCAACTTTCCGCTAGGGAGACGCACTCACAGCGGCCATTCAAACCCACTGAAGACGAAATACAGTATAAGGCCAACTGCGAAGTCTGTGTGACTGGATAAACTTTACTGATAATTGAACAATAAATCCTGGTGTGGTTAGTCTGGACCCCTGTTCACCAGTAATGGACCCGTTGTCTTCTGGAAAGGTGAATAGGACGAGCCCACAGTTAGCCCTGGGCACAAGGGTGGATAAATCAGGTCTCCTTCCAGGGTTTCGCACAAGGCTAAGTATCCCGGTGGTTGCACACGGCTAGCAGTAGGTGCTAATAGGCTAGCTGTCGGTTTCTATAAAGTCAGACTGACAAGAAATTAGCGGGGTGACCGTAGGAGGGATGCAAAGGAGGGGGTGAATAGACAGCAGGCAAATCGTTCTGTCAGTAAACGCCTAACAGAAAAAAGGCCTACTGCACACTTTATTTCACAATATTACAGTAACTTTACACAGCACTGAAAACGATTGGATCAAAATGAAACGAAGTTTCCAAGATGAAGTAGCAGACAGTCAAACAGCAGCTGAATATATAATGACACCAGTCTAGTTTCGAAACGCAGCACAGCTACTAAATAACGGTTTGACAGATTTCTAGTTGTGAGATCTCAGGTGTGAAGGACGATCTCACAGACTGGGCGAAAAAACTGCCGTCGTCATTCTGGGGTGCAAAGCTCTCCCTCCGCCCTCCAAACTCCACCTGTACTTCACCCTTCCTCACAACACACCTCCCACCTCCGCCCAGTGGCAAAAGTGACTGCCTTCCCCACCCCTCCGCCTTCCCCACCCCTCCGCCTTCCTCACACCGACACCCCCCACCGCCCCCCAGAGATTTTGGCAGTTTAATATGGGGTGACTTGAAGCCCGACGACATACTTTATGAGTAAATAAATGATGATAACAGCGAGCGACGCTTCGGCTGCAGGAGCCGAGATTGGATAGCGGTGCGGGTGGCACTGTTGGACGTTGAAATATTTAAGACCTTGATTACTTTCCACAGTCATGACACCAGGTTCTGCATATATTTCATGTCGAGGGAGAGAGTGAAGTCGTGTTCTGAGGACACTGAGAACTCCGTCTTCTAAACAAACGGTACAACACTGCCAATCACTGATGTTACCCGTATTTTAATAAATTACAAAAATATAATTATAAACGAAAAATTCAGTTACATAACACCTGAATATAAAACTAATCATATTTGTCCAGAAAATGGGGTTCGCATTGACATTAAATGATGACATCGAAAAGAAAAACAACACGTTTCCCCTTCATTGTCAGATGCCCTACTGGGGTTTCATAAGGAGAGGACAATGTTGACTTGTGTCTTGAGGTCCTCACAAGCTTCCCTAATTGGCTCTCAGCTTGCCTTTTGTGTTCATGGCTGCAACATGTAATTAAATTTGGCCTTCAATTTCTGTCAATCCTAGTCAGGTTGGACAGAGAGAAAAAGCTTCCAGTCACCCTTCTTTCAAGCAACACGTCAGACGTCATTGTCTAACCCTCCTGGAGATTTGCTCCTTTGATGTCGGACTTTCCACTGTACCGCATCAAGAAACCACCCAAGACTTTTACATGTGCCTGCAGCCAGATAACTCAAGACTTTTACATGTGCCTGCAGCCAGATAACTCAAGACTTTTACATGTGCCTGCAGCCAGATAACTCAAGACTTTTACATGTGCCTGCAGCCAGATAACCCAAGACTTTTACATGTGCCTGCAGCCAGATAACTCAAGACTTTTACATGTGCCTGCAGCCAGATAACTCAAGACTTTTACATGTGCCTGCAGCCAGATAACTCAAGACTTTTACATGTGCCTGCAGCCAGATAACCCGAGACTTTTACATGTGCCTGCAGCCAGATAACTCAAGACTTTTACATGTGCCTGCAGCCAGATAACTCAAGACTTTTACATGTGCCTGCAGCCAGATAACTCAAGACTTTTACATGTGCCTGCAGCCAGATAACTCAAGACTTTTACATGTGCCTGCAGCCAGATAACTCAAGACTTTTACATGTGCCTGCAGCCAGATAACTCGCAGTGTGTTTCTACTAGAACAAATCCACAAAACGTCAGCCTCGGTGTGGGTCAGTGCTAAATATACCTCCCTGGTCTACTAAAAAAGTTAATGAAATTGGAAAGGATTGATAAACATGGCTGCCAGTGTAAATATCACCTCATCTTGAGGGTTACTTTCAGGAGGTCTCTATACCTCTAATTATGCACTCCACAAGGAGTAGTTTATCTTCCCTCTTCTGCAGGCAGCGTGTCTATGCACCCACCCGCCCACCTAGCCCCTTGAGGAGCATACAGATGCCAAGTGAAAGGAAGAATATAATGGAGGACAAGAACCATTCCTCCCCCTTACATCCCTCCCCCTTACATCCCTCCCTCTCCACAAAAGAAAGGCCCCCTGAATTATCACTGCACTCCTCCTGGCTAATTAAAATTTTGCTTGTAACTTATGTCAGCTATTTGACAGCTGACAACCCCCACCTCCTCCCACCTCCGCCCCACCACCATACCCCCCAGCGTCCTTTTCATGCGTGATGCGTACGCACATTGCAGCGCGAATATAGGTTGGAAGCCCTGTCCAGAGCACAAATTGAACAATATATTTTTGGGTGTGTGTGTATATTTGTCCTGTTGTCCATATTAACGCCTCAATCTGTCTCCTTTAGGCTGGGTGGCTGGCCCAAATTAAATATTGCTGTCTCACCAGCACCCGCCCACCCCCTTATTGAAGAGGACTTGATTGATAAACCAACAAGACTGCACCCAGTGGGATGTCAATGTGTTTCGTTTAGTCCCCCACAAGGCACCTCCCAGCCAGGCTGGGCCTGGGGGAGGAGATGCTGGCCAGCCTGGGAGAGGACCACAGCCTGTGCCGTGCACAGCAGTGCACCAGTGTGTTCTTTGTGTGTGTTTATTGTGCACGTGTGTGTGGATACTGTGTGTGTGCATGGGTGTTAGAAGAAGTAATAGTGCATCTGTTTGGATTTTTCATGTGTTGCTTTGGGTGTCCTGTTCATCTGTGTGTGATGGTTAGCCTGTTGTTGGTGGGGCACAGTATTTCTGTGTGTGTGTGGGGTGGGAGGGGAGAGTAATGCCCATGTGTGTAAATGTGGGGCGTTTCAGGCCAGCCAGTGTTTGTGTGTGGGGGTGTGTGTGTGTGTGGGGGGGGAGGCTACTGGTGGGGCGAGGAGAGGAGGAGGAGCAGGGGGATGGGGCGAGGAGGGAGGGAGGGGAGGAAGGAGGGGAGGAAAGTGAGGAGGGGGTGAGTAAGGAGGAGGAGGTGAAGGAAGAGGAGAAGTAGGAGGAAGAGGAGGGGGATGAGAAGCAGGGGGAGGGGGAGGACTGGGGGCGGCAGGTGACCCCAGGATCAGAGACTGACAGGCTAGGCTCAGCTGGGGCAGCTTTTAGCCCTCTTCCCAGCCACTCTCAGGACAGATGCACGGCCCTGAGCTATAATCTGTGTCCCAGTTCAAATGACAAATGGCACAGTGCAGAATATTGCATTATATATTAAGTACCTCCAGTCAGTAAGTTATAGGATGCTCCTGCTGCTTCTTGCTGGGGCCAAATGTCCGCCTGCGGCCTACAGCGATACTCACTCAGACAGCCTGACTTTGTTTTACAACACTCAATTAGATATGGGGCATAACCCGCAACTAAATCCTCCGTACTTAAGAGCTGGTTCCTTTTTTCCCAACCTTTTCTCGGAGTTTCTGCTCTTGAAGGCAGATTTTAAATTCAGCGCAGAATTGGAGGAATAAAAATAGAGGTTTTCCAGGTTATCCTTATGAACCTTGGTGGTGGTGGGATCTGGAGATTATATGTCGTGCTTCTCAACTGTGTAAACTTGTGTGATTTGCCATGCAAAGCCACAGACAAGTGCAATGTTTAAACTCACAAGCAAATCGATGTGAATAACCGGGGTTAAAAAAATTACACTCATAACCTCCACCTGATACGTATCCAAGCTCTGTAAGAGTGAGGTTGGATGAATTTGTGTTGATTTAACCTTTTCATGTTCCTGTTAAATTTGCCTGAAAACGCCTAAACAGCATACCCAAAGTAAATTGGAAGCTGTTCTTGGAACCATTTGGAGTACATGCATGTAAATGATCTCTTTTGAAAGCTGACACTCTGAAGTTATGTCCCCTGTTGTCAGGACCCCTGTCAGTCCTTCTAGTGTTGAGTAATAGAAGCTTGAACACAAGGAAAGTGAAAATTTATATTTCCGCCTAGATTTTGTTTTGAAAACAGAGGCCTGAATAGGCCTAGAGGTGGTAGGTATTATCTGGAAGACTAAATTGGACCACAGGTTGAAGCCTTACCCAATTCAAATCAAAAGTCAAACATAATACCACAATATATTCATATTTGACACATGTTTTTATAAGAGTACATCCAGGAATTTTCTAAAAGGGTCTTTTGGAGACTCCAAAATGACCCTTTGTAACCAAGGTCAAGGTCAAATAAAAAGGTATTATTTTTCATAATTGTTATCTCTGGCCCATCTCTGGTACTTAGAAATATCATATATAATAGCTAAATCCCTAATTAGTAATACTGAAACACAAAAACTGAAGCATGAACACATTGGAGTGCTTTATCTGATTCCAAGGATTGGCGCACAAAGAACACTGATTCTGTCAACCATATTGCGCAATCGACTGTTATTTTGAAGGCTCCACAGACGCATACAAATGAGGTATTGGCATTTTCAGCTAGCTGTCAGCTACAAGGCTAACGAGCTAATTTCAGAGCCAGTCGAAGCCAGTTCGAGAAATTTGTTTAGAACCAGTGTGGGGGGGGGGGGGGGGCGGGGGGCAGGACGCACAGACCTAGTTGGCTTTAGAGGGCTGTCAACGGGGCATGGAAGCTCCTATTGGGTCGAACAAGGTGTCAATCAAAAGGGGAGGGTTCAACGGACATTTTGAGACCTTCATTTTGTAAATACTCCGTTGATAAATCGGAGAAAATAACACTTTTATGTGAACAAGTTGTTTCTTCCGTCGGCTAACTTGCATAATGAAACAAAGGATAATGGCTATTCATGAACGTAAAACATTGTATTTGGACGAATTACTTTACATGGTTAGATACTTTGAACCCTTGGGACTTACGCAGATCAAGTTTTGATGGCATGATTTGCACACCTGGACCTATTTGAACAACTTAGGGTGAGTACAACTTTTTTCTTTGGCATTGTTGAAGGAATGTTCACCGGAAAAAGACGTTGACTTTGCTTGCTATTGCGACTTGATCTTGAATTGGTTTATTTCAATGGAAGCACAAGAATCGTAGCTTTCCAACGATGTATAACATGTGTAGCGTCTAAAAAATATATTTTTTAGAATTTAGTGCGTCGTAACTGAGGAAGGGGGAGGCAGCATTTTTGTCTCGCGGGCGAAACAGGAGCGTAAACAGGTTAAATGGGGACTGTGATCAATGTGTTTTGGTACTGGAAGCTCCTGTGTTGATGTAGTCTTCGGTGCCCACCTCATCCAGGGCCCTCAAGGGGTGTCAGGGTGTGCATGTGTGGTTACAGTGTCATTTCAGTGCATGAGAGAGATCATCCATTCCTTGTAGACACGTGGGAGAGGATGGGTTGTGTGTGTGTGTGTGGAGCTCTAGAGGAGGGGGGGGGGGGGTTACATGTGGAGCAAGGGGTCAATACTCTCCAGTCCCCCCCTCCCTCTCTCTCTCTCTCCCTCCCAGGAGAAAGGGAAGCCCTGGGCCTCGTGTCCTCATCTGATTAGCAGCCATATGGACAGAGCCAGACGGGTCCAGGGCCACTCTCCTGGTGGCTGCTGCTGCACACAGCTGCAGGGCACTGAGGCTGGACGGACAGCACTGCCTTCCTCAGCCTGTTGAGTCAGACTGCAGGGCACTGAGCCTGGAAGGGCAGCACTGCCTTCCTCAGCCTGTTGAGTCAGACTGCAGGGCACTGAGGCTGGAAGGGCAGCACTGCCTTCCTCAGCCTGTTGAGTCAGACTGCAGGGCACTGAGCCTGGACGGACAGCACTGCCTTCCTCAGCCTGTTGAGTCAGACTGCAGGGCACTGAGGCTGGAAGGGCAGCACTGCCTTCCTCAGCCTGTTGAGTCAGACACGTGTTTGTTTCTTGGTTTAGGATCCAAAACCTCAGATGGATTTGAGCTCACACTGAAGAGGGTGGTGGGTTGGGAGCAAGCGTTTCCCTTGGAATGGAGGCGGCTGTGACTCAGTGGGTAGAGAGGGTTGTTAATCGCAAGGTTGGCGGTTCTATTCCAGACTCCTCCTAGGTCATGTGCCGAAGTGTCCTTGAGCAAGACTCTGAACCCCAAGTTGCTCCCGATGGGCAGGCCGGCGCCTTGCATGGTAGCTCCGCCGCCGTCGGTATGTGTGAGTGAGAGTATGAATGGGTGAATGAGAGGCAAACATTGTAAAGCACTTTAAGTGCCGCTATGGTACAAAAGCTCTATATAAATGCAGTCCATTTACCATTTACCTTGGAATGGACTGTGCTTGATCCCTCTTTATAAGAATTAGTTCAATTTAATACAT